>NC_138370.1:19223421-19240936 GCF_054177405.1 Leptonychotes weddellii
CTGGGATCGAGTCCCGTGCATCGGCTCCTTGCTCGGCGGGAAGTCTGCTTCTCCCTCTGCCTGCTGCTCCCCCTCCTTGTGCTCTCTCTCCTACTCACTCTTTCTGTGTCAAATAAATAAATAAAATCTATTCCCTTATATATATATCCACTAGGTCATAGGGTAGCTCTATATTTATTATTTTGAGGAACTGCCAAACTGCTTTCCAAAGTGGCTGCACCATTTTACATTCCCACAAGCAATTTATGAGGATTCAGTTTTCTTTACATTCTCACTCACACTTATTTTTCTCTTATATTTTAGCCATTCTCATAGGCATAAAGAAGTATCTTATTGTGTTTTTGATTTGCATTTCCCTAATGACTAATGATGTTAAGCATCATTTTATGTATTTACTGACTGTATATTCTGTATATTTTCTTTGGAAAGGTGTCTATTCAAGTCCTTTAATCCTTTTTTAATTGGGTTATGTCTTTATTGTTGAGTGATAGAGAGTTCTTTATATATTCTGTATACAAATCCTTTGTCATATATATGATTTAGAAATATTTTATCTTATTCTGCGGATTGTCTTTTGACTTTATTGGTGGTATCCTTTGACACATAAACTTTTTTTTTAATTTTTATGAAGTCAATTTATTTTTATTTTATTTTATTCTATCTTGTGTATCATAACTAAGAAATCATTGCCTAACCCAAGAGCATGAAAATTTATTCATATTTTTTCTTCTCCAAGTTATGCTCTAGTTTTAGCTCTTACAGTTAAGTCTACACTGCATTTGAATTAATCTTTATGTATAGTGTGAGGAAGGACTTCAGATTCATTCTTTTTACATGTGATTGTCCATTTGTTTCAGCAATATTTCTTAAATGACTGTACTTTTCCTTTTAAATTATCCTGGCACCCTTGTCCAGATCAGCTGACTATAAATGGAAGGGTTTATTTCTGAGCTCCCAAGTCTGTTTCATTGATACATAGTCTATATTTGTGCTAGTACCATAATGTCTTTATTACTGTAACTTTGTACTGAGTTTTGGAATTAAGAAGTGTGAGTCCTCCAACTTTGTTCTTTTTCAAGAACGTTTGGCTATTTTGGTCCCTCGTATTTTCATATGCATTTTAGATCACCTTGTTAAATATCTGCTGGGGGGGAAAAAAAAAAGCCGGTACACTGAAAGTGATCATGTTGACTTGGTAGATCGTTCTGGGGAGTATTTTCATCTTAACAATGTGAAGTTGTCTGCTCCGTGATCATGGTGTGTATTTCCAATTATTTAGTAATCTTTAATTTCTTTTAATGGTTTGTAGTTTTCAGTGTACTAAAACATTGTACTTTCCAAAGTCTTCTACTTCTTTTATAAATTTATTATACATCTTATTCCTGTTATTATCATTTAAGAATCTGTCTTATATTTGCTTATTCAGATTGATTATTGCTGGTATATAGGAGGTTTTTTATTTTTTTTAAAGAACTAACTTTTGGCTTTGTTGCTTTTTCTCTATTCTATTGTTTATGTCATTAAATTTCTAATCTAATCTTTATTAATTTCCTTCCTTCTGCTTGCTTGGGTTAAGTTTGCAGTTCTTTCTCTATTTTCTTAAGATGGAAAGTTAGGTCCAAGATTAAGTTATTGATTTGAGCTCTTTCTTCTTTCTTAATGCAGGCATTTACAGCTATAAATTTCTCTCTATGTGGTTTTGCCTGAATCCTGTAAGTTTTGGAATGTTGTGTTGCTGATTTCATTTATCTTGAAGTATATTTTCTTTCCCTGTGATTTCTTCTTTGACTCATTGGTTATTGAGGAGAGTGATGTTTAATTTCTGCATATTTGTGCATTCCACAGAGATCTAAAGGTTTGGACAAAGTATTGAGTGTGTTCTGGGGATGGTGCTCTTAGCAGCATTTCAAAGGTGGTTAGATCTCTCCAGGGCCTGTAATGCTGCCAGCTTTTGCCTACCACACCACTGAGCTAAGAGTAGTCCCAAGGTAAAACAACACAGATCTGCTGTCTTACACAGGTTCAGTAATTTCCAATGAAAAGAAGATTTTTAAAATTTGTCTGTGGCTTTCATTAATTACTGGAGTTTGGAAATAGTTCATAGTAGTTGTTTTTATTTTTGTATTTATTTTTATTGTTTCAGAGAGTGAGTGAGTTCACCAAGTTTCTCACTGCCATGTTAGGAATCAGTTTCTCAGAATAACTCTATTAATCTTCACAGAGAGTTTTGAGTCAGAGTCGTGTTTATCCCCATTTCAATCATTACTCATGCATGCTCCAGGGATGAAACAGTCTATTCAAGATCATGTGGCTTGTTTATAATGTAGAATTTAACCCAAGTTTCTTTCTCTTCTTCCTGGCACTATATTCATTCTACCATATCACAGTTCATTCACTTTATTACCAGTTACTTAAATATTAGATGCCTTGACCTAAAAGGAATCTCAGAGATGACCAGGTTCTAGACCTTTCTTTTAAAGATCAAGAAACTGTGGTCCAAAGTGGTGAAGTGTCTTGCTCAGGATTTTATTGCTAGGCACTATAACACATGCCCTTTGTACTTTATGTCTACTAACCCCAATTAAATGGTGGGTTAATTAAGATAATTTGTTATGAGTCTAAATGTCAGTTATTACCTTCAAATCAATTCTTTATTCTGATTTGAGTCTCAGAACATCCCTGCAAATTTTTTTTATCTAAAATGGTGATGTTCTATTTAGCTACATTGTAGATGTATTAGCTTTTTCTTGCTACATAACAAATTACCACAAATTTAGTAGCTTAAAGCAATACCCATTTTATTAGCTCACACTTCTGTAGTCAGAAATAGGGGCATAACATTATTAGGTTATCTCCTCAATTCCACATGGCCAAAATCAAAGTGTTAAAAGGATGCATTCTCATCTGCAGAATGGGGTACTCTTCCAAGCTCATTCTGGTTGTTGGCAGAATTCAGTTCCTTGCCATTGTAGGAATGAGGACCCTGTTCTCTTGCTGGCTTTCAAGTGTGGGCAGCTTTCCATTCCTTGAAGCTGCTCTTAGTTCTTACTCCAAAGCCATCATTAAAGACTGTCCCTCCCATTGAATCCTCTTATACTTTTAATCTTTCTGGGAAGAGCTGAATTCTTTTTAAGGGTGGACTCACCTGATTAGGTCAGGCTCACCCAGGGTAATATCCTTTTCTAAAATCAGTTCATTTCAGACCTCAGTTACATCTGCAGATCTCTTCATAACAGCGTGTGGATTACTGTGACTGGGTAATGGGGAAAAAATAAATGTGCCCAAGGAGTAGAAATTTTGGGAACCATCTTAGATTTTTAACACAATAGATGTGCCTTCTTTTCTTTTAGGACAGTCTGATTCTGCTTTCAAAGAATAATATCTAGGCCCATATGCATTCACCTGATGCACACCTTGGAATTTTTTTAAGTTTTTATTTAAATTCTAGTTAGTTAACATACAGTGTAATATTAGTTTCAGGTGTACAGTATAGTGATCAGCACTTACATACAGCACCTGGTGCTCATCATGACAAGTGCACTCCTTAATCCCCATCCCCTTTCACACATCCCCCCCCACTACCTCTCTTCTGGAAACCATCCATTTGTTCTCTGTAGTTAAGAGTCTGTTTTTTGGTTTGCCTCTCTCTTTTTCCCTTTGCTCATTTGTTTTGTTTCTTAAATTCCACATATGAGTGAAATCATATGGTGTTTGTCTTTCTCTGACTGACTTATTTCACTTAGCCTAATACTCTCTAGCTCCATCCACATCATTGCAAATGGCAAGATTTCATTCCTTTTTATGACTAATATTCCATCATATATATGTATATAAATAATATACATATATGTATATCTAATATACATGTGTGTATGAATAATATATGTGTATATAATGTGTATCCATTTATATATATATGGATGATATTCTTTATCCATTCATCAGTCAATGGTTGTTTCATAATTTGGCTGTTATAGATAATGTTTGCTGTTATAAACATTAAGGTCCATGTATCCCTTTGAAATAGTGTTTTTGTATTCTTCGGATAAATACCTAGTATACCTAGTAGTGCAATTACTGGATCTTAGGGTGGTTCTATTTTTAACTTTGTCAGGAACCTCTCTACTGTTTTCCAGAGTGGATGCACCAGTTTGCATTCCCACCAATAGTGCAAGAGGGTTCCCCTTTCTCTACATCCTTGTCAGTACCTGTTGTTTCTTGTGTTGTTGATTTTAGCCATTCTGACAGGGCACACCTTGGAACTTACTATGCCTAGCTGTTATTGAGTTTATAAAGGAAGCTTAAAGTTCAATCTGGGTTTGATATTAGTAGACAAAAGAATATCTCCATATCAATAAGGACACGTAAGTACATAAATATGAAATAAAGCATATATATTATTTTTATCATAATATCATACATGTTACAATATATATTATATTTTCCCCACTGTAACTAAATACAGTCAAATTTAAATTGGTTTGTTACACTGTATTTGATAAATAAAAAAAAAATCATCCCCGACCCCACAAATTTATATTTTGTAATGAATTTCTTTCATGAGACTATAGTTAAAAATAATATACAAAGATGTGCAAAAAATAATATACAAAGCCAGGGAACCATTATGACCCAAGTCACATCTAGCACAAAAGCCCTAGACAATTGACTTTAAAGCAGTCCTAGGTAAATTATTATGTATAATTAAACAATACAGCACGACAGTCAGGTTGACTATAATAAGAACATTTTCTCTTCAAAGATATTGAAATGCACGAATTATTTCCAGGGAGAACTAAAAAGTCACATTACAGAGGACATTTTCTTTGTCACTGGAAGATAATGAAGTTTAAAGTTCTCAAATTGCTGAATAGTAGTTTTGGTTGAGGAGTATGTTTCTGACACTCACTACACTTTAATCTTTTCCTTAAATTTTTTTTTTTGATATTTAAAATATTTTTTTCTCTGCTTATACACACACACATACACATACAGACACTTTCTCTCTTTGGCTTAGACAATTACAACCATATTATACATACTGTTTCATAATCTTTTCGTACATATCTGATTCATTCATTAATGGGAAAAATATTTATTAAGCATTTATTATAGGCCAGGAACTATATATTGATCCAAAAGTCAATCACTATTTTCTTTTTATTTCAGCATTTGTTATCATTATTTTTGCCCTGTAATGTTGCTAAGTTTTTTGAGTATAGCACAATGAAGGACAAATGTCTGCATTTCATACCTTTGGTTCCAAGAGTTATAAATTCCTACTGCTTCCAAGAAGGAACCTAAGAAAATGATAGTAGCCAAATAACGTTACAGAAGGTACCCTTCTGAAATTTAATTTCCTTTTATAAATGTTGCTTTTCCTCATTAGATAACACATCTGGCCAAGGGATTTTAAAAGAAAAATGGTGTACTTCAGCCAGTATCTGAATATTGGTCAACTAAGATTAGCTGGAGGAGCTGGGGCTCCTCATGAAATTTCAATGAAAATTAACATCTTATCTTTATTCTTGTAGAGACCGAATTCAAACCCAGGTTGATTGCAGAAATTCTATTCTTTTGATGAGGTAGGTCCATGAACTTATCTAAGTGTTTTACCTCTGAAAATGCATAATCTTATAATGACTCCTCTTGATTTTAAGTAATGAACCACTGTATATGTATTCTTGAGGAAGTCCCACCTTTCTAGGAAAGTGATGATCACTTCCATGGTAGTTTATGACCAGTCCTGAAGTCTGTAGGATTCTAGAGTCTCAAAAGTTGTCCAGAAGCAATCTACAACTCAGTAACATTGAGGACAAGTATTTATAGACTATAAAATACATATGTTATCACTCTTTTAAGATAGTTGGATAAACCAAGACATGCATTGAATATCCTCATCCATGCTTATTTCTCTTTCACAGTACTTACAGAATAGTTATAGTCTCACAGGTTTCTGTCAGGTGTTCTGTCAGCCTCCTAGCCAAAGGTAGATCTCTGCTACCTTCCATGCATTCTGTTGGACAATATCTACCAGTGGGAAACATTGTACGTTAAATTAAATCCATTCTATTACTAGGCAACTGCTGGTATTAAAACAGTTTCTATTAAATTTAACCAAAACCTGACTCCTTCTAATTTATGTCATGATCTGTTAGTCTGTCTGGTACCACATGTAGTTAATTAAATCTGTCAGGTACTTGCAAAGTGTTTTCATATTGAACATTTGTCCTCCATTTTATTTCTAACTACCCAAAGCAGTGAATCCTCTCTGAGTTTCTTTTATTATTTGTAGGAGACCCAAGTAAAAATGACTAGTATTTATTGAGAATCTACTGTGGTAAAGTCAGTGTAGGGAAGTGGAGTGAATAAAAAGATGAATAAAATAGGATAGCCATATTCAAGGAACTTAAAATTAATTCAGTATCCTATAGTTATCCCTACTCTGTTATTTATTTTTTTCTTCTAGCAGCTTTATAGTTTTATTACATTCAAGTTTTTCAAAGATTTTTTATTCATTTATTTGAGAGAGAGAGAGAACATGAACAGAGGGAGAAGCAGACTCCCCGCTGAGCAGGGAGCCCGACACAGGGCTCAATCTCAGGACCCTGAGATCATGACTTGAGCCAAAGGCAGGCACTTAACCAAGTGAGCCACCCAGGTGCCCCATATTCAAAAAGATACATATTTTTAAGCAGGACAAGAAAGTTTAGCTGATGACTCAAGCCCAGTAGGATCTATGGTGCCCTTAGGTTACATTGAAATCTAATGCATATATACAGACATTGTGTGGTTTAAAAAGCTCCCTACTACACTGGAATTAAAATTAAAAAAAAAAAAAAGCTGCCTACAAATTTCTTAACTTTGTTCTGTTCGTAAAGAATCAGGAATCTTCTTTCCCCAAGGCCAACTTTTCAGCTTTCATAGAAGATGCTCATTCTATTACCATTGTGAATTTCCAGTTAAATAGCGTATTTCTTCTGAAGAGTTCAACCATTCTAGATAGTAATTATAACCACCTTTGCAATAAAAATACCACATACATAGACAGAATCATGTAATAATTATGATTACTTGGGAGAAAATGGAAGAAGAGCATCATAATTCTTATATTTCAAGGAGCAAAATTGAGGAATTTTGAGGTTTATTATAAGATATCATATTCACATAAGAGATTATATTCATTGTAGTTTTGTCAACTTCCCTTTTTAAAATTTTGTGCTAATTGTCTTTCATATAAATACATGCTTTGCAAAGGCTTCTATTAATACATGTAAAACAATATTCAGATTGAAATTCAATTTACTCTCTCCAGAAAAATCAGTTACTCAGTGTAGTCCCTATATTAATTAACTCATTCAGTGCTAAGCACTATATTGATAGAAAAATGAGAAGATACATAAGTTCACTGTTTTATAAGGGATTCAGGGAGGTAAGTAACCACATGAAAAGCATTTTAGTAAGGACTGTAAGATATATTAAAGCTGTACCGATGTCTTAAAGAAAGGATTGCTAGGTCTTGCCTGAAATGGTCAGGGGCCACATCCCAGAGAAAGCAGCACAGGAGATGCAAGATGAGAGCAGGGTTTGCCAGGGAGGAAGGACACCAAGTCATATGTGGGCAGCAACTGTGAATATCTTGTTCACCATTCTTCACACCGAGTAGATCGCAGTAAAAATGTTCAGTGAATATATGATTTCCAGGCAATGAAAATGGCAAATGCAAAGGCATGGAAGTGTGAAACAGTTTGACAGAATCTTGAAACTGAAATTAGCCACGTGTATAGAGATGATACTAAGGAGGTAGGCAGGGACTCCCAACAAAGAGAGTTTTACACATTATCTAGGATTTTCTTTTAAAGGTTTTTACCATATGTTACTTCCTCAGGCATTTCAACTTTATTTTTTTAACATGTAATTCATACACAAATTTTAGAAACATATCTTTTTACTTTTCCAAGAGAAAGGAAGGAGTGAGGGAGGGAGGCAAAATAAAAGAAGTTGTGTTTGTGATCAAGATTGGCCTAGAAATTGCAAAATAGGGTCGAAACCAAGAAATAGTTTGTGGATATTTGGTTTTTTACAGAATTGCAGTTACTGTCATCTAACCCCTCTCCCCCGCAAAATACGCATGTATCCTAGGTAAAAACAAAACAAAACAAAAAACTGCTTACTAAGAAACTCCCAACTTTGGATCAGTATTCTAGTGCTGCTTCTGCTTCATCCTGCCTGGGGAAAATTGCCACCCCCCCCAAATCTATTATATATGGAAAATCTGGAGCTGACATTTTGTGAAAAATCGGGCCTGTAAACAAATATAACATGTGTGTTCTTTTCTTTCTTACTTACATGGTACCAAAATAATAGTCATGCTTGTTTTCTAAAGCTTTTGAAGGTTGATGACAAAATACCCAAAGTGAAACTTTAAATCTTAATTCATAGTGAAAATTCAGTTCATCTGCCCTGGGGTGGAGAATTATTTTAAAAACAACAACAAAATGGGCGCCTGGGTGGCTCAGATGGTTAAGCGTCTGCCTTCGGCTCAGGTCGTGATCCCAGGGTCCTGGGATCGAGTCCCGCATCGGGCTCCCTGCTCCTTGGGAGCCTGCTTCTCTCTCTGTCTCTCTCTGTCTCTCATGAATAAATAAATAAAATCTTTAAAAAACAAAACGAAACAAAACAACAAACTTCACAGTAGACTTTTTAAAAATTATCATTATTATATTGAGAAAGAAGTGCCAAAATTTTGCTACCAAATCAAAGATAAATAACAAATAGATCCTTTTATTTTAATGATAGAAAACTTTTTATTGCCCTTTTTCTGAAATAAATTTAATATTAGAATGTTACCTGTGGAGATTCTTTTATCTACTCTATGCTTAAAGCTTAAATAGAAAAGCAAATATAGCCTTATTAACATCCTTTTATAGAAGATCAAAATTAAGAGCTTAAATCACCTACTCCCTAATTTTCTTTAGAATCGTAAACATTTCTTCAGAGTTACTTGCTTACATAGACAAATTAATGAAAGGGGTCCCTAAAGTGCCATTTGGTGATACTGTAGACACCTAGCTCCATAAGTACTTTATAAATTAAGGGTTGATTATTTGCTTTGCCAAAGAATTCTTCCCTTTACAAGAAATTCCCCAGAGGATTCCTTTAATTAGCTAGCTCCCTAAGTGCATGTAAAATAGGGAGGGAGTAAGGCTTTTAAGCCCCATAGCTCCTTTTGGAAGATTATCCTGTTTCTAGTTTTAACCTTTTTGGATTAAGCATTGTCTTTATGCAGATCTCTTGGCCTGATCCAGTACAGAGTTCAAATGTATAAAGATCCCCTAGACATCATGCTAGGCTCTGGGTTAGATCATGGAGTACACAAAGATGAGTGATGCCAGTAGCGGCAATCACAGAACAAACAAGTACACCACCACCACCCCCTTTCAGGAGGCCTCAGCCAGCTCTTTGTCAACAGAATAATGCAGAGATTGAGGAATTCATAGGGGCTTATCATGCACCATTTCTGTTGGTAGAGAAAGAAACAACTAACTTATAGAAGAGAAATCTTTGGTTTTAGTGGTAGACATCATAAAGAAGTAGGGTATGGAACTTTCTAGAAAGAAGAAATTCATGGGAAAAAAGTCAGGGTCATTATGAATCATGGAGTGTGTTCTGACAGAACAGAGCTTAACTGGAGTAAGGGGTAGAAGAGCCCTAGAAGTGGGACATTGTGATTAGATGAGGAAGGTAAAGGCTTAGGGTCCAATGAGAAAGGACCTTGAAAAGGAGACTGCATTTTGCTTTAGGGAGTGGAAACCATTAAACACATTCAATAACTGGATATTGTGACTGTATCGTAGTTTTTCTGACCAAAACTCAGAGCAGAGTGTAGGAGGGATTTGAGGACAGAGAGAAACAAAGCCAGAGAGACTAGATGGAAAGTTTGATGAAAGTCCATCTGAAAGAGAATAAAGAATGTGGTACCAGCATTGAAAAGGGAAGAGAAGAAACTGATGGAAATGGACGACAATTGCAAAATTCGCAGGCCAACTAGAGATTGTGAATAAGATGGAAGAGACACTTGTGTCTTCTAGTCCTCATCACAAGGTGACTGGCGATACCATAAATCAGGAAGCAGACTAGAGCAGGAGGAAAATTTAATTTTTTCTGTGTTTATCAAAAAGTTTCTGACTATTTGTTAAACCATCCCTTCTATTTTATATTGTGATAATTCTAAAGAAAATGGTAGGATTGTGATTTAAAACAATTTAAATATAAAAATATGTTTTTGACTTTTAAAATATATCTAAATTCATTATCTAAAAACAATTTCAGTTATCCTTTCTCTTGTCTTGACTATGTGTTTAAGATTTCTCTTCCCACTGGGAGATAAATATTATATTACTAAAGACAATCGTTTGGTTCTATTAATTTAATTGAATTTATAATTTGGAGAAGTCTTCTTGATGAGTGTAGAAACATATCTTTTTGCTTTTATTTTTACTTTTATTTAAATTCCAGTTAGAACATGTCACCTGTACTTGTTATTTCTATGACTTTCGTAAAAAAATGCAAACCATCTAAATCTTATTACATATTAACCGACTTGTTTATCAACACGAGTCATCTAGACACTAGATTCTAGTGGAACAGGCCAATTGATCTGTTCCAAAGAAGTTGTTTTTAAGATGGAAGATTGTATATTATATGCTAACAGCTATGTGAATAAACCTTTAATGACATCCAACTAAACTTCTGACAGATTTTCAAAGACCTAAACATTTAGGTCTTAAATAAAAAAGTTGATGCTCGCAATTAGTCATTTTATCTTATATTTTCAGGTTTTTGAAGAAGTGAGAAAACGTGAGGCAGAATGGCATAATTTTTATGAAAATGAGTGTGGGGTAAAATAGGAAAAAACTACAGTAAAGATATAAATGATAGAAAGTAATAATGGAGGTTGAGGATATTTTTACCACATTAGAATGCAATGATGAACATTGTTGAAGATTCAAAGATGTTTTGTCCTTACCTCCTAGATGTTCTTTCAGTTCAAGAATATATTGAAATAATAATTTAATACCTTTGTGCTATAGGGAAATATATTGATGTGGGAATTGGTAAGGTCAAAGAGAAGGTCAGGTTCTTTCTCAAACCTGTCAAAGCCTTTCTATAAATAGTTTGCAATTTCTTGAATATATTTGGAAGTATTTCACACTGAACAAAGTGTCACCCCTTTCTTTCACCCATAAGGCAGTAAATGTTCACATAGAAAAAGAGAAATCCTATCCCTCTCTCAATAAAAGGTACTTGCCCCTGAGTACATTGGTGTATTTCCAATATTTACAAACAGGTCTTCATAACATGTGGATAATTTAATTTATCTAGCCATGTTAGAAAGGTGGGCAGCATGTTTATTTTTGAATAATTCTCCATGATTTTATCAGAAGTCCTTTATAATCCAAGAAAATAATAACATCTGGGCTTAGACTTCACTTAATAGAGAAAAATCTTTTCTTAAAGCGTATTGATTTCTCTGGTCAGTTACTCTCTCTCTCTCTCTCTGTCTCTCACTCTTAAATGAGATGTAACTGACCTATAACATTGTGTGTAAGTTTAACGTGTGCAGGGTGTTCATTTGATACATTTATACGTTGCAGTGGGATCACCACCATAGTGTTAGCTAACACCTCTACAACATCACATAATTGCCATTTCTTTTTTTGTGGTGAGAACTTAAGATCTAGTCTCTTAGCAACTTTGAAATATGTAATACCGTATTGTTGACTAAAGCAGTGAAAATGTTAGCAATTGATAGGAAATCAGTACTTATTTTATTTCATTCTAGGTAACATAGTCACTTATTTGGAATTAAAACAATAGAAGCCTTACTATTTAAATTGTAGGGGCTTATATAAATGTTTACCCATGAGAATCCTATCCCCATTGCAGGGCAATAAGATTATCTGTATGAGCAGCTGCATAGAGGAGTGAAAGATAAAAAGACTATAGAATAAGGCCAGGCTGGAAATCCTGGTTCCGCCCATTCCTAACTGTGTAACCTAAGGCAAGTCAGTGTCTCCAGTCTTCTAAATGTGTAAGATAAAGGATGCTGTGATGAATTCATCCTTAACGTTTCAATAATATCAATAATCAGTGTATTTTCAAAAATCAATTACTTTTCTTTCTCTTTTAACCTCTCTTTGACTTGGGAGAGACATGAGTTAAAAGTCAACTCTGATGCATATCTGCTCCGTCACAGCTATAACAGAGCTGCTTCTGAAAGCAGAAGCTATACTGACTTTGAAGGTGAAAGCGTTATTTCCTCAGGGTGGCTTCTTGGGTTGATGGACTGTTGTCCTCAGTGGCTGTACTGACTCTGGAGGAGAGAATAATCCTTAGAGAAGAAAGCAGATTTCTCTGTGTTCATCCATTTTCTGCTGTCCTCAGTACACAAAGAGAAAGAAAGGTCACTTTGTTCTTGAGTATAATCATTACACTATTTCATCCAGTTACAGTGTTCCTGCAGTGGTCATTTTGTATTGAGACCAAACAGAAATGTATGTTTGAGAAATGTTTTTTAAATTAGTATTCATACTACGTATACAAAAATGCAGTATGATGGCATTCTTTTGCAATTTTTGTTCCACAAAATGGATTGACTCTGAGATTTGGCCTTGTTTCCTGACATACTTATAAAATTTATTTCATCTTGACAACATCCTCAAACAACTGGTGCATTAAGACTATGCACATGAAGACTAAACTCAGACATCAAGTTCTGTATTCTCCCCATTGGTACATCAGCCACCCCCAGGGATCCATTGTTGTCCACTGTGGAGAAGGTGTCATGTGGTGCTGCCAGCCAGAGTAGCATTCCCTCCAGTGGAGGAAGTGGTGGGGAGATGTGCTCAGTGGAGCTGAGCACCAGGGAAGTCTCATATTCTCAGGGCTTTGGTTTCCAGTGTGAATAATAGGAAACCATTTAAATGGCCTTCCAGTGGTCTGAAACTATCAGTGCCTCTTCAAATCTCTTAACAAAGAGTAGCTCAGGGACTGGAAATGATTTAAAGAATACTTATTTGCTACAGGAAAAATGTATCTTCATCATTGTTTTACTCCAGTTAAAGACTAAATTCCTATTTCCAAAAGTAGAAACAAGAGTAGTGTCTGCTTTTTCTCTAAATGTGTCTTTACACATTAAACAAAGATTTTCTGAATATAAATAAACAAAAGTAAACATTTTACTTTTTATATAATACATCTTTTATCCTATTTGGAGAGGAAGGGCATACTCCAAGAGAACAAAGGATTATAGCCTTCACCAAAAAGAGGTTATTTTATTTTATTATTATTTTTTTAAGATTTTATTTGAGAGAGAGAGAATGAGAGAGACAGAGAGCACATGAGAGGGGGGAGGGTCAGAGGGAGAAGCAGACTCCCCGCCAAGCAGGGAGCCCGATGCGGGACTCGATCCCGGGACTCCAGGATCATGACCTGAGCCGAAGGCAGTCGCTTAACCAACTGAGCCACCCAGGCGCCCAAAAAGAGGTTATTTTAATAGCTTGATTTTCCTCAAGGAATATCTTAATTGGTCTGAGAGGGTTAGGAGCATTACCAGGTATAAAGAACATAATTTGTGGGGCCCAGTGAAAAATGAAAATGCAAGGGTCTTTGTTCAAAAGGCAGGAAAATGTGAAATTAAAGGTTCTAAAATATGAATAGTTTTCTTCCATGGACTTTTCAACTTGTCAAGGTGTTTTTGCCATTTAATGCCATTTTATGTAAAGAAACGTTAATTATTAGCATGAATTTTACTGTTTATGTTGTGTAATGCCTGTTTTAAATGCAAATGTAAAAACATTCACCTACTATGCCAATCACTAAAATATGCAGTTTGTATTTTTCAGCTCATATGTATTTCATTCTTATCAGAAAAATGAAAATGCTACATAAAACAATCTCTGTTTTTTTTCACTTAGTGAATATAGCTAAAATATTTAGTCTACCAATACTCTCTTATCTTCAACTTACTGATAAGTAAGGAAAGACTCGGGCGACTGGGTGGCTCAGTTGGTTAAGCGACTGCCTTCGGCTCAGGTCATGATCCCGGAGTCCTGGGATCGAGTCCCGCATCGGGCTCCCGGCTCGGCGGGGAGCCTGCTTCTCCCTCTGACCCTATCCCCTCTCATGCTGTTTCTCTCTCTCTCTCTCTCAAATGAATAAATAAATAAGATCTTAAAAAAAAAAAAAAGGAAAGAAAGACTCAAAGAAAAAGGAACTATGGTTTGTCTTTTTCCCATATCCTTTTATGTCCTCATTTGCAGCATTAGTGGATGGCTAATACAAGGGAAAAGTATAAGAATGGACATGATAAGGTGTCTAAGTCATTCATGTTTCTTACAAGTTTTCTTCATTGGAATTAAGTTGTAGTTCTAATGGAAAGGTAGTTTTTTACTCTGTCTTAGATCTAATATGCATACCTTGGATTCACTTTGAGTGTTCCTAAACTCCCAGACATCATGGGCCCATTGGAATTCGGTGCACAAGGGTCACTGCATACACTGTATTTGAATGGGGAGCCAAGAACTGGCAGACATGCATATTGTGAGTGGCTTATCTGCTCATGTGCATGTTTATTGTCTCATCGGACTTCACTTAAAAAATACAAGCTCAAAGGTATGGAAACAGCAGAGCATGAAACCAAGTTCAGTACCCTTCCAAGCACGAAGTCCTGTGCAATTACATTACTCATATGCCCTTGAAGCTCTCCCTGGTAAAGAACGAGTGATGACTCCTAATGTTCATCCTCTTCAGACTTCCCCTGAGATAGGGCCATGGGGCTGGGACTATTTCAGGACTCACTGGGGTAATTGTGGCTCTTACCAAATGTAGCCAGGCACCCAGGGGATGTGCTGCCCGCGTGAAAGTGAACAACCAATCTTTAATCACACCCCTCAATTCACAGTAGCATTGAGCCTAGATTCAAACTGCTGCTTAATGAAAAGTTTTAATTGTCCTACATTTAACATAAAGCCTATAGAGCTTACTAACTTAGGGATAGTGTGATTTTCAGAAGGACTTAGTAATGTTGCAGTGTGGAATTTTCTTGTAAAGATCCAGGCTACAAAATCAGATTTTCTCAGGAGTACTGAGAAAACACATGCTCCTACATTCTGCACTCCTTTCCCCAATCTTCCTTGGCTTTCCGTGCTGCCTCCCATCTGCCTACTGACCTCCAGCTCTCCAGACAGAAGGCCTGCTTCCCTGTACAGTGTGAATGAACATGGGCTTAGACTAAGTCTCAACTAACTTAACAATCAGAAGGTGGTTAAGAACTTAAAATAGCTGATAGGGTTCTTCCTTAGGAATATACATACTAGCAGAAACTACCATTATAAGTGTACAATTGCTCCTTCTTTTAAAAGTTTTATTTAGGGGTGTCTGGGTGGCTCAGTTGTTAAGCGGCTGCCTTTGGCTCAGGTCATGATCCCAGGGTCCTGGGATCGAGCCCCGCATCGGGCTCCCTGCTCAGCTGGAGGCCTGCTTCTCCCTCTTCCACCCCCTCTGCTTGTGTTCCCTCTCTTGCTGTGTCTCTCTGTCAAATAAATAAATAAATAAATAAATAAATCTTAAAAAAAAAAGTTTTATTTAAATTCCAGTTACATACAGTGTAATATTAGCCTCAGGTGTGCAATATAGTGATTCAACACTTCCATACATATAATTACTTCTAATGGTAGAATTTCACAATTCTGAGAGAGACTTCTGGAGATGGTCCTTTCAGTAGGAAAAGTATTGTTGGGGTTCCTTTAAATTTCATTGAGTAGGCACATGGCAAATTGCATTTCCCCTCCTGGAGGCACCAGGTTTCATTTAGTATCTTGGTATTCACTTCGCTACAGTAGATCAACTGTGTATAGCTCTTATTACCCCATAGTAGTAGAGTTCCCACCCTTTCTATTGTGTACTTTATGCTTTCAAGTGTACTTTATGTTTTCATACTCAACAGTGTTAGCTAAAATGTGTAGGTTAAGTCAACCTAGTCATTCAGCCCTATTTTCCTATTACTAAAGAGCAAATATAGAGAGAAGGGTCACAAAGTGAATCTTCACTCTGAAAAGATAAATAGTAAGAGGAGATAGGACAACATTTTTAGAATGATAATATGGATACCCTAAACACAGATTTGTGTATTAAATCTCAAAATACTATAATTTGTATATGAAGTTTGAAACAACTCAGGGTGATTCAAAACGTGTAGAAGGAAGTACCAGAAGCATTAACTTTGCATCTCAGTATATTCCCTCCCTCCCTCCCTCCCTTCCTTCCTGACTTCCTTCCTGACTTCCTTCCTTCCTTCCTTCCTTCCTTCCCTCCTTCCTCACTTCCTTCCTTCCTTCCCTCCTTCCTTCCTTCCTTCCTCCCTCCCTCCCTCCCTCCCTCCTTCCTTCCTTCCTTTCCAGAAGCCATGTTAAATAAAGCCAAGGTAAAAAGTCTGTGGAGTAAAGCTTGCAGTTACCACTTATTGACACTAGATGGTGATGGTGCATCAGAA
Source organism: Leptonychotes weddellii (assembly GCF_054177405.1). Taxonomy (NCBI): domain Eukaryota; kingdom Metazoa; phylum Chordata; class Mammalia; order Carnivora; family Phocidae; genus Leptonychotes; species Leptonychotes weddellii. Next base: position 19,239,977 of record NC_138370.1, read on the forward strand.
AGGTGAAATGTTGCTGGTCTCATTTGCCCTTGGGTATTACAAATTTAAGTATTTGTGGAAATACTAGCACAATTTGATAAGTATTGTAAATTGAAGGGATCATCAAAGTGTAAATGAGAAAGAAAAAAAGGCATTCAATAGAATTTTTTTTATTTTAATCAATGGGAGTAATTTCTCCTAAACTTTTATGGATAAATCACAGTTTAGAGTATCTATGATTTCTAATTTCCATATCTTTATTTTTTTTTAATTTTATTGTGTTATGTTAGTCACCATACAATACATCACTGGTTTTTGCAGTCAAATGCTCTACCACTGAGCTATACCTCCCATCATTGGTTTTTGATGTGGTGATCCACGATCCATTGTTTTCGTATAACACCCAGTGCTCTATGCAGTACGTGCCCTCCTTAATACCCATCACCGGGCTAACTAATCCCCTCTCTCCCCTCCCCTCTAAAACCCTGTTTGTTTCTCAGAGTCCATAGTCTCTCGTGGTTCATCTCTCCCTCCAACGCCCCCCCATTTTTCCCTTCCTTCTCCTAATGTCCTCCATGCTATTTCTTATGTTCCACAAATATGTGAAACCATATGATAATTGAATTTCTCTACTTGACTTATTTCACTTAGCATAATCTCGTCCAGTCCCATCCATGTTGATGTAAAAGTTGGGTATTCATCCTTTCTGATGGCTGAGTAATATTCCATTGTATATATGGACCACATCTTCTTTATCCATTCATCTGTTGAAGGGCATCTTGGCTCTTTCCACAGTTTGGCTATTGCGGACATTGCTGCTATGAACATTGGGGTGCATATGGCCCTTCTTTTCACTCCATCTGTGTCTTTGGGGTAAATACCCAGTAAGTGCAATGACATTTTTCAAAGTGCTGAAACAAACAATCCTAAAATTTGTATGGAATCAGAAAAGACCCCAAATCGCCAAAGAAATGTTGAAAA
>NC_138370.1:19241436-19249860 GCF_054177405.1 Leptonychotes weddellii
TGGGTAGAGAAAATGAATCTACCTTTTTTTTTTTTTTTTTTTTTTTAAGTGTAGCCATAGGCATTATTTTAATGGGTGGAAGGAAAGCTTCTGCCTATTAATCTTGTCAGTGGATCAGGGCTGGAAAATGTAGTCAGCAGATCCCAGTGTGTCCCTAAGACTCCTTTAAGGGTCTTCAGGATTAAAATTATGTTCATAATAGTAGTGGGGCTTAAACCCTGAGATCAAGACCTGGGCTGAAGAGTCAAACACTTAACCAACTGAGCCACCCAGGCACCCTTACCATTTTTAAAACACCCTTGAGGTAATTCTGAGATTATGAAATAGTAGATGTTTAAACACTAATTTTGTGAAAATAGCTTTTATTAATTAAAAACAATGCTTATCTATTATATAACATTTTGAAAATGCAAATTACCTAAAATAATAACAATCACATAGAAATCCCTTTTCTGTGATCTCATTACCTAGAAATAACTATTACTAGCACTGCCTAGAGTGTCAGTCTTGGAAATGTGTATGTGTTTCTGTGTGTTTTAAGAACTAACAAGGTGTAGTTTGCTTCTAATCACTTAACATTTAATGAACATCTTTTCTTGACATTAACAATCTTTAAAACCTGTGATTCCTAAACCTGGCTATTTCAGAGTAAGGCAGGGGTTGGGGAGCAGATTAAAATACTGCTGCATGGGCCTTGTGCCCAGAGATTCTGATTTCATTTTTGAATTGTTTTCTGTTGGAATGATGAATAGAAACTGTGGAGTCAAAGGCTTTAGAATCTTTATTTTGGAGCGGTCTTTCATTTTGTTAAATTGCTCTACAGAAAAGCTCTATTCATTTACATTCTCATTAGTAGAGCATAAGGGTGCTGAAAATCTCATCACTATCAGTGGGTATTTCTATCTTTTAAGAAACTTTACCAAGTTGATAGTGGGGAAATGTTGCCCATATATATTAATTTGCAGTTGTTGGAGTACTAGAAAGGGTCGAATATGTTTTATACTTGTTATCCATTTGAATTTTTTTTCTTTGCCTCTTCACCTCAAACCTGAACCTTTGAAAGTTGATATTAAACAGTATTAATATTACCTTATCAAATCCTTTGCCTGGAGCCACTGCCAAATATAGGATTCATGGCAGTATGCATTATTGATGTGCCAATATGGCAGTTCTCCCATTTGTTTTCATTGGCTCTGAACTTAGCAGTCTTACATCATTTCTTAACTAAATTTTAAACACTGAAAGTGTGTAAAGAATTGAATTTATATCTTGACCCCAGCCACGATCCTCAACCCTGTCTTCAACTTAAATATTTAACAGTATGTTTGATTTTGATTAACTCAAAAGCACTAGTCATAGACTTAAACATTTCAAGTAAAAATATTGGAGAAATTATGTGCTTCAAATAGGACTGCATTGTCAGTAACTATATTATGGCTTTGTTTGTAATCACTGGAAAATGTCTTGCAAAATTCAGGCAAACCCTTAGTGAGAAGTTGAGTCTGTTCCTTTTGTGGCCTAATTTTAAATCACCAACAGTGTGAGTCATGAGAAATGAAAGCCTTAGAATTCTATCAAGTGAATTATATGCTGGCAAAGCCATCACAGGGTGGCCTTTGGAATTTGACATTACTGTTATGTTACTGGGCATGTTCTGTTTTCAAGCTCATGAAAACCAAAAGGGTAATATTTCTGGGAAAATTTCCTAAAGCTCCTGTCTCTGTGGGCCTTTGCAATAGTACAACCACAATTTTACCATATGTTTCCTTTCAGTGTTTTTTGATAACTTTTCAGAGTTGGCTTCAGTTAGTCAGTGTTGATAAAACCCACTTGGTAGCTGTTGGGAGTGCTTTTTTGAAATGAGAGGCCAGGAGTTGACCTTCTGATCAAGACCAGTTTTAAGTTCAACCCTGTGACTCTAATCTACCATCAGCCTGGGCACGGTTGAGGGTAAAATGAATATTGTTTTTACGTGGGAATACCAAATGTAAACTAGGATGGGGATAGGCCTAATGAGAGCACAGAGTATAGTCATTTGATACCCAAACTGGGCAAATTAAGGATGGAGACCCCTAGGAAGTTACATCAAAGCTGGATCCTGGAGGAAGAGTGAGTTAGCCAAATAAAGTAAAGGTAGGGATTTCCTATAAAAGCCAACAGTTGGACTGCTCAGACCTCTTTGAACGTGCCACGTCTCTGTTGTGAATAGTGGTGATGGGCTTTTGAAGTGGGGGAGGCTGGGAGAGGACCACACTCGGAAGGTCTTAATGTGTCCATCCAGGGAGTCTCATGTCAGCTGACTTACTCTCTCCCTACATTCTTATTAAAAAAAAAAAATGATAAAGGCAAACAAAGTTCTTACTTATGTTCCTGAGGTGATCCACAGGCCCAGTGAATCCTTCCCTTTTCTCTTAGGTAATAAAGAAACCCATATATTTTTTAAAGATATTTTACATTTGTCATAATCATGAAATTCAGAAAGACTGTTGACAACCAGTGAAAACAACTGGTTTCCTATGATGAGGACAAAATTAGTGTCTGCTGAATTTAATATATGGGTTTTAGAAGCATCTTAGTTTTACTTGCTAATTTATTATTAATATATATTGCTAAGATAAATGTGTACATTTTTAAAGGTTTTTTTAGTGCTTTAAATTCTTTATGGAATAATATGGGGTCTAACAAACTATAAATTATATATTTTTTAAGTCCCCACGTAATTAATTATTTTAATGTAATCAAATTAACTTTCTGTTTTGCGAATTTTGAATGGAGTGGTGTGGTGAATCATTTTTCCTATAATTTTTTAAACACTAAATCTTTGTTGAAAGGCCAACATATGCAAGGGAAAAGTTCTTGTACTGAAGAACTATTAAATAGGGAAATGAGGTAAACACAAAAAAGCAAAATACTATGTATTTAAATTATATTTTGTGACTGTAGTAGAAGATCTCTCTATATATACACATATATATACATATATTTTAAGATTTCATTTATTTATTTGACAGAGATACAGTGAGAGAGGGAACACAAGCAGGGGGAGTGGGAGAGGGAGAAGCAGGCTTCCCGCCGAGCAGTGAGTCCGATGCGAGGCTCGATCCCCATGACCTGAGCCGAAGGCAGACGCTTAACGACTGAGCCACCCAGGCTCCCTGAGATACTTTAAACTTAGATAGCATATGTATAATTGCCAGAGGAATCACATGGAATCACATGGAAATTGGGTCGTTACTAAATGGGACTATGGAGCAGATATCATTTAACCTTTTATGTGCGTCTTGAAAGATGCTTGAAAGATGGGTGTAATTTGTATTGGCAAGGAGGAAGGAAGGCTTAGGATAAGATGTAGTATTGGAAAGGCATTGAATATTGTGAATAGATTGATCTTTTGCTTCCAGAAGAGTGGAAAAAGCAAAATTTTAGAGTAAAATAACCTCGTTTATTTTTCTCCCTTCCTCTCTCCTTTCCCAAAAATTTCCTTGGGAAAGAAAATAGCTTTTATATGGTACCCATGTCATACTAATTTTTCAGCATTGTCATGCTAGGAGTTGTCAATGATTGATGATGAGCTATCTAGATTCAGTTCTTAAAAGGACAAAGCAAACCACTTTAGTGAACTGAATTTTTTTAATCTGCAATGTGTGTTGTTTGATATGCCTGCATAATTTATCAAGACACTTCAGAATCTCCACGTCACCTGCTCCTCAGATCAGAAGGTGATTGTGGCTTTGGGTGGATATTAATCAGCCACAGCACTGCCTGGTCAGAAAGAGCAAGTGTCCTAGCCTTTTACCTCATGAGACCTTGAGTGTCCATCCAGCGTAGGTCCCAAGGGAACTGCATTTGGTGGACTGGAGTGGCCGGCATGCCTCAGGTGAGATGTGAAGAACAATGGTTGACCTATGTTTAGAAGCCTCTCTTTCTCATAAAATACCTAATTGTTATTTACATGAGAACTTCTGTGGTTATTTCCTTTTCCCCATTCTTTAAACATTTTATACTATAAAGAAAATAACTGGAGATTACATGTGGTAGTTAGAAATTCATGGGCAAAATGTTTTTTAACTGAAAATAGCACAAATTTAATATGCATGCTTTCATTTTACTTTCTTTAAACATGAATGTTGGTTTAATTCATGAGTGATCAAATTATTATTGGAAGAAGTACATGGTACTTGCCATGTACCTCAGAACCAGAGATGGCTTTTGATGATGAGTGTGGCTGCACATGAGAAGCACGTATCTGGTCTTTTTCACAGTGGTTCCCATCATCAGGAAGGCAAAAGCTCCATAGAAATATTAACATACGTTTTTAGGAGTTAACAACTCAGTGGAGTTTAGTCAAAGAGAATGTGGGAACAATACTCCAGGAATCCAGGAAAGACATTGATGGAGAGAAATGCTGTTACTCTATGAAACACTAGAGGTGGGAGGTAAGCCAAAGAAAAATTTTTGTACTTTACAATTTTTCCTAAATTTGGTCTTTCTCCAACATAATTATACAAGCTGCAGTTGCCAAAAACTAAATATGAATAAAAATGGAAAAGACAAGATGTTTGTTGGGAAGATTATAGGCATCTGGTGATAAGAAAAAAAGTCAATAAATATTCAATTGATATGAAAAATAGCTAATTCTACAAATGTTTTCAGGCAATTGTTGGCAGGGTGTTTCTTGAGGACTATGTGTATCCAATAGTAACTCTTATTGACTCAAGTTTTCATTTTGATTGAGTTTTATTCAATCATATATAAAAAATTAGAGCTTCCCCCTTTAATATTTTTCTAATATGTAGAAAAAGCAGAATCTTCTATAGGCATATGTCAATGGGAAATATCTTTGAATATTTTATATTCTATCAATTATTGGCAAAGTATCAATACATACTTTTAAAAAGGCTATTTAAATATATATATGCAGTGTTGATCCAATCTTTCCATGTTCTTAGAACCTGAAGCTATGTCTACACTGTACATGCTCCACATATTTAGCAATATTAATGTGTACCACTTTGAGTTTTTGTGCTTCTGTTTTTTGAAATGACTTGACCAGAGGAGTTTTAAGATACGATCTCTTCTAAAAATTTGATCTTAGAAGTTTAGGGATCAGCAATATGCTAACAAAAACAAGTAAGAGGAAGGAACCTTTAACTGGAGGGGACAAGTAAATTGCTGAAGTTTATTTCCTTGGGAGGAGAAATGTCAAAGATGGGTCTAATAAACTTTCCTATGTCAAATGCTTTTCTTCTGAGTATTTTCAAGGATCACAGCTTTCATCATTTCCCTTTAATAAAACTGGTTATCCTGTGCATAATCCTGCTTTTATTCTTGTGAGAAAAGAAAAGTCATGAAATTAGAGAAGATGGGCACAATTTTCTTTCTCCATCAACTTAGGTTTTCAAGAAAGTGTTCCCTCTAAAGCCCAGAAGTGTCCAGGCAATAGACTAAGATTATAATGACACAGAGGATAGAAACAAGTAGAAACAATATTCTACACATGGATTACCTCAAAGATGTGAAAAGTACTAAATATTTCCTATGTAAATGTTTTGGCCATCTCTTTAGTTGATAATGTGTTTTGACAAAAATAATATGAAAGCATTTAGGTTTCAAAGTCATCAACAAATCATTACTTGAAAAGATTTGGGTAAACCATTGATACTCCTTTGGTGAAAGTGCTATTATTTTAAGCTAAGCTTAAATTTTAAGAAGCTAAGGTTAAATATCTATGTGTGAATTCCTTCTCTGCATTGGTTTGATAATATCACTATCTTACATAAATTCCTTAAAAGTTTTCCTCTGCTTTCAGGATAAAGTTCAGACTGTAGCAATGGCATATTACACATTAAACATTATCATGAAATTCTTATGTCTTTCACTTAGTTATTTTGGTTCCAGTTCACTGAGGCATCCTTATGTCTCATACATAATATCCTTTTCCTCATTTGTCTGCCTCAACAACTTTTACCCTTCAAAACAGTCTATTCAGGACTTAGGCCACAAAGTCTTCCCTGAAACATTTTTTGCTCTGCCAACACCCCGATGCCTCCCCCATCAAAACTACACATTCATTTGATTGCTCACAATTCTGTCTTTATAATTCTTATTTATCACACGTGTAGTACAGTATAGTAGTTACCTATTTACACGACTTTCTCGTTTAAAAGAATAATTCCCTGAAAACAAGGACCATGCCATTTTCATTATTATTACCGAGGATCCAGGACAGTGCCTGCATATTTTGACCACTCAGTAAATGGTTACTGAATGGGAATATTTGAACTAAAAACTTATATGCATATTATATAATGAAATTTGGCATCGAGGCAGTATGAAATTATTTGAAGTAAAGCAAACATCACATATCTAATCACGTAAGGGTGGTACAAACCAACTGTGTCTCTCAACACAAAAGGAGATAGAGTTTAGTCTATATGCCGAAGACAGCAACTGGGTATCTCAGTTTACAGAATCTGAAATGGACTGTTGGGTAGAATATACTCCTCTTGATTCCTCTCTGAAAAGGAGTCAGAACACCTTTACCTTTCTGTGTTAAGGTGATTTGAAAATAACTAAAAAGAGACAATTTGCTGTTTTTTAATATGCTTAATTTAAAAGTGTTTCCTAGATAGTGCTGAAAGCTGTATAATTTCCAGTTTCGACCTTGCTTTGTTTTCCCCTTTAACAACTTTACAGGAACATAACTGCACATACTTAAAATATAAAAATTGGTAAGTTTGACCTAAGTATATATCCATTAAATAATCACCACTTTCAAAATAGTGAACCTATCTGTCACCCACAGAGAATCCTTGTGCCCTGCCTCTTACCCACCTATATCTGAGGCAGTCACTGCCCTGTTTCCTGTCATGACAGATTCGTTTGCATTTTCTAGAATTTTATATAATACGAATTATACGGTATGTACTACCTATTGTCTGGCTTCTTTCATGTAGGATAATTACTTTGAGATCAATCCGTGGGTTTTAGTGTGTATGAGTAGTTTCTATTTATTGATGAGTAACATACCAGTGTGTGTATGCACCACAGCCGTGTATCTGTTTACCTGTTGCTTGCAGGTTTTGACTGTGACAAATAAAGCTGCTATGAAAATTAGTGTAAAGGTATTTTTATTGACATATTTTTTTTTCTCTTGGATAAATATCTAGGAGTGGAGTGGCTGGGTCATTTGTTAGGTGTATATTTAACTTTCTAAGAACCTAACAAACTGTTTTCAAAGTAGATTTACTATTTTACATTCCTCCCAGTGCTGTGTGAGAGGTCTAGTTTTCTACATATTTACTACTGATTTTCATGATCAGTCTTTTTAATTTAGGTGTTCTAGTATGTGTGTAGGTGTATCTAATTGTGGTTTTAAGTTGCATTTCTTTAATACTGATGATGTTAAACATCTTCCTTTGTGCTTATTTGCCATCTATATAACTTTCTTGGTGAACTATCTGTTACAAAATTTTACAAAAGTTTTTTTTTTTTTTTTTAAAGATTTTATTTATTTATTTGACAGAGAGAGACACAGCGAGAGAGGGAACACAAGCAGGGGGAGTGGGAGAGGGAGAAGCAGGCTCCCCGCAGAGCAGGGAGCCCGATGTGGGACTCGATCCCGGGACTCCAGGATCATGACCTGAGCCGAAGGCAGTCGCTCAACCGACTGAGCCACCCAGGCGCCCGAAATTTTACAAAAGTTTTAATTGGATTACTTGTTATCTTATAATTAATTTTTGAGAATCCTTTATATATTCTGACACAGATCCCTTTATGTGCTGTAATAATTTTCTCCCACTCTCTGGCTTGTCTGCATTTTCTTAACAGTGTCCAGGTGAAGTTTATAATTTTGCCAATGTCCTTTTTATCTTCTTATATTTTTTACTTTGTAATCATAACCTCTGTGAGAACTATAAAATGTCCAAAATCCTCAGGCAAAGGAAATTCCCATGACATGCAGTCATCTGTTACAACATACTACACAGCAGTTAATATGTTGTGCAACTCACCTTGAAATAGGAATCTCATTCAGGACTAAAGATTGAGGCTAGTGTCAAGGAAACATGAAATATTAATCTTAATAAAAATGACATTTAACAAACAGGTAATTCTTTTTTTATTATTTTTTTAAATTTTATCATGTTATGTTAATCACCATACATTACATCATTAGTTTTTGGTGTAGTGTTCCATGATTCATTGTTTGCGTATAACACCCAGTGCTCCATGCAGAACGTGCCCTCCTTAATACCCATCACCGGGCTAACCCATCCCCCCACCCCCCTCCCCTCTAGAGCCCTCAGTTTGTTTCTCAGAGTCCATAGTCTGTCATGGTTCGTCTCCCCCTCCAATTTCCCCCCCTTCATTTTTCCCTTCCTGCTATCTTCTTCTTCTTCTTTTTTTTTTAACATAATGTATTAT
>NC_138370.1:19249960-19260016 GCF_054177405.1 Leptonychotes weddellii
GTTTTCAGACATTGCAGATTTTTACTCTAGGTGGTTGGAATAGGCACTGTTCCCTGTCCAGTGTGATTGCTGGGCACTTTAACATCTCACTTTTTCCCTAGTCTTGGGTAGTTTCTTACACTGATTAGGTGAACCCTCAAATGGGAACTCTGTCAGTTTCCAGAGCTCTCTCTGTAGCTCTGTCCTCTCTCAAATTCTATACTCAAAGTCTAGCTACTGTTTTCACTCCAGACTCTCAGCTCCATGTCTTCAACTGAGGAAACCTACTGGGCTTTGTTTGGGTTTTCCTTCCCTTCATCATGGTCTGATAAAACAGACCCCAAATCTTCCCATCTTAGAACAATTTATTTCTTATTCATGTTCCATGTGAGCTGAGAGTCTCTGCTGTATGTGTGTTTTTCATTCTAGTATCTACATGAAAGGAGTCAATATGACAAAAAAATTTCATGGTAGAACGACAACCTAGGGTGGCTAGAACCAATAACACCATGGCATTTTTGGAGTCAGATGTATTATATACCCCATTGGAAAACTGATCCCAGTAGAGAGAAGAGTACTTCTCCTACTGGGGCATTATAAATCACATGGCAATGGGAAAGGATATATCATTTTTGTATGGGGAAGGGAAAAGTGACTAGTTAAGGGCAATAATAGAATCTATCATACTCGTGTATCTTCTCTCTGCAAAATGGAAGTAGTATATACAGTGAATATACACTGTAGTATATACACTACAGTCTTGATCTAGAGAAGCAGTCCAGCAAGACTGGTTCTGGAGCCAGATTTGAGTTTCAGTCTTTATTTTCTACTTTACTCTTTATTTAGCATCTGAGAAAACTTAGGCATGTCATTTAACTTCTCTAGGCTCTTCCCTCATCTATGTAAAGGGATAGTAATAATATTGGTGTCATAGAGTTGATGTGAATAATATAAGTGTTAATATATTCAAAATACTGAGTATCTAGGGGCGCCTGGGTGGCTCAGTCAGTTAAGCACCCGACTCTTGATTTCGGCTCGGATCATGGTCTCAGTCCCACGTCGGGCTCTGTGCTCAAGGCGAAGTCTGCTTATCCCTCTCCCTCCCTTTCTGCCCCTCTTCCCTGGGTGTGCATGCTCTCTCTCTCTCTCTCTCTCAAAAATAAATAAAATCTAAAACAAAACAAAACAAAAAAGCCCCTAATCCCGAAGTACTTAGTATCTAATGCAAAATAAGCACTTGACACATATTTGCTTGTATTATTACAAAATAATTTTCTTATTTATGTCGTACTTTTACCCTAAAGTATTTTTAAATGATATCTATATAAATAACATCTATTTGTAAATAATGTATATTTGAAAATTTGTAAATAATATATATTCCCTTGAGAGACCTATAAAACAGATTTCCTCAATTATATCTGTCTTCCTTCCTAAACATTTAGCTTGGGCATAATAAAACTGTTCATGGGGAAACAGGATAGTTGGACAGCCTTCTGTTGAACAGAACTAAAGTTAGAATAGGAACACAAGTAATGTTGATTTTGATTAGCCTTAAAGTAATATGGGAATAATGAGCTAAGTGTACTATCTATGAGTATTTCAGAAATTCTTAGAAGAGTTTCATAAATAACCTATCACTCATCTCTTTGTAATATTTGATTTTCAGTGTTCTTTTTCTAGATCCATACCCTATATTTTGGATGTACTGTGTGTGTGTGAGAGAGAGAGATATCGAGTGTCTTTATCTCTAAGCAAAGACATATGTATTACTTAAAATATATATTTTTATTGTTCTGAAATAGATTTTTTAATCTATTCTAGAAGAAACAAGAATATTTAATTTAGTGTGTTTACCATGAATGAAAGGATAGACAGTGATGAAAGTGCATTTAGTAAACACTAAACTATGTGGCTGACACTCTACAGGGTATATTTGTAGATATTAAGTCATTTTCACATAACAGATACATAGAATTCTAATCAGTCTGTCTTGATTTCACCATTTATAAATCAGTAAGTTAGAAACAATCAAATGGTAGCTTGAGAATATACCTGTGGTTCATATTTTAAACCTTCTAAATAAATGAAAAGGCTTAAACTGCTTTTCTTGTTGAGAATATCTATGTATATAGGATATTAGTATTCTGATAACTTGGAAGAAATGAACTGTCAATGGTGGATGACAAAAATGCATGACCCCCGATGAATCTCAGAGTCTCCCTGGGAAACTCTGTGTTCCAAACTGCCATCGTCACTAACATGAACTGCCTGAAAGGTCATCATTTATTCTGTTTGGGCATTTTCAAATTGGCTATATGAATTGCAAGCATAACAATCTTTTCAAAATGCAAATTTGATTGTTACTTCTGGTGCTTAAACATTTCAAAAATTTCTTATCTCTCTCTTCTCTCTTCCCATAAAGATAAAAAAAAAATCTTAAATAGGTGTATTAGTAATCTACAGAGTGTACATGTTTGTGTGTGCATACATTCACCTGAATAGAGAAATTTATTATAAGGCATTGGCTCCTGGGATTATGAAAATGGAGAAGTCCAGACCCAGGAGATCTGACATTGTAAATTCTGATCAAAGTCTGAGCCCAATAAGAGTTGATGGTGGAAATTCAAGTTCTAGCCCAGTCTGAAGGCAGAGGACTGCTGTCCCAACTCATGGACAGTCAGGCAGAGTGTGCAAGTTGTTTCTTACTCTACCTTTTTTAGTTGGATAGACCAACCCAATTGCTCCCCATTGAGGAGGGCAATCTGCTTTACTCAGTCTACCATTTGGATGTTAACATCATTTAGAAACACCCTCACAGACATACTCAGAATAATATTAACCATATATCAGGACACCAAATACCCTGGCACTCTGTGGCCCAGTCAACTTGTCATATAAAATTAATCGCCACAATAGGTTTATAAACACTCTGTACTGCAGCTTCTGCCTGACTCTCCACCTCATCTTAAAATGACTTATCCCCTTTTGGATTAGTTTTCTTTTACTTATCCCTCAGATGTTAGTTCAGGTATCACCAACTCAGGAAAACATTTTCTACTTGCTACTTTCCATTTCCTTCATCCAATTCTATTTTCTTCAGAACCTAAATATATAATTATGCACTGGTTGATGAATGTTCTGTGGAAACAATTACCTTATCAGTTTCATCATATCATTATATTACTTGAGTCTACTGTAGGGTCTGACCCAAAGTAGATGCTTAGTATCTGTTTGCTAAAGGAAAAAAATAGTCTTTACACACTCACACAATTCAGCCCTGGAATGAAGTCCTGGTATAGGACGCGGACCCTACTATGGAAACCAGAACAGTGCAGAGCCCTTGGCTGTATGGCAGGGAGTCCACTTCTAGTCTTCCCCTTTCTTTGACCTTTTGACTTGAATAAGGAAAATTTTTTCCCAGGCCCTGATTTGCTCACTTGTAAGATGAGAACATCGGATAAAATAATCTCTGAAATCCTTTGTAGTATATAATTTTATGACAATTTAAAATTGATTGCGTTTTCTGACAGTAATCCCATGTTACATGAGCTTATCTCTTTTTATAGCACCCACAAAGTTAAGCCTTAGTCATTACTAAATTAAAATTCCAATAGTTTCTTAGTTTAAAGCTGAAAGAAATCCCTCATCATCTAATGAAAACTCTTATTTTTTTCTGAAAACTTGCTATTTACAATTCTCCTAAGCTATTAAGTTTCCTGCTCCAGTAGCTGGAACTTCCTACTGACCAATCATGTAATTTTGTGGAGAGTAGAATTTTCAGAAAGAAGAAAGTTTTAGTTCTTTGAATTCCATGAATATGAACTCTTCCTTCATGACGTTTCCCTGAATGGAAGGTAAAATCCAATTAGCAAGATTCTAGAGAGTAGTCTTTTAAAACTGTGTCTCATTTGTTAGGTTTGCATGTAAGCATCTTTGGAGCTTGTGCTTGCAAATGGAAAAGAGAAGAATCTATTTGCATGGCTCTTTAGTTTACGTTTGATGACTGAGTCATAGCATCTTTTAGTCTGTCTTTAATAGTCCTCTTTAATATCACTGAGACTTAGTATTTCCGACATGCAATATTTAAACTGAAAGAGCCCGGTATTGTAGCCTGGTTCTCTTTTTGTTCTTCTCATACCCTATTCTTATAGTGTTAGAGTGGATTCAGTTTTCCATTTTCCTGCTATAGGACCTCAGGCAAAATATTTATGTTCTCCGGTAAAATTTCTTCATCTATAAGATGGGAGTAGTAAGAGTAACTTCACAGAAATGTTGGAAAGATTAAGATGCCATTCTCATTATAATATCTAAAATATAGTAGATGCCCCAAATATAACAATTGTTATTACAGGAATTGATGTCTTGCAACCAAAAGTAAACATACCACTCAGAAGCAACACATCAAATTGGACATTTTTAAAAGTCTCTTAAGATATATATATATATATAAATTTAAGATGCTTTCTCATCAAATCCTTTCCTTTTATAGATAAAACTAAGTTCTGTGAAGATTAAATGGCTTATAGAAGATAGATCCTGACAAGACAATACGATTTAGGTCTCCTCGATTTACGTGTCGTGTTCTACTTGTAAGTGGCCTGAAGATAGTTCCCAGAGCAGGAGACAAGCTCATTTTAGAGAAATGAGATTGGGTTGCTTTGACATTGATTCTGATTATCTTCTCCATTAGCTCCAATTACCTGGATACAGAATTTTAATGGGCAAATCAGAAATAATATTTTCTAAAATTTGATGAAGTATTGTGTATCATGGTTTTTACTGGTTATAACAACATTGATACACTATTTTTCTTAAAATTATTTTATTACCACTGAAACATTAATTCAAATAAAATAAGGTCTGTAATGTTTCATATGAATAATATTTCCTTTTTGAATTTTAATATTGCTCTAATGCCTATTCCTTAAAATATAATAGTTGGCTAGAAGACTTTCCTGATCATTCTGATCAATACTCAATTCTCTTGTGTTTCAAACCCTTTAAGCACAAATAATCTTTCCTTTACTTTCAAGCTGGTAATTATATTCAAATTATATCAACAATCTGTTATGGAACATCTACTTTACTTAAGGTTATGGAACATCTACTTTACTTAAGGTACACAAACCCACCTGTTTGTGATGATGTATTTCATTAATTCTCATCATTACAAATGCAAGTCTATATATGTTGTTTGGTTCCTCTGCATTCCTACTGCAGTGCAAAGCACATGATTTTTTAGATACGTAAAATGCAAGGAATCATACCATACCTTTTGCTTTGGGAGCTCTCACTGGTCTGTGGCAGATTGCTTGGCAGTGATTCAGTGAGTCAGTGGGATGAAGGAAGAAGCTGCTCTCTTTAGGACTAACTGGGGCTTTATCTTATTCCAAACTAAGGTAATCAGGGCTCCTTTGTGGGTTAGCAGCCTTGAGCCCTGGGGTAAGAATAAGAGGAGTAGGTATTGAGAGTTTTCATGACACTAACTAGAGATTGAGAAGGGATTTTAAAAAATATTACAATGTTTGAGGCTGTTCTATGATTGGTTTGAAGAGAAAGCAGATATGTAGAATAGCTGTCAATGACATGGTGATAAGCAAAGATAATATGGAAAAGTCAGAAAAGGTAGAAAGTGGTTAATTTGAAAACTTGGCTGAGAAATCTTTGTGAGGTTGTCAAGCAACATTGTGAGAAGTAGAAGAAGAATAGGAAAGAAGACACACATCTTTTTTAATGCATACTGTGAATTATGAAGTGGGTGTTGATATAACATATGAAACTGTAATAAATAGATGAGGATATTACTGACTTGACTAAAGGGGGTATTCCAGTGAAGAACAGCAGTATTAAGAGTCTTGAATCCTCCATGATACAGGTTTAATATTGGAACAATTACAAGAGCCATCGTAAAACAGTAGGAATGGTGTAGACTTTTCTATGTTTATATTGTAAAATATATTCTAGTTTGTGGTACTGTATAATCTACTTGTTTAAATGCATCAGTGTTTCTCAATTACATATTTTATGCTTTATAAGAAATTATGACAGAAATGGATTAGTTTCTTCAACTCAGGTAGTTAACAGTGGCTGTTCCTTTTCCACATTCTCAGCTTCGAGGAGAGGTAGTAAGATCGATAGTTCACTCCACCATTGGAGAATGGAATCAGACGGGGCTGAGATAGCAAAATAAAGCATTGCTAGTACCATGTTATTCATTTCAGTGGGTATATTTGTGCCACCAAAATTTAAAGCTTCCAATAGTATCAACTAATTCTAGGACTGTGGCTGTAGCTAAGCCTTTATGGACCATAGGTAGCTTCTTACATTGAAGCCAGAATTCTAAGAATCCCTTCCTCCTGACCTATCTAGCCACTGATGCCTCACCCACATTCATCTTTTTTTCAACCTTTGCCAAGTGGCTGAATAAGACAGATGAATTGGATATAAGAAGGAGTACATGCTGTTGTCTTCATTAAGATTATTTTGGTTTACAAGGAATGGATACCAAATTGAGATGGTCTAAGCCAAAAGGTAACTCAAAATGTTTTTAGAATAACTTGAAATACCAAAGGAAATAAAAGAAAAAAAAAGCCTTAAGAAGGATAGAAACCAGAGTATCTCTGGGTGAAAGGGTCTTCAACACAAGCATTTAGTGTAATATAGTCAGTGTGTTTGCATGTCAAAGGCATGCTTCTTGCTGAGTCCGTTGCTATCTCTAAGGATTGGCTAGCTCCAGGAAGGGCAGGTTCTCCCTATTCAGAAAGAGCTTTTAAGATGTTTAAAATGTGTGTGCACACACACACACACAGATGTTTAAAACACCAGCATATACAGCAAATTAAAAAAATGCAATACAGGGATGTAGAGCTTCTACATTCAAATGATAGTAGAGAGTGTAGAGTAGGCACAACTCTTTCTTCACCATTTTAGCCAGGATATGTCACTTAACAGTTTTGCTTACATCTTGTTTTCAAGAGCTGGCCACATAGCATACCTAGAGGTAAGAGTCTGGGAACTGTAGTCATGGATGAGCAGCCAATTTCCAGAAACAACTCTATGTTCTGGAAGGGGAGCAGGAATCTTGGATAGATCCCTCTGTGCTTCATTAGCCTACCAGCTATTTCTCGAAAATAGTGTTCCCTTATTGGGTATTTTATTTGGTACTCCCTTTGCCTGGAACACCTTTCTCAGACCTCTCTGCATGGCTCATTTCTGTACTTCGTTCTGTATTGCCTTCAAATACATCACGTATTCTGGGTGGCTTTTCTGACCACCCACTGTATCTTAATAGCAACTGACTCCATCTGGTGCCATAGCATAATTACTGCTTATTTTCTCTGTTCCTTCTAGAAAGTAAGCTCTGTGATTATAGAGATGACCTATTTTATGGAAATACGCTGTATCCTCATTGCTGTAACAGTGTCTGGTAAATTGTAAGAGCTAAATGTATTTAATTTAGAGTTTTAGAAATTAAGAAAATATTATTTTTGAAAAAGGAAGGAAGTATCAATTCTTTGAGTAAATATGCAAGGGTTGATATAGCCTCCAGAAGTGGGGAAGGATATTCTATTCTCAGGCTGTACAAATGGGTTCATAGAAGATGCCATTCTGGACAGTGGATATTATTTTCCATGAAAATAGTAAAATAACTGGTAATAAGTAAAATAAGTAGTAGTAAAATATTTTTAAGCAGGAAATGACATAGTTTCAATTGTGAGTGTGATTTGAATGCAAGGAGGGAGAGAGGAGAGACTAGAAGGAGGAAGACCAGGGAATTATATGGAAAAGAAAAGTAAAATGCAACGCCTAAATTTTCCAGACAGAGTACTGAGGATTTAATAATGATCCCTATCCTAAAATGGTCTCACAGTAGTCCCATTATTTTACAGATATTTTACAGATGAGAATACCAAATTTCAGAAGATAAGTAACTTACTTGAGATTATAGAGTTAATAATTGGCTCAAATAGTTTTGTGTGCCCACAATTGAATTTCTGTTTGTAGGTTATCATAGTAAACAGTGCAGTTGACCATTCTGAGGTTAAGAGGGCCTACTTCTCAGTGTCAATTGATGGTGGGTGAAAGTTGAAGTGTGAGGGAGGTAGTGGAAAGGATAGAGTGATGACTGAATGGCACTTGATGGCATTCATCAAGATACAGGGCTTAAGGGGAAGAATAGATTTACCAAGGGATGTGGGTAGTTTCAGCTGCTTTGCTTTGGGTCTTAAGTGTTGGGCAACTTATATTGGGTTAATGTATAGCAAATCATTGAAAATTTGATTTTAGCTACTAATTTACAGATGAGGATTAGGCTAACAGCTTTTAATCTGCAACACTTATTTTTATAAATTATTTTTTAAGATATTGTGATTAATATTTCTACTAAAAAAAATTTCCCAGCAATGGACACATAAAAAAAGATCCCCCATTGGACCATGAATCAGTGGCTTTTGGCCTTAGCAGTATGAATACATTCACACAGTCAGCTTTACCAAGAATCATGGAGATTCTGTTGTGAGGCCAAGCACAGATTGGCTGAAGAACAGCAGACATAAGTAATGATAAATGGTGGGATATCAAATTAGAGCAGGTGTCCAGCAGGGGGCCTCAAGGATTGGTACTGGGCCCAACCTTATTACACTCACATTAATGATCTGGAAAAGCAGGTAAAGCAGTATGTCCAGCTTGGAGAGATGCTGTAAAAAGCAGAGGGGAATGCAGTACCTGCAGACACCTTGAATTCCAAAATGCAGTTTGGTTTCAAGTGAATGGGGAGAAAACAGTTACGTAGTTTGGAGCTCTATTTAATTAGATTTTTATAGCGAGAAAGTAAGTAACAAAATATACAAAATGTCATCTGGATTAATATCTTCCTTTTTTTTTTTTTTTTTACGTAAACCGCAAAGAAATAATAGTATTTATTTGTAGCCCTAGTGTCAAAGGTGTCAGCTTAGTCAGGAAATGACAGGTTTCAGCTGCCATAGGCTGTGTCTTGCTGCTTGAGCACTGAGGGGATAAACACCTCCCCACACCAGTCACCCATTCAAAGAAAAATGTTGGAATCCTCTAAGAAAAGTCAGGTTTTTTGGCACATCTTTTAGCAAACTTATTTATTTGGTCAGATATGGCAACATACCTATTTAGGAGGAAAGGGAAAAATTTTGAGTCTTTTAACTTTATATTAATTTAAAAAGAGTTGCTTCTGAGTCATCTGCAAAAGTGCCTTAGAGGTTTCCAAGGGCAATTGGGGAGGGGCGATGAATTAAGAGAATTATTTTTATCTGTTTCATTATTGTAGTTCCTCTGAAGATCTTGTTAAAAAAACAGAAAACAAAAACAAAACAAAAAAACAAAACAGAGACAGGGAGAGGACCTTCTTTTGCAGGTGATCCAGCTGTGGGCCCTGGGAGACAAAATGACTTGCCCAAGCTCCTCTGTGTGGTGACTGATAGTGGTAAAATTAGAATCCAGGTCTTTTGACCACCCGGTTCTGTGCTCTTTCCACTTTATCAAAGAAGGTATGATCTGCAAATAATCTTTTTGCTTCCCTATATTTTCCAGCTCCTTTATAATTTGGGGGGACCATGTGACAAAGTTGTGTTCATTTGAGCAGAAACTGTGTACTTTATTTCTGGACTGAGACCTTGAAGGCCCACAAAATAGTCTCCGGTTTCTCTCTTACACTTGCTGTAAGGAATAGCATTTTCACAGATGAGGAATTCTTTGACAGCCTGAATCCGAGAGCAGCTATGTGTAGGAGACACGTTGTTCAATCTGTGATGAATATGTATCATGAATGAAAAATAAACCTTTATTGAGCTTCGGGATTGATTTGTTAATTCTGTATTATCCAGCTTATTTTGACGAACACAATTATGAGTAACCAAAATAGTTTTTACAAAGGAAGAAGTAAAATGGCTCTTAATGATATAAAGAAAATGGTTAAACTTAAACATTGTAAAGATTTCACACAACTAAATATATGAAATCTATCTCGGTAGATTATTTTATTTTATTTTTTTTTAAAGATTTTATTTATTTATTTGAGAGAGAGAGAATGAGAGACAGAGAGCA
>NC_138370.1:19260516-19277300 GCF_054177405.1 Leptonychotes weddellii
ACAGACTCTGAAAATCAAACTGAGGGTACTAGAGGGGAGCGGGGTGGGAGGATGGGTTAGCCTGGTGATGGGTGTTGAAGAGGGCACATTCTGCATGGAGCACTGGGTGTTGTGCACAAACAATGAATCATGAAACACTACATCAAAAACTAATGATGTAATGTATGATGATTAACATAACAATAAAAAATTAAAAACAAAACAAAAAAATGCAAATGGTCTTTCTTATGGGAGTTAGAGCATGAAAGATGTAGGAGATTATATTAAGAGTAAGATCCTGGATTTTAAGATTTATGATATAGAACAACTTCAAGGACTGACAAGGTATGTTATTTGGATTTTGGAATGGGTGAGTAGACATGAAGTTTTTTTTGAATTTAATAAAATTAGGGCGCCTGGGTGGCTCAGTTGGTTGAGCGACTGCCTTCGGCTCAGGTCATGATCCTGGAGTCCTGGGATCGAGTCCCACATCGGGCTCCCGGCTCGGCGGGGAGCCTGCTTCTCCCTCTGACCCTATCCCCTCTCATGCTGTTTCTCTCTCTGTCTCTCTCAAATAAATAAATAAATAAAATCTTTAAAAAAAATTAATCTTTAGATCTCTTAAGTGTTAAATAGGTCATCTACAGTAATTCTGAAGTCACCCACGATGATTACAGAACCTAAGAAAGCAAAGCACTGTAACCCAGGAGCCCCACATTTCAGTGATTGTTAGGTAATACAAAGAGCTCAGTAGATGAAAATAATGAATAGATGAACAGATAAATAAGGACAGATAAATAGGGAGGGGTGTATGAAGCATCAGGTAGTGTCCTCCAAGGCAAGAGGATGCAGGAGCACTCTATGATGAGACTGAGTGTGGGATGTATAATGAAGTGTTGGTGTGATCACTGGGAAGGGGAGAGGAAACATGGGACCCTCTGAGGTGTGGGAGGAGCTAGCACCTCAGGCCTCAGGCAGTGAAATGAATAGTTTTTACTGTGGGTTTGAGGAGTGATGAAACCATCTGACCTTCATTTTCTAGAAGAATCCCTGGTGTCAATTAGGAGTTTAGAAACAACTGGGTCTGGTCTTACAGAACCATTTAATGCCAATCAGCATTCATAATGCCTGTCTTATGCAATCAGCAATCAGTCACAAATGGCAATAACTTAATGATTTGATAGTTTTAGATTTCCTCCAAAGAAATCATAATAAATGATTGTAGTTGTTAAATGGTTTGAATAAACTCAGATGGTTTGAAAAGTAAAAAAAAAAAAAAAGACAATTGAGATATATGTATCTTGGTGTTAAGACTGAAATTAATAAATTTTGACATGGGAAATACAAACTCCTCTTTGTTCTGCTGGTAGAAGCATTTCCTTTTTAAATAATACATTTTGTTAATTCAGTGAGTTGATAAAAATATATAAGGGAGGCTATATGGAGCCTAGAATTCTTTGATCAAGAGACTTCCTGTTTTGGTGGCTTAAGTATCACTAAACTTTCCCTTGATTTTCATATGGTTTATTTCCTACATTATTTTAAAAAATGTGATATAATTGACATATAACATATTAATTTCAGGTATACAACATAATGACTCAATATTTGTATATACCGTGAAATCACTAAAAGAAGTCTGGTTAACATCCATCATTATAATTTTTTTTCTTGTGATGAGAACTTTTAAAATCTACTCTCTTAGCAACTTTCAAATATACAGTACAATATTGTTAACTATAGTCACCATGCTGTGCATTACATCCCCATGACTTACTTACTTTATAACTAGAAGTTTGACCTTTTGTTCACCTTCACCCATCCCCACCTCTAGCAGCCACCAACCTGTTTTCTGTATCTTTGTGTTTGTTTTTTTTTTTAGATTCCACATGTAAGTGAGATCATATGGTATCTGTCTTTATCTGACTTATTGCACTTAGCATAATGCTCTCAAGATCCATCCATATTGTCACAAATGACAAGATTTCCTTTGCATAATGCTCTCAAGATCCATCCATATTGTCACAAATGACAAGATTTCCTTTTTTTATGGCTGAATATAAAATGCTATTGTATATGTGGAGATACATATATAATATGTCTATATATATATATATTTATATATACACACCCCCACCCACATCTTTATCCATTCATCCATCAGTGGACACTTAGGTTGCTTTCATATCTTGACTATTGTAAATAATGCTGTAATGTATTTCTTCTCTATTTGTCTATCAATCTATCTGCAGTGTATGTATTTCTTATGTTCACCTCATGGCCTAACAGCCATGAACTGGAGTAAAGTAATTTAGTATGACTGAGAAATTAGTAAGTCTTGAAAAAACTTGTTCATTTAAATTCATTCCATTGTATGCTTTTCATTATATATTATTTACATATATAATTATGTTAATAGACAAAAGATTAGGTTTAACATATATCCATATGTCTTCACATGAGAGAAAATTGACAAACTGCAAGCAGTTTGTCACTACTCACTAATCAGTAGTCTGAGGTGCTTTATATTAGGCACACATAACACACATTTTTAACTAATTTTCAAAGTATTTAAAAAATTTCTGATGATGTGTTCCCCATCCTCATGGGAACACAGGAACAAATAGAAAGATGATGAATAGGTATTGTAGAGCTCTGTTGTCCTATCCAATAGCCATGCGTCGTGTAGATATTGAGCATTTGAAATGTGGTTAGACTGAATGGAAATATGTTAACAGTATAAGATTAACACTAGATTTTGAAGACTTAATATGAAAAAAAACCACTGTAAAATATCTAAATAATTTTAAAAATACTGATTACATGTTGAAATTATTAAGATGTTTGACATATTTCATTAAATGAAATTTATTAAAATAAATGTTAGCAACTTTGTTTCTTTTTTTTTAATGCAACTACTAGTTAATTTAAAATTACATATGTGGCTCATATTACATGATTATTTGACAGTGCTACTAGGGAGGGTGAACCAAAGCCAAATATGTTAAATGGATAGTGTTCTTCCCTTTGATAGGAATATCTTGTGCATACAGTTGTTCTAAGTGAAGTCTCAAGAATCTCTTATATACTGTCACACATGATACCAATTTTCCCCCATAATATCACATGTAATTTTACATATTATCATACAATATTCTAGATAACCCTCAGTTATGAGGACTTACTCACCTTTTCTGCCTTCTGTCTGAAAGCTTCATACTGAATGGAATTCTTGGCACTATTACACAAGAGCTTAAATAGGAAGAGGTATCTCAAATTTCCATACTTATCCTGCTATGGGGCTAACAGTAATTGCTGCCCAGGTAGCCGAGGTAGTAACGGAATGCCTTACTGGAGTCTAATATTTACTATGACATTTGAACAGGAGGTGCCAGCGTGGCTGCAGTAATATTTGAAGAATCCAGACCCATTTATTCCTGGAGATAAACTGCCACGGGGATGTTTACTTCACAGAGACCTTGTGCTTATTCTCACTCCCCGATCTCTGGATTCATCTAGTCATATCTTTTAAGTTTTAAAGTAGATAGTTGGGAACCATACGCAAAAAATATAAAAGTTGCATGAAGAACTGGCAAATGTAAAAAGGAAGTGGCAACTTTTATTTTTACAATTTTCCATTAAAGACAAGGGTTGTTAAATGGATTTTTGCTTTACAATTTTTCTTTTATTTTGAGATAAAACTCTGGAAAAAAAAGAAAACTGGGATATAACTACTCAATAAGTGAATGATTCTACAGAAAAATCTGAGTGATCTTCCTAGATATTGAGTGCTTTCTTCTCAACCTACACTGAATAATTGAAGCATAAGCAGAACTGGCTTTTGACAGGATGCCATGTTGGGACAAATGGCTCCAATTAATAAAGTGAATTACCACACTTCAGATATCACATATCTTCACATATCAGAGAATCTCAGCTTTATCAAACAAATCAGAAATAAGGGGAGGAGGAAGAAGTAACCATAGGAACATTTTTTTTTTTTTTTGCAGTAACTTAACTACAAAAGCAATAAACAGTAAATAGGATAAAATAGTAAGATTATTTAGTAAAATTATAAATATTTCTAGTGTATTAAACTTACAAATTGCTGTCTGTATAGAATTACTAGGGTTTAGTACAAGAATCCTATTTTCAAAGTAATAAAAACCTTGCTCAAATAAAAAAGGAAATGAAATCCTAACTGACCTCTGTAAGGACATGACTAGTTTGGTATAGATAGGTCCATAGGCTTCGATCCTGCAAAGTGGTGAGAGCAGGTGTTGTTTGATAAGAGCTATCAGACTTCCTTTCCAGTACTACTTTTTTTGGGGGGGAGAACCTCCATTCTTCATTCTTAGGGAATAGTGTCTTTCTGTTGCCTCCTGGATATCCATGACGCTGTGGTGCCATTGTGTAGTAGCTGTGAATGTTCATGGACAAAAGGGTAAACCAAAAATATGTATATAGAATTCCCAACTGCTGAGCTGGCAAGAAATACAATGCTAGTTTGTGCCCTCTGTTCTCTGGACTCTTAACAAGAATCTTGTACTTGGTAGGGCCAGATAACAGGATAGGTATCAGGTCAGTTGTTTCTTTGGTTACAAGATGCCCCTCTGCAGATCTGGTCACTGCCTTCAATGTTGTGGCATTTCTAGAGACCTCTAAGAGGGCCTACGGAGTAGTCTGTTAAACTTACTACAGACTGTATGGTCACATGTGTTCCTCCTCCCCCAGGTCTTTGCAAGTGGGAGTGCAGCTCTCTGAATCTCTGCCTTTCCCTCTTCTACCTGCTCCCCATGCTCAGAAAAAACTCAAACATGGCCTCTCCTGCTGCCTTGTATTTAGGATTATCATTTGTGGAGATGGAGGGCAGTCTGGTCCACTAAGACTTAAAAAATAAAAAAAGGCAAATATAGTGTCTTTGTTCTGAGATACAAGATGTTCATACCAGTAATTTCTTTCTCAATTCTCTCTGTTCTATATATTCTTAACTATTCCGGTCTCAAAATGAAATTCTCTTTCCTGTATTCTGTCCATACTACTGTGTCAGGTTACTTAATATGTACCTCATAGAAGACATACCTAGTAAGTCCTGGATACTGTGGTAAGGGCTTCACAGGCAGTACCTACTTACCCTTCTTAATACCTGTGAGTATTCAATATTATTATCCTAAGCTCATGGATGAGGTAATAGTGACCCCCAAATTGAAAGGACTTGGCTAACCTCAGTGTGCTGTGGAGCTGAGGTTTCAGGGCAGGAATTTCACAATCCATAGCCTTTTCTCAGGATGGTAGATTTCCCTTTTACTCAGGCTTACTTAGCTTCATTATTATTACACGAAATAGATATTTTTCTCAAGCAAAGGCACATTGCACAACTAGAATTTCAGGGTATGCGCCTTTGAGGATTAAGTGTTGACCTGCTCACTCTGCCTTCCATATGATTTTTCCTGCCTTTTCTCAATTCTCTCATGTGGGAATGGGTGAATAAGATTCTGAATTCTTTTCCTCTCTTAAAATAGAGATTATATAAGAGACCAGTGAAATTTCAGTGAAGTGAATGCAGTGTATATTAGTGCAGAGAATTTCCAGATGACTGATAAGTCCTCAGTATCTCAGTGTGCTTTATGCATTAAAAACAAATCTTTCACACATTTGAACTCTTGGAGGTGTCAGATAGCTGCTTATGGCTCTCTCCCAATATTTGTAATGCACCAGTTTCCCACAGCAAAAAAATACCTCACTCATTTTATATTTTGTGAATTTAAGAACATTTAACATTTCAGTTAGCCTATTATATTTTATGTTCTCTTCAGATTTACTGAGACATAGCATTCAGAGTCTTGGGAAGACATTTCTTGAATTACATAACTATGTAGGTCTGACATATTAAGCATTAGGGGATATTCTCAAAGGAGTTTTCTGAGTGCTAGCGTCGAAGGGTTTGCAAGATGTGGTGCGCTTTTCAAAGTTCAATAAGCATGCCTGATAATTGTGGAAGCTCATGGATTAAATAAATGAGACTCTCAGCAATAGCTATAAAAATACTGCAAAGTTAAATCTCCTAGAAAATAGGAGAGTGAATGTGGAATAATCATTTAAGTTATCTTATTGTCTCCACAATCATCTTAGTTTTTCATTAATTGTAATATGCATGAATCATGTAGTATTTCAGCTCACTTACATAGTTTTGTGCTGTGTATATTATATGGTATTTGGAAGTCATTTAGGTTATGACATTATCAAAACAAGATACTCAGTTTTGAATTATGGGATGAATTCAAATGAAGTAAGCACATTTCAGCACCTTAAACATTCAAATGAGATGCTTTCCTGAGTCATTTTGCTGGGTCATAACCAGGCTGCCCTTTTACATTGCTGCCAAACAAGTACACAATAATAAATATATTCAAAGGTCTCAAGCAACTGTAGGATTTATGTAACAATGCACAGACATTTGAATTTTAAATGTATTACCAATTGTTTATATCCCTGTTGCTCTTATCAGGGCAGAGCCTATCTTTTCCAGACACAGGTTAAAAGTTAAATTTTAATCAGTGTGGCAAAAATAATAGTTTTAAAAGTATATTTCACCTATGAGTGGAACCATATGATAATTGTCTTTCTCTGCTTGACTTATTTCACTTAGCATAATCCCCTCCAGTTCCATCCATGTCAATGTAGATGGTGGGTATTCATCCTTCCTGATGGCTGAATAATATGCCATTGTATATATGAACCACATCTTCTTTATCCTTTCATCTGTTGAAGGACATCTCGGCTCTTTCCAATGAGTCGTTTAACACTACATCAAAAACTAATGATGTACTATATGTTGGCTAACTGAACATAATAAAAATAAAGTATATTTCACCAAAAATGTTGTAAATTCCTTTGAAAATTTGTACTGTTTCAGTTGGGTTTAAGAAAAGTAATATTTACCGATCCTGTCTCTAGGCCTGGCTCATTTTTATCCCTGTAACTACTTTCTCAACCCCGGAACTACTCCTGCAGTGCATGTTTATCACCATCATGGTACAGGTGAGGACTACAGCTCAGAAAAAATTAAACGATTAACCCAGGTGTGCACAACCTGGAAAAAAAGGAGTCCACTTCAAGTCTTCTTGGAGTGAAGTAGAATAAAAAACAAGAGGAAGTCACCTTAGTATTTAAATATAGATCTCTACTACTGCTTTCCACTAGAATCATTTGATGACTGGCAGGAGAAAAGAGTTATAATTACTTTAAAACCCAAAGCTTTTATGGAGGTGAGAGACACGCACTGCTGTCTTCATGGTTCTACTAAAAAGTTTTTGTTTTTTCCAACGTTCTGTTTCATCTAAAAGAGAATTAAGATAGCAGTTTTGAAAATAACTCAGGTGAATAGTTTCATATGTAATTTCCCAAGTCTGTAATTCTCAAATCTGTAATTATCTCTTTTTGATCATGGACAGTGCTTTTAACAGTAGGAAAGTGAACGGACAGGTCTAAACTTTGTATCACTGTTGAGGAGGGAATGTGAGAATAGGACTTTGTAGTAGGATATTAGAAAGCAATCTGAAGTTTCTGGGAAGAGAAGGATAATAATCAAAGGGCATGTATCAGAAACTGCTTGCTGCATACCCAGTCTCCATTTCCCCTTCGTCTTTAGTAGAAGAAGCATGAGCTCAGCTAAAAGATTGCATTTGCCAGCATCGGTCTGGCTGTGGTCCTGAGACTAACTTCACGCTAATGAGAGGTAAGCAGAAGAGTATGAGATTTGAGAGTTGTTTCAAAGGAGTTGATTTAGCTGGGAGAGCTATACATTTTTATTTTTTATTTATTTTTTTTGCTCTTGTCCTTCCCCCTTATTCAATATGCCCAGAATGTGGAGGTCATGGCTGGTCTTTTTATTAATTTCTTAGGGAAAATGTGGCCTTGAGTATTAAAGCCAAATGCTGAGAATAATGGACTGTAAGGATAGAAGTCCTGAGTCCCTAATCATTTTGCAGTCTCCATCCTAGAGTGGGACTGTTTATCCTAGATCTTTCTTGTACAAGAGAGGTGATTCCGGTTCTGCTACAAGTAGCAAATGGATTCCTATCAGAGAAAGGAAAATAAGAGACCTCTTCAAAAACAATTTCTTATGCCTTGTCTTTTTGTGAAAGCCAATCCTGATTTGGAGGGTTTAACAAAATAAATCTAACTTTTTTGTTAAAGAGTACATAACTAGAAAAATCAAAAGTTTGGAATTGTCATTAAAGTATCATCACATTAACATTAAGCCCCAAAATACTATTTTAAATTACCTTGATACAGGTAAATCGATTTACATTTTTATATTCATCAAACAATGTGTGATCCCCTAGCATAGCAAAGTATTGTTAGGGGACATGCCATGCAGGAAGTACTTAATAAATATTTGTTAAACCATAAATATATTGTTTTGTTTGGGTTTTAAGTATTTTCTATTCTATTTAGCAAAATAGGTTGGCATACTTCTAATATCTTTATAAAATCAGTATCTTATTTGCTAAATTTTCTTTTCCCATTATTGGCAGAGTTTTTTCATAAGAAATACAGTTTTTTAAAATAGTGTTTACATCAAAGATAATTTTGTATAATGCTACCTTTGAGATCAAGAGATGGAGTAATTGTTTTGGTTTCTCAGAAGCCCCTATTCTGCTATGACAGTCGTCTCATACATAACACAAGATTTAAATATGTGGATAGATGTTAGACTTATGCCTAGTAAAAAGTGCTTTTTTTAGTAATTATGTAACATATTTAAAAGCACTTTTACTTCTGTCATTTAATTGCAAGATTCAGATGTTTTTAATAGTCTTTGAAAGTTAACATAGTGTTTGACTTTGTTCTGGAAAGGATTTCTGACAGATTATTTATACACATTTTATTATAATGAAGTTGCATAATCTAATAAATATGAAGATGAGAGAATCATAGGATAGATTTTATCTCATACTCTTCTTTTTCACGTAAAATATTTAAGCACTTTTTCATGTTATCACACAGACTTCATAATGGTTTTACTTAATGGAATACTTAATGTATTCTCAAGTTAATACAACATAAGATGCTAAACCATTTCCAAAGTGTAAGATGATTTCTAAACTCTTGCTCTTTCACTTTCAGATTTAACATTAATAAGCATCTTCATGTACTTAGTTCATTTATTTGTTTTACTTCTGTAAGTTGTATTTCAGGTAATGGGAACAAATTTTCAAATTAGTGTACCTCCAGAGGAAAACATCTATAAAATTAAAGCCTGTGGGAAGCACACTTTATGACATCTAGCTTTAGAACAGAAGGACATGACTGCTAGAATAAGAAGTGATAATTTAGAGGAGAAGATTATTGTCTTCTAATACATAAAGAGATTTCCTATTAGAAGACGATTTGTAGACTTTCTTTATTGTTTCAGTTTTTAGATGAACTGGGTGGGAATTTTTAAAATGACTTCTGTATATAATAGAATTTTCTAAAAGTAAAATGACCAGCAATGTTATAGGGCCTCTTGAAAGCAGAGATAACATTTATCTGTTGCTTAAAATGTACTGGACACTGTGCTTAAAAATTTAAATACAGAATTTCATTAACACAGGACAGATACAAAGCAGAATGAGTTTTTTAAACCAATCTCCAATTATCACATGGCCTGGACAGTCTCTACTTTCTAATAAAAAATTTATTGACCAATGTTCTTGGAACAATGAATATTCATGGCTAATTCTTCTTTTATTTCTCTTACCTCTGTCCAGTTGAATTATATGTTTACTAAGGGTTTCCATTAGTCACAAAATGACCTAACCCATTTATATTGTCATTTCTATTAAATCATAAGACAATACAATATTTGCCAGCTTTTAAAGCTCACTAAGAATGCATAAATGACAAGGTAGCAAAATACCTAGTCACAACTATAAGGATGACACAACTTTAATTAAAATAGTTGAATTTAAAGAGTAGTGGCAATTGGAAACTTGACTGATATGGACTACAAATAAGAAAAGTTACTTTTTATCATGTGAATTATTATTAAGAAGTGGCATTTAATCAGGTGCATTATGTGAGAAAAGTAAAACCATAACAAATAAATAGCATTTACAGCTTATGTGTTAAGCTCTTACTATAAACAGCAGGGGCCCCTGGGTGGCTCAGTGGGGAGTCAGCTTGAGATTCTCTCTCCCTTGCTCTCATGCACTCTCTCTCTAAAATAAATAAATCTCAAAAAAAGAAATACATATATTATTCTCATGTATCCCATTGTAATCAGCATTTTGATTAATCATTCAATTATGAATTCTGGTTTTGGGGACTTCTGTTTACCTTTATTCTATGCTGGATTTCCTATTTCTCATACCTGTCAAATCCTTCTTTCTTGGTTTATTTCCTCATTTTTATGAACCAAATTCTTCATTAGATTCTTGAGCAGAAGCATCTGAAAGGGTGTTTTTCTGAAAAGAAAATCCAGCTCCTTATCTTGGCTGATAGCTGATCTGGATATAGAATTCTTCATTGAAAAAAAAATATATACACACATATATACACATTTTGTTTTTAGAATTTTAAGGCATTTCTCTAGTATTATCTAGCTTCCAGCATTACTGTTGAAACAAACTGATTGCATAGCAGTTCTTTTGGATGTGATCATTTTTATTATACTATATTTGTATGATATTCTCCTTATCTCCATTGTTCTGAGAATTCACACTGCGAATTCCTGTAAGTCTATTTTCATCCCATGTGCTGGGAATTTTTGGAACCTCCCAATCTGGATCTTGTATCTTTCAGTACTGGGATAGTCCATGAAATATTTTAATAATGACATTGTTCAATGTACTTTCTATTTTTTTTTCTTTTTGTTTATATTTTCTAAATTTCTCTTTATGGGACTCCTTTTATCTGGAAGCTGGATCTCCTGGACTGGTTCCTCTAATTTTGTATCTTTTTGTTATATTTCATATTTCTTTGGGAGTATCTTTGTAAATTCTGGGAAATTTTCTCAGTTTATTTTTGATTTCTTCTATTGCGTTTCAATTTGATAACATATTTCTAACTTCTAATAGCTCCTTTTGTCTTTCATAGCTTTCTGCAATTCTGTCTCTGTCTTTTTTTAAAGATGTATTTATTTGAGAGAGAGAGAATGCAAGTGCAGGCAAGCAAAGAGAGAGAGAGGGAGAGAGAATCCTCAAGCAGACTCCCTGCAGAGCACAGAGCCCCATGTAGGGCTTGATCCCAGGACCCTGAGATCATGACTTGAGTCAAAATCAAGAGCTGACCACTTAACCAACTGAGCCACCCAGGCACCCCTCTTTTTCTCAATATTTATGATAGATTTTTTTAAAAGTTTTGTTTCTCCTGCATATTTTGTTACCTCTGGAGTTTTTGTTGGGTTGCTTTTTTGGTTCTACTTATATGCATTGTTCTTTATCTTCCATATCAGCTTTCCTTTGGTATTAGATAAATTTTTGTTGCTGTTATCTAGTTAGGATATCTACTCAGTGATATAAAGCTAAAAAAAATTGGGGGGCGCACCTGGCTGGCTCAGTTGGTGGGGTCATTAGTTTGAGTCCCACATTGGGTATAAAATTACTTAAAAAAATAATATAAAGCCAAAATTGCGTGAGTTGGATATGTTGATTTTGAACTTTTCTGAATATAATCTTGGTGGGCTATTTCTTAGGGAAGTATAGTCTCTATTATTTTTGCATTTTTCATTCCTGGAATGGTCTGTTTCCTAAAGAAGAGAATTTCTGTCTTTTCTGTAGAGGATAAAATATGACTGGCACAGTTCTAGATGCAAAGTGGGAGAACCACACTGAAGGTTTTAGAATTTTGTATTGCTTAAGCATATATCCTTTAATTCTCATGTTTTAATATGATATCTCAAATCCACCAGTCCAGAGACCATCATTTTACCTTCTCCAAAGAGAAATCTCCAGACTTCTGCTAAGGTGAAATCAAGATAGGCAGTAGATTGGGGGGGTGGGTACAGATGCTTAGTAATCTAAGTGCTTCTCCAGGAGCTTTCACCCATGCCTGTCATCTAGCATATTCTTTAAAACCAAGTTCCTAAGGTTCCTGGGGCTGCCAATTCCCAGGCCTTTTGAGGTATCTTCCATCTACATTGAGTTATTCCTCAGCTTTTCCCACTGCCAGTTAAGGAAGCAACTTTCTCAGATATAGTGTCAACCAGCTTTCAGGTTTCCAAAATTTTGGTGCTGTATCTCTTTTCCTGCTATTCCATGTTTGCAGTTTGTGCATTTTTGAAATAGTTTATTTGATAAAGTTAATGTTTTAAAAAAAGAGCAAAATTAGAAGTATCTGGTTAGCCGTCTTAATCCAGAAGTTCCTGGATTACATTTTAATAAATTAGCATTGGTAACTATGTGAAAATTGGATTACAAGGAGACAAGAATGGAAGCAGGACATTAGTTGCAGGTTCTTTTAGCAGTCAGTGCAAGAGAGGATAATGCCTTGGGCAAGATGGTAGCAGTGAAGATAGAGGAAAGTGAATATTTTCAAGTACATTTTGGAGATATCATCGAGACTTGCTGGTAAATATTGGGAGTGAGTGAAAGATTCTAAGAGTTTTAAATTTTAATCAACTGTGTAGTATTATTTTTCTGAATGGGAAAGAATATAATAAGAATATGGTGAGGGTATCCAAAATTCTATTTTGGATAATTTCTATTGTGATGCCTATTAGAGAGTCAATAGTGATGTTAAATGGATGTTAGAGTGAAGAGGTCAAGATCAAGATGTCAGAACCAGAAATATACATTTGATTGTTATCAGCATTACAAAGGTTTTTAAAGCCATGAAGCTTCTTGAAATCACAGACAGTCTAGTGAATAAAAGGTCTAGGAGCAAGATCTTAGACCTCCAAACCTTAAAGGTAAGGAAGAAGATGAAAAGCAAGCAAAGAGAAGAGAACGTGGTCAATGAGAGGAAAAAATCCAGGAAGCCAGAGGAGTAAGTGCTTGAAGAGGGAGAGAATGTTGATTCTGTTGAAAGATGCTGACAGGCTAAGTAAAGTGAAGGCAGTAAGTGATTATTGGATTTTGCAACATGGAAATTATTGTCACCCTTGATCAGCATAGTAGGATAGAAGGGAAAGGGCTGAGTATGGAATTGGTGATTATGAGAAGAGACAATACAGACGTGTCTTTCTTATAAAACGGAACTGGAAAAAGTTGACAGTGAGAGCAGTATGTGGAATCAGATGGTGGGTTTTTTTTTTTTTAAAGATATTGATTAGTATGTGTATAGAGATACTAAAATCAACTTTAAGAAAATATATCCATATATATGGAAAATGTAACATTAAATAATAGATGAAATATGTTGATTATATATTTCTCTGCATAGTTGCTTTTTTATGGCAATAGGTGAAAAGGTAGAATCTATGAACTCCTGGATTAATGTAATGTTTCCTTTCTACTTATTGGCAACTGTGTTTTATTACACTCCTGAGCACCTGCTAGACTGCCTTATTATTTTTTTTCACATGGATTACATCATTATTTACATCCTATCATTTCACTTCTATTTTGCAAAATAATGAGCTTGAAGCTGCATTTTGCATTTTAACAGTGTGGCTAGAATTGATTTAGGTAACCCTTCTACTTCATTGTAATGCATAGGAGACCACGGGTTTATTATTGCCTAATTTTTAAGACAGAAAGTCCTGAAGACATCTAATTTGCTGGTGGTTCAGGACTGTTCATTGGAACCTATTGCTTTTGCTTCACTGGGGATTACTGAAGGTTGGATCAAAACTACAGAGTAATATGCACATAATAGTCTTCTAGGTTGCTGTGAGCTGCAAAAGTTGTTGCTTATGTGCAGGATTATTTAAACATAGAATATTTGCCTTGAGCTGTACAGTTGGTTATACTGTAAGGTAAAAATGTGGTTGGGATTGGAGGATGGATGATGGTTTGGGCAACTCTAGAAACGTCTGTTAGGTAAAAGTGGTTTCAGACAGTTAAATACAGGGAGATACACATTTCAGTTTGTCAAAAGTAGAGAGACGTTTTGTGTGTGGACCAGTTTTGTTACAGAAAATGACGACTAGCTGGTCACCTGCCTCACAGGATAATTCCAGGGCAGGACTTACATCACTGTGAGGTGAATGCGGTGTCCTTACGCGGCGTGTGCATGCCTGACACTTGTGATGGTCAGGGTCTGAAGGATTTGATCACAGATTCCTTAACTCAAGAGAGAAGCAGTCTCTGCCAAACTCAAATAAGAATTTGAAGAACGTGGTGTTAGAATTAAAAGATTTGACAAGAATAGGATTTGTCCCAATTAAAGAATTGATATATACACTTTCTAGGAAGTATAGGATATTAGAATGAAAGACATGTCCATGATCCTACGACTCAGAGACTTTTTTTGGTTATAACAATATTAATAATCATACTGTGTTTGATACTATATTCTATTTTTCAGCTACAACATGATTTTCCAGTGTTACTATACTTATTATTTTAAATAATTTTAGTTTATCAAATGAAATATATTTTGATTTTAACCATGTTTATATTGGACATTGTGTTTGTTTTCTCACTTTTAATTCTAAATAATTCTGTAAATGCTGTCTTTGAAGACAAAGAGATTTCCCTTATAAATTAGAATACTGGGTCAAGACTATGAACACTTTTAATATTTTTGATACATACTGCCAATTATATACCCAAACTGATATACACTGTACATTTTCATCAGTCATATGTGAAATGCTGTTTCATCAAAACTTCACTAGCAATGAAGCAATTATTGCTTGTTATATATACAAATTGATTTATTTGTAATTACAAATTTGCATGTAATTGATTACAAGTAACTTGAATACTTTTTTAGTACAATTACTTATTGGTCTTGGCTATATATACCATATAAAAGATTTAAGGACAGGGGCATCTGGGTGGCTCAGTCATTAAGGGTCTGCCTTTGGCTCAAGTCATGATCCCAGGGTCCTGGGATCAAGCCCTGCGTCAGGCTCCCTGCTCTGTGGGAAGCCTGCTTCTCCCTATCCTACTCCCCCTGCTTGTGTTCCTGCTCTCAATATCTCTCTCTCTGTCAAATAAATAAAATCTTGTTTAAGAAAAAAAAATTTAAGGACAGATTCTGTGGACCCAATTTGAAAGGATTGGCCCTCAGAAAGTATACATTACATATTTCCTATTTTTAATGAACATTTGCATTCAATGCTCAGAAAATTGCTTTGATTATGTAAATAAATTAGTACTCTTCTTTTCCAAGGTTTTTGTTATAGCTGTAGAATATTTAAATATTTATTCGATTCACATTTATTATAGTTTACATGTCATTTACATTGATTTACATTTATTTGATGTATATTTATTGAATATCAAGCATTTGATAAAATGTGAGAAAAATCAGGGACGTTCTTTTTCTTCATGGAATGTATGTTTTATTGAGGAAGAGAAACATTGTTGGTATACATATACATAGAAATAAATGTAAAATTTAACTGTGATAAGTGATAAGAGGTTTATGAGCAGAACAGCTTGAGGCTTACACTATTGAGTGTATAAAAATAATTGGGTGAACTAATCTAGTCAGGGAGATAAAAGGAGAGATGCTTAAGAAGAGAACTGGAGAAAGCAGTTACCGGGTGAAGAGAGAGGATGGATTTTTTGTGTGTTTTTTTTAAGATTTTATTTATTTATTTGACAGAGAGAGAACGTGCGCACAAGCAGGGGGCGTGGGAGAGAGAGCGTGGACTCCCCACTGAGCAGGGAGCCTGAATCCTGGGCTTGGTCCCAGGACCCTGGGATCATGACCTGAACCAAAGGCAGACGCTTAACCCACTGAGCCTCCCAGGTGCCCCAAAAGAGGATGAGTGTTTTAGGACATACAGGCTGTGTGTGCACCTGAGGAATGGAGAGAAGAGCAAAGCCTGAGGAGAAAGAATGAAGGGTCTACATTATGAAGGGTCTTGTAACTTTTAGATGATAGAACTTTGACCTAGATATATATTTGGAAATTATATCCTGAAAATAATACAATTGATCTTCATTATTCATGAATCCTGTGTTTGTGAATTAGCCTACTCACTAAAACTTATTTGTGACTTTAAAATCAATAAATACTTGGGGCACTTTTGCTGTCATTTGCAGACAAGGGTACGTGCAGAGCTGGGACAATTCTGAACTGCCCACAGGCGCATTCCCAGCTGAGGTTGAACCATCTGACACCGTATCTTGTCATGTCAGCTCTCGTATTATCAAATGCCATTTTCATGATTTTTTTTTAGCACTGCATTATTTGCATTTCTTGGGCTTTTTTGGTTGATTTTTCAGTTTCAAATAACCCCCAAGTATAGTACTAAGTACTGCCTGTATTTTTAAACACAGAGGTTGTGATGTGCCTTTCAGAGAAAACACGTGTGCTAGATAAGCTTTGTTCGGGTATGACGTATAGTGTTGTTAGCTCTAAACTACAGAGAACAAGTTGATGGTTACCAGAGGGAGGTAGGTGGGGGAATGGCTGAAATAGGTGATGGAGATTAAGGAGTGCACTTGTCCTGATGAGTGCTGGGTGTTGTACAGAAATGTTGGATCACTATATTGTACACCTGAAACTAATTTTACACTGTGTGCTAACTGGAATTTAAATAAAAACCAAGAAGAGGCTATATTTATTAAAAATAACAAGAATAGCTAACATTTATTGTGCTTATGCATGTATTAACCCCTAACCCTCCTGCCAACATATCAGATTGGTATTATTATTAATACCCCATGTTTTATTTTTTATTTTTTATTTTTTTT
>NC_138370.1:19277800-19310523 GCF_054177405.1 Leptonychotes weddellii
AACAAAATTCCACAGTTCACAAAATAGCCTCTCCTTTTTAATGTCTCTTTGTTCCTACACATATTCTTCCTCCTAAATGAGGAGAGAGGAAGCCAGTGCATAGGGAGTATGATTGCCCAGGGTCCTGCTGCCTGCATATCCTGCACAGAGCTCCTATCACACTATCTACACTTCTTGGAGCAAAGATAAGACGAGCATAGAAGACACACCCACATGACTGCACTGTGTACTTTATTCTGGAGACCTGGAAGTGACCTTGGAAGAGGGAATGCTTTGCTCTCTATCCCCAGGGAAGGGAAAACAAATGACGAATTTTGACTAAAATATCCGTTAACTTAGGGAGAAGCTAGTAAGAAAGTGCTTTCTTTCACTTAAAATGATTTCCCTTTTGGTAAACATGATGCCTTTTTATCCAAAATCTATCAATATTTCTTGAATAAAAAGTGAAGAGCTTGACCGGAACAATGAATTATTGTGTAAAAGTAAGTTCCTCTGATGTATTGAATATCTTTTTAGTAAATGGCTATTCAGAATTGCCTGAATTGGCCTCGAGTACAGTTATCTTTAATGTTGAGATATTTGGCTACCTTTTTCCCATTATACAGAATATATTCTAGTTTAAAAGAATCTTAAAATAAAATTCAATTACTACTCTCTCTTTTTTAAAGATTTTATTGGTTTATTTGAGAGAGAAAGAGAGAGAGAGAGAACACATGAGTTGGAGAGGGGCAGAGGAAGAAGGAGACTCCCTGCTGAGCAGGGAGCCAGATGCGTGGCTCAATCCCAGGACCCCAAGATCATGACCTGAGCCAAAGGCAGAGCCTTTGGAGCCCCCCTCAATTACTACTCTTTTTACATAAGACTGATTCTGATGAAATAATTATCTTACAGATTATAAAATTTACATTTTTGAGTTTACTAAGTCTAGTAACTGATCTCAGGATACAAATTAAGATATCTAATAAATATAATCTCTTATTTTCTCAATTTAATATCTATTAAGAACCCCTATTCTGCTAAAGGAGAAAATCACCATCTTGTTCATTTATGGTTCACCATTTTCTTAAGGATCATGTATAAATTCTGGAGATTTACAAAGCTCTAGGTTATTATATTTTGGGGGGTTCATCTGAATCTCACTGTCCTATACTCCCCCAAAAGTTCTTGGTTTCTTCTTGTTTGTTATATTACCCTTGCAGATGACAGACTTGTGAGGTCTAGCTTTCTCTCACCTCTTGGGCATATAAAGATCTTTCTGCCATTTCCATGTCCTACTGCTTCAAGCAAAATTATGTGGGCTGTCATTAATCTATTTCCAAACATTTCCATGCATTCTATTTCCATACTTTATTCAGTCACACAAATTCATGCTCTTGCTCCCGGGTCATACTGGGCTACAGGGAACTGGTTAGAAAGCTTGGGATGTATATATATACATACATACACACATATTTATATATGTATATATATGCAAGTTTTTACTAAAGATATATATATATTTCCATTTTTTTTTAAAAATAAAGATTTATTTCTTTAGAGAGAGAGAGTGCGCACAAGGGGGCATTGGGGAGAGGAAGTGAG
Organism: Leptonychotes weddellii; assembly: GCF_054177405.1. NCBI lineage: Eukaryota > Metazoa > Chordata > Mammalia > Carnivora > Phocidae > Leptonychotes > Leptonychotes weddellii. The sequence continues at coordinate 19,279,382 of NC_138370.1, forward strand.
AATCCCAAGCAGACTACTAACTGCGGAGCCTGACTGGGGAGCTTGATCTCATGACCCTGGAATCACCACCTGAGCTGAAACCAGGAGTTGGACACACAACAGACTATGCCACCAAGGTGCTCCTATATGTTTTTTTAGATATACCGTCCAGACATGCTCCCTAGGGAACTTCCAAACTTCCACTGCTCTAATTTCCCAATCCTACCAGATATCCAGGCATTTCTATTTTCTACGCCCCACTTTCTCCCCTCACTTCCCCCTCCATCCATGGAGTGAGGGACGTTTGTCTTATCAAGGGCCATTTTAATCTATGCATTCCTTACCTCCTCTGAACTCTCACTCTCCTAAAATATGGAATCTTTAGCTCCTTCCTGGGTTGGAAAGTATTGTTCTGGTTTAAGATATATCGTTCTAATTTAAGACATATTAATATTCCCTGAGCCCCTTTAGATAGTTGTAATTCCAAAAACACTAGTGTTAAACCTCCACAGCCTATTCTGTGTGTATGCTTGCTTGCTTATTATACATTTACTTATTTATTTATTGCACACACCATTTCTTTCCTGAGGCGCAGAATAGCCTAAGAATGCTTAAGATAATATGATTGTTTGAATGGAAATGGAAAATAGTACCTGAATAATTGGTTAATATTTAGAACTGCTGTACATGGCATAGTATCATTTTCATGTAGATTACATCATGGAACATAAAACTAAACTGTGGTGAAATATGGTCATTGTCTGAAGTTACATGAAAATTTTTACACAAAATGATTCTGTCATTTTCCAGGAAACTTACTGTCAGTCGACTAGAGTACTGTGAATGTGTACAGTTGTTTTGAGTCGAACAGTTCTGTTTTGAATGTTTTATTTTCAAATTGTAAGCAATTTCTTATGGCTATTTCTTTACTCAAGTATATTTTTTGGACTTCTTCCACAAAATGTACCAATTATTTAGAGGAAAATTTAGGAGAATTATATATTCTCTGCCAGTATGATAACTGTGGTTTGAAATGCTCCTTTGTATTGAAAATTTTTAACATATTAAAGACCATTCTAACTAAAGACCATTGTCTAAAGAAAAATCTATCAAAGTTGAGATTGAAAGAAAAAATTAACTGTTATTCTTATGGACCCAGGGTTAGGTACTATTAAATAAAGAAGATTTGAGAACTTAAGATAGCCATCTTATATATTTTTGTATACTACTGATTATCTGATAATTTCAGAAATTAGAAAAATAGTCTTAAAAGTATAAAAGTGTATCTCTAAACAGAAATTTCTTTTCCACATGAAGTATCTGCAAATCGTGAGTCACTTTTTTGGGAAATGATTTTATAAAATGGGAACTGGGTTCTGGGAATAGAAAAAGGACATAAAACAAGTAGCACAGCAGGAATAGAAATTTTTGCAATCAGCCTTGGGGGAAAAGAAGAAAGTCAAATGAATAGTACCACAATCCTATGCCTGTTTAGGAAGTGAACTAAAATGTACTAAAATAGTAACAAGTCAAATTCTATGCAAATCTGTTTATTTGGGTTGGGATAAATATGTAGAAGTCTCAAGAAATACCAAATGGGCTTTTGTATAAATAGATTAAATGAAAACCTCAAAGATGAGGATACTGCAAACATAGTCAAAACTGTATTAACCTTTTTTTCCCCAAGTTTTTATTTAAATTCCAATTAGTTAGCATACAGTGTAATAATAGTTTCAGGTGTAACATTTAGTGATCCATCACTTACACAGTGCTCATCACAAGTGCCCTCCTTAATCCCCATCACCCATTTAACTCATCCCCACCCACCTCCCCTCCAGCAACCCTTAGTTTGTTTTCTGTAGTTAAGAGTCTGTTTTCTGGTTTGCCTTTCCTTTCCTTTCCTTTTTTCCTTTTCCTTTTCCTTTTCCTTTCCTTTCCACCCCTGTGTTCATCTGTTTAGTTTCTTAAATTCCACATATGAGTGAAATCATATGTTTGTCTTTCTGTGACTGACTTATTTCACTTAGCATAATACTCTCTAGCTCCATCCACGTCATTGCAAATGGCAAGATTTCATTCTTTTTTATGGCTGAGCAGAATTTCATTGTATACACACACACACACACACACACATATATACCACTTTATCCATTCATCATAGATGGGCATTTGGGCTCTTTCCATAGTTTGGCTATTGTTGATAATGCTGCTGTAAACAAAGGGTGCATGTGCTCTTTTGAATCAGTATTATTTGTATCCTTTGGGTAAATACATAGTAGTGCAATTGCTGGATGTTGGGTAGTTCTAATTTTAACTTTTGAGGAACCTCCATACTGTTTTCCAGTTTGGCTGCACCAGTTTGCATTCCCACCAACAGTGTAAGATGGTTCTCCTTTCTCCATGTCTTCGCCAACACCTGTTGTTTCCTGTGATGTTAATTTTAACCATTGTGACAGATGCGAGGTTTGTATCTCATTGTGATTTTGGTTTGCATTTCCCTGATGATGAGTGATGTTGAGCATCTTTTCATGTGTGTTAGCCATCAGTATATCTCCTTAGGAAAAATGTCTATTTATGTCTTCTCATTTTTAAACTAGATTATTTGGGTTTTTTAATAAGTTCTGTTGAGAGGTTGGATACTAACCCTTTACCAAATATGTCATTGCAGATATCTTCTTCCATTCCTTTGGTTGCCTTTTAGTTTTGTTGACTGTTTCCTTCTTTGCACAGAAGCATTTTATCTAGATGAAGTCCCAGTAGTTTATTTTTGCTTTTGTTTCCCTTGCCTGTGGTGTCCTGTCTAGAAAGAAGATGCTATGGCCAGTGTCAAAGAGGTTACTGCTTGTGTTCTCCTCTAGGATTTTGATGGTTTCCTGGCTTACATTTAGTGTATTAGCCTTTTCGTTAATGGTCCAAATATCAGGAGATGGAAACCTGCAACAAAGCAATATATATTGATAAGTGTCTCATTGAAATGTTAGGGAAGTTTCAAGAGCAACCATTGACAATTGGGCATTTTCAAAAATGACTGATTTAAGTTTCATACCATGTAAATTAAATTTTGGTATCTATTTTTTGAGAGAGAGGGGGTGTGCATGTAATAAAAAAATACTTAAAAATAGAGATTTTAGACTTTACTTGCAACCTGGGGCTCCCATCTGTGCTTTACATTTAAATTTCAAATTCTTCAGCTAGGCCTTCAAACCAAGCTCTCATACTCTTAGAGTTGCAAAGAGACAACTATGTGGTATTATCTAATCAGTTGATCTTTGCACCGAATGAGAATTTGTACTTTCTATGCATTCTTATATGTGTTTAATATTAAATATGTTATTAAAATTCTTAATTAGAATATATATTTTTTCTAGCTTAGCTAAAAAGCTCATTGGAAAATATTAAATAGGAATCTGTAACAATGCTAATCATTATATTCAGATATTTGTTCAATTCAAACTGTAATAAAGGTACATTATAATAAAATGTAAGTGAATTATTTTATTCACTTAAGGAATGCCTGTCCTAATTTTAGGAGTTAAAAAAGAAAAAAACACTTCACTGATCTATAAATGTGCTATATTACCTGTATGTGTTATAGCCACACCTCTTACCTCTCATCCATGTCCCGACACTTCTTGTTTAGTGTTTGCTCTATCAAGGATGGAAGAATAATAAATATGTAATTCCAAACTATTTTTATTTCTGATGTTAAAATAGAAGAGAAATGAAAATTACTCTGTGAACTTATAAATGATTTCTAATGAATACAATAATATTTTTAGCATGTATATGCATATAAATTGTGCACACAATTATATATATTTATATATACTTTATCCTGTTAAGGAAATATATATATTATACACACTCACACACACATTTGTCTAAAGGTAACCTAAGACACATTAAAATTTTAAAGAGTATATTTGAGCAAAATATTGATATGAATTGGGCAGTACCAAACTGGAAGTGGTTTTGGGACTCTACCAATGGGAGCTAAGGGAAAAGTTTTTAGAGAAAAGACACAGAAGCAAAGCAAGGAAATGATTTGATTGGCTCTAACTTAAGGAATTGTCTTATTTGAGAAAACCTAGTTTGTTGTTTCAACTAGTTGTTCTTAAGTTTCATTTTCTTGGATTCTGGTGTATTAACTCTGAATTAGGCTTTGGTTTATTTACATAGGCTGCTAAGAAATTAGAGCAACCTCAGTCTAACGGCTCAGGCTTGTTTGATTACTTTAATGTATCCCATTATTTGTATAAAACATAATCTAGCATTTCCTAGTTCAGGAATGTTCAACATGATTATAATTTTTCATTGTTAGAAGCATTGCAATAAACAACTTGATGCATACATCTTAACTTTTTTCCAATACTTGTCCAAAATGTTCTTTGCATAAATTTCTGGTAGAAGTATTATATCAATGAGTGTATACTTGTGAACTTTACAAGTAGATTTCCAGAAAGTGGTCAAATCAAAATAAGGCAACGGGATTATCATTTTATTCAATAGCTGCCAAAATGGTATGCAAAAATCACAATTTACTGTTGCTGTAAGCTGACATTTTCCATTTCATTATAGCTGGTATTATTTCATATCTTTAATGGCCATTTATATTTCCTTTTGTAAATTACCTATATATGTCTTTGCCTACTTTTTAAATTATTTCTCTTCTTCTCACTTACATGTAATAGACATTTAAAAAGTAAAGGTATTAACCTCTTTTATGATAAGTGTTATATCAAATACGTCTCAATTTGCCATTTGTTTCTTTGTTTCCTGTGTTCATGTGTGTGTATGTGTTTGCTAGGAGAGGCACTGGAATGTAGTTCCTTTGCTCTATGTAAGTTTTTAGTGTTAATATAGATTTATCTTTCCTTACCTTTATGATATCAATTTTTGGTGTCCTGATAAAATAGTAATTCCACATTTAAGATTTTTAAAAGTCATATTTTATATTTCTATCATACTGGCATTTTGTTATTTCATATGTTGAAATAATCCATCATAAAATTATTTTTAAGTATTATGCAAACTTCGTACATTTTTTTAAATGGAGAGCTATATTTTTTTTCCTAATTTAAAACAGCCTTATAATTAATTCAAAAATAACTAAAGGTTTTACCTAGCATAATCACAATGCAGCATCACATTCAAGGGAAAGTGCTAGTAAATCCATTTTTCTCTTGCTTTGACAATGATCATTACAGAATGTTAAACATGCAACCCAGAGCAGAGTACCACTTTTTGAAAGCCCCTTGTTGCTTTTTCCTCTCACTGTCCATATTTCATACATCCTCCCAGCTGTGCCATTTTTGCATACTTGGCACAAGTTCTACAGTGATTTGCTAATAATTAAGTTAGCTATTTGTATACATAGTCTGTATTATCACCTATAAAAATCATATTGCCTTCAGGAATAGAATACATTTTAAAATAATGACATAAAACAACAGCATAATCCATTAATTTCCCAACTTATTAATAGACTAGATTAGCTTTTTAAAAAATATTTTATTTATTTGACAGAGAGAGAGAGCACAAGCAGAGGGAGTAGTAGGAAGAGGGAAAGGGAGAAGCAGAGTGGGGAGCTCGATGCAGGGCTAGATCCCAGGACCCCAAGATCATGACCTGAGCTGAAAGCAGACGCTTAGCCGGCTGAGCCACCCAGGTACTCCTAGATTAGTTTTTTTAATTGTATATAGATATACAATGTTACCTATAGATTCAACAAGTCTGTACATTATGCTGTGCTGACCGCATATGTAGCTACCATCTGTCACCACACAATGCTTTTACAACACCATTGACCATATTCCTTATGCTGTACCTTTCATCCCCGTGACTTATTCATTCCATAATTGGAAGCCTGTACTTCCACTCCCCTTCACCCATTTTGCCCATTCCCCTGCCTCCTCCCCTTTGGCAGTATCAGGTTGTTCTCTATATTTCTGGGTCTGTTTCTGCTTTTTTGTTGTTTGCTTATTCTTTTTTTTTTTTTTTTTTGATTCCACATATAAGTGAAATCATACAGTATTTGTTTTTCTCTGATTTATTTTACTTAGCATAATACCCTTTAGGTCCATCCATGTTGTTGCAAATGGTAAAAATCTCATCCTTTTTATTGGCTGAGTAATATTCCATTATATGTGTGTGTACACACACATACACACATACACTACATCTTCTTTATGCATTCATCTATCCCTGGACACTTGGGCTGCTTCCATGTATTGGCTATTATAAATAATGCTGCAAAGAAACATAGGGGTGCATAGTATTTATAGTATTTTAAATTCCTAGAATGTAACTTTATGAAGCATATTCTTAATCTTGATTTTCTATAGGTAAAGGAAAAGTCTCCTAACCTAATTCAATTAAAATCATTTTAATAAAATGAAATATACTAATATAGGGATAAATGAATGAATGATATGCTTTGTTACTTAAAATCATAATTTATTAATGTTTGTCTTGTTAAACTTACATATATTTAGACTATGTATTTGCAATATATTTTAAAAACTTTTAAAGGGAGATGTCACTGTGAGTAAAACAATAAAAGTAATGTCTTAAAAATGTTTATTATCTATTTCCTTTTTATTAACTGGTTTTATATACTATAAAACTTCTATATCTTCATAATATATTTTTTTATTTTTTATTCTTATGTTAATCCCCATACATTACATCATTAGTTCTATATATCTTCATAATATTTTAAATTATATTTTTGAAAGCTCCCTAGAATAATTCCCACTGTCTTTTTAAAAATGATATCAAGTCAGGTTGTCTTCTGCTTCTAAAGGAATATTTACAAACATCTTATTATTTTTATTTATCTAAAACTTTTGTTGGTTTAAATCTTAAGATAGCTTTTCTAGTTATCCTTTCAGTGACTGGTATGTGTTATATATGACACTAGATCTGTTTTTTTTTTTTTTTTTTAAAGATTTTATTTATTTATTTGAGACAGAGAGAATGAGAGAGACAGAGAGCACATGAGAGGGGGGAGGGTCAGAGGGAGAAGCAGGCTCCCCGCCAAGCAGGGAGCCCGATGCAGGACTCGATCCCGGGACTCCAGGATCATGACCTGAGCCGAAGGCAGTCGCTTAACCAACTGAGCCACCCAGGCGCCCGACACTAGATCTGTTTTATCAAATCTAAAACTACTTTATAGGTGTGACGAAAATCCTGACAAAGATGACAGATTTTTTTCTGACAAACATGAGATTAAATTAATTCATTAAATGCATACATATAGAATTTATAAGAGAGATTTATTTTAAGATTCCCACATGTAAAAACTGACCAATAAATGTGAAAATGAGAATGATCCATCAAATACTCCAATTTATTACAACCTTAATTAAAAAAAAAAACTTAAAAACTCCCCATATGGGGCACCTGGGTGGCTCAGTTGGTTAAGCGACTGCCTTCGGCTCAGGTCATGATCCTGGAGTCCCGGGATCGAGTCCCGCATCGGGCTCCCTGCTCAGCAGGGGGTCTGCTTCTCCCTCTGCCCTCTTCCCTCTCGTGCTCTCTGTCTCTCATTCTATCTCTCTCAAATAAAAAAAAAAAAAAAAAAAACTCCCCATATGACCTGTGTTCTGCTTTTTTGTTACTACATAGCTAATGACTTTTGAAAAAAATTTTAGAAATTGAATTAAAAAAGGAGTTAAAAAAAGAAAAACAAGCCTCTCAGATTGCCAGTTATTTCCAAGCGACTGAGAACTTTATTATCTTAGAAAACAAAAAAAACAAACTCAGAACTGAAATTTAGTCATTTAACTGAGAAAATACACTAACATATACTATATAACTTTTAGCCCCCAAAGAAAACCAGCAGGAATCACTATTGTCAGTATCAGAGGAAAATACTAACATAGTACTCTATTATAGTGATATTTAAATTTTACACATAATTGTTTTTATATTCAAAAATGCTTGAAGGCCAAGTTTTTAGTTTGTGATTTTGTTTTTCTTATATATTACTACATTCTCAGTGTCATTTCTAAACTTACTCAATTATCTGTGACTACAAGCCCCCATATTTAGAATGAATTTGTAATACATTAATCTGTTGCCTGCATTATTAACATCTAAATAGCAAGTTTTAAAAAATACAAAGATTTCTGCTCATCTTATTTCTAGCCTACATAAGTCACTGTGATGGTTAGTTTTATGTGTCAACTTGAGTGGGCGAACGGATGCCCAGGTAGCTGGTATAACATTATTTCTAGATATGTCCATAAGTGTGTTTCTGGAAGAGGTTCGCATTTGTATCAGTAGACTGAGTAAAGAAGATATGCTCTCTCAGTGTAGGTGGACATCATCCATTCTGTTGAGGACCTAGAACAAAAAGGCAGAGGAAGGGCCATTTTATTCTCTCTTCTTGACCTAGGACTTTTATCCCCTTCTGTCCTTGGACATCAGAGCTACTGGTTCTTAGCTTTTTGGACTCCAGGATTTACACTAGCAGTGTCCTACACTGCCCCTCAAGTTCTCAGGCCTTCAACCTCAGACTGAATTATCCCACCAGGTTTCCTGGTTCTCCAGCTTACAGAAGGCATATTGTGGCATATCTCAGACCCCGTAATTGTTTAAGCCAATTTCCATAATAAACCTCCTCTTCTATATCTATATCTATATAACTATATCTATATCTATCATCTATACCTTTATCCGTATGTATCCTATTGGTTCTCCTTCTCTGAAAAATCCTGACAAATAAAGATACCAATTGGCTATTGAATCATGTGACCGATTTGATCAGTAGCATAGACTCTCATATCTGCAGTATTCCTGTGTCTGAGAAATGCATCATATTAAGTTCATAATAAACACTGGCGAATATAGAGTAGGATTTATATGTAGTCTCTTTGCAGTGAAAGGTTTTTTTGTTGTTGGTTTCTATTCATTGTTATCACTTCTGGTAATAATTTCTTTCTATAACTATCTCAATAATTCATTCAAAAACCCTTATTTTTTCTCAGTCTGGGTCACAATTGGATTCTTTCTTCATGTTTATAGCAGATTGTCAATGTTGGAATGAGTCTTGTTTAGGTGGTTCCAGATGGTTAATTCGTTTACTTCTGTAAACTGTTGTGACAATTCTGTGAGATATATTTTTTCTGAGTTTGAGTTCTTAAATGTGAAGGAAAGAGACATTAGACCTTAGAAGAATACTAGATCAAAAACAAACATACAAACAAAAAACACCAACTAAAAGAAGGTTCCAGAGACTCACATTGGGATTCAGCACATTCACAGTGAGGAGTGGAGGCAAGAATTATACATTTTCCACACATTTATAAACCATCTTTGTGAAATCTGGTTTTCTTCATTAAAATGGCAAATTTTTTATTTCAATATTTCCAGAATAATACTTTGTACTAAGGAAGTGTTCAGGAATTATTAGCATGGATTATAGATCACAAAGTTTTATTCTGATACGATCCTCAGCAAACACTGAAGCCAATCTCTTTATTTTATTAATAAAGGAATTGGGCCCAGATGGGTGAAATTGTTTCCTGAAGAAATCAATGTCAGAATGACACTGTTAAAGTATTACCTATGTCTCTCAGCTGCTAGTCAAGTATATATTACTAGTTATATATATGTGTCCTGTTATGTTATTAAAAATGGATATTAATAATACATAGTTAATGAGAAAAGTTTAACAATTAAAAATAAAATGATATTTTAAAGGAAGAGAGACTCCTGTTAGTATTTCAGTCTTCTTTGGAGTGTAACTTCCTAAAAGGATGGGCAATGAATCCAATGAGTTGTTTTCTTAATTACATAATGGCATAATGGTATACTGATAACACTCCAGAATAGGTCTGAAGGTAAGAAGCATTTTTTAGGATAAAGAATAAAGAACAAGGAAGAGAAAAATAGAAGATATTTGATTGACTAGGGCCACACAATCCACCTTATTTGGAGTTAGAAGGCCCAGAGTGGGATTGGCTGACTGGATATATTGTGTTTCTGATCACACAGATCATCAACAGGGACACAAATTTTAACTTTGTGTACTTGAGGCAGGTGTGACTCTGACTTGGGACTTGAACTTTATTTCAACAGTCCATCTATTTGATCATCCTTTGAACATTCAAGCAATTGGACCAAAATATAGGTCTTAGGTGCCTATCAGTTATCATTGCCTCTTTGGGTGTCTGTGTATTATGCATAAGAGATGATGTCAGACTTTTATTTCTGGAGTTGGAACTCCCATTCTTAGAGTTCTTCTCGTCCTTTTGGCATTATAGTTAGAGATGATCTCTCAGCTGGTCAATGGTTGTCCATGTGCATTTGAAATTTTTGAGATGCAAATTAGGGAAATAATTATTAATAATATAATAATAGTTATTATTAGGGAAATAATAATAATAAAAATAAAACAATGCCCATGGTTTGGAGCATGCTCTTGAGTCAGGGTCCCCATGACCCAAGCCAGCTAGTATCGAATAGATCAAGAAATGACGCCAAAGAGATGATACAGGCATACATTGTTTTATTATGCTTTGCTTTATTGCACTTTGAAGATACTGATTTTTCTACAAATTGAAGGTTTGTGGCAATTCTGTGTCAAGCAAATCTGTTGGCATCATTTTTTTCAGTAGCATTGGCTCACTTTTTTGTCTCTGTCACATTTTGGTAATTCTCACAATATTTCAAACTTTTTCATTGTTAAATTTGTAATGGTGATATGTGATCAGTGATCTTTGATGTTACTATTATAATTGTTTTGGGGAGCCACAAACGGTGCCCATATGAGATGACAAATTTAAATATTAAAGATGTGTGTTTTGACTGCTCCACCAAGAGGCCATTCCCTTTTCTCTCTGTCTCCTCAGGTCTCTCAATTTCCTGAAATACAGCAATATTAAAATTAATATTTTAATTAACTAATAGCTCTCCAGAGGCCTCTAAGTATTCAAATGAAAGTAGTCATACATATCTCACCTTAAATCAAAAGCTAGAAAGATGAAGCTAATTAAGCCATGTCAGAAGCTGAGCTATGCCAAAAGTTAGGCCTCTTGTTTCAAATAGCCAAGTTTTGAATGCAAAGGAAAAGTTTTCTTTTTCTTCCATCAGTGTTCTTTTTTTTTTGCATTTTTATTTAAATTCCAGTTAATTAATATGCAGTGTAGTATTAGTTTCAGGTGTACAATGTGGTGATTCAGTGCTTCCGTATAATACCTGATGCTCATCAGAAGTGCAGTCCTTAATTCCTATCACCGATTTAACCTCCCCCCCCATCCTCTGGTGGTGGTTACCCTCTGGTAACCATCAGTTTGTTCTTTACAGTTAAGAGACTGTTTGATGATTTGCCTCCTTTTTTCCCCCCTTTGCTCATTCGCTTTGTTTCCTAAATTCCACGTATGAGTGAAATCATATGGTATTTGTCTTTCTCTGACTGACTTATTTCACTTAGCATGATACTTTCTACTCTATCCATGTCCTTGTAAATGGCACGATTACATTCTTTTTATGACGGAGTAATATTCCATTGTGTGTGCACGTGCGCGTGTGTGTGTATGTATATATCACATCTTCTTTATCCATTCATGAGTTGATGGACATTTGGACTGCTTCCATAATTTGGGTATTGTAGATAATGCTGCTATAAACATTGGGGTGCATGTATTCCTTTGGTTTTCTATTTTTGTGTTCTTTGGGTAAATACCTGGTAGTACAATTGGTGGGTCATAGGGTAGCTCTATTTTTAACTTTTTGAGGAACCTCCATACTGTTTTCCAGAGTGGCTGCACCAGTTTGCATTCCCACCCACAGTGAGAGAGGGTTCCCCTTTCTCCAGATCCATGTCAGCAAAGGGAAAGTTTTTGAAGGAAATTTATTTATTTATTTATTTATTTTTTAAAGAGTTTATTTATTTTGACAGAGAGAGAGACAGTGAGAGAGGGAACACAAGCAGGGGGAGTGGGAGAGGGAGAAGCAGGCTTCCCAGTGAGCAGAGAGCCCAACATGGGGCTGGATCCCAGGACCCTGGGATCATGACCTGAGCCGAAGGCAGACGTTTAACGACTGAGCCACCCAGGTGCCCCTTGAAGGAAATTTAAAGTGCTACTTCAGTGAACATACAAATGATAAGAAAGTGAAAGACTTACTGATATGGAGAAAGTTTTAGTGATCTAAATGGAAGATCAAACCAGCTACAACATTCCCTGAAGCCAAAGCCTTATCCAGAGCAAGGCACAGACTCTCTTCAATTTTATTAAGGTCATGGTCTTATGAAGGTCATGGTCTCATGGGTTCTGGAATCAAGCCCTGCATGGGTTCTGTGCTCAGTGGGAGTCTACTTGAAGATTCTTTCCCTCTGCCCCTCCCCCCACATGTGTGTGGGGGCGTGTGCTCTCTCTCTCTCTGTGTCTCAAATAAATCTTTATTTATTTATTTATTTATTTTTTAACGATTTTATTTATTTGACAGAGAGAGACACAGAGAGAGGGAACACAAGCGGGGGAGTGGAAGAGGGAGAAGGAAGTTTCCTGCTGAGCAGGGAGCCCGACGCGGGGCTCGATCCCAGGACCCTGGGATCATGACCTGAGCCGAAGGCAGACGCTTAATGACTGAGCCACCCAGGAGCCTCTCAAATAAATCTTTAAAGAAATAATTCAAAGTGAAGCAGCAAATGCTGATATAGAAGCCAGAGCAATTATCCAGAAGCTCTAGCTAAGATGAATAATGAAGGTGGCTACACTAAACAACGGATTTTCAGTGTAGACCAAACAACCTACAATTGAAAGAAGATGCCATCTAGGACTTTCATCGCTAGAGAGGAGAAATCAAAGCCTGGCTTCAAAGCTTCGAAGACAGGCTGACTCTCTTGTTAGAGGTTAATGAGGCTGTGTGACTTTAAGTTGAAGCCAATGCTCACTGGCCATTCTGAAAATCCTAAGGCCCCTAAGAATTATGTGAGATCTATTCTGCCTATGTTTTCTTGATGGAACAAGAAAGTGTGGGTAACAACACGTCTGTTTATGATATGATTTACTGAGTATTTTATTTTATTTTATTTTTTATTTTTTAAAGATTTTATTTATTTGACAGAGAGAGAGATAGGGAGAGCAGGAACACAAGTAGGGGGAGTGGGAGAGGGAGAAGCAGGCTTCCCGCCGAGCAGGGAGCCCGATGTGGGACTCGATCCCAGGACTCTGGGATCATGACCTGAGCTGAAGGCAGACGCTTAACGACTGAGCCACCCAGGCGCCCCTTTACTGAGTATTTTAAGTTAAGACCTACTGCTCAGGGAAAATAAACCCTTTCAAAATATTACTGCTCGTTGACAATGCATCTGGTCACCCAAGTCCGATGGAGATATACAGAAAGATTAATGTTGTTTTTATGCCTGTTAACACAGTATCTATTCTATACCCCATGGATTGAGGAGTAATTTAAAATTTCAAGTCTTACTAAGAAATACTTTTCATAAGACTATAGCTGCCATAGACAGTGATACCTCTTATGGATCTGGGCAAAGTAAATTGAAAACCTTCTGGAATGGAATCACCATTCAGATGCCATTAAGAACATTCATGATTCAGGGGATGAGGTCAAAATATAAAATGAGCAGGAGTTTGGAAGAAGTTGATTCCAACCCTCATGGATGGCTTGGAGGAGTTCAAGACTTTACTGGAGGAAGTAACTGCAGATATGGTGGTAACAGCAGGAGAACCAGAATTAGAAGTAGACCCTGAAGATGGGACTGAATTGTGGTAATCTCAGATAAAACTTGAATGGTTGAGGAGTTGCTTTTTATGGATGAGCAAAGAAAGTGGTTTCTTGAGATGGAATCTATGCCTGGTGAAGATGATGTGAAAATTGTTGAAATGACCACAAAGAATTTAGAATATTCTATAAACTTAATTGATAAAGAAGTGGCAGGGCTTGAGAGGATTGATTTCAATTTTTAAGTTTCTACTATTGGTACAATGCTTTCAAATAGCATTACATGCTACAAATCAGTAGTGAGTGTCAGTCAATGCAGCAGAATTCATTGTTGCCTTGTTTTGAGATAATATCATAGCCACCCAACCTTCAGCAACCACCACGCTGATTAGTCAACAGCCATTAATATGGAGGCAAGACACTCTGACTTGCTGAAAGCGCAAATGATGGTTAGCATTTTTCAGCAATAAAGTATTTTTTAATTTAAGTATGTACATTTCTTTTTTTTAAAAATATTTTATTTATTTACCAGAGAGAGAGAGCGGGAACGAGCTCAAGCAGGGGGAGTGGCAGGCAGAGGGAGAAGGACTCGATCCCAGGACCCTGGGATCATGACCTGAGCCAAAGGCAGGCACTTAGCCGACTGAGTCATCCAGGCATCCCAAAGTATGTGCATCTCTTAAACGTAATACTCTTGTGCACTTAATAGACTACAGTGTAGTGTAAATATAACTTTTATATGAAGTGGAAACCAAAACAAAAATATTCATCTGACTGACTCTATTGAGATAGTTGCTTTGAGGTGGTGGTCTGGCACTAAGCCTACAGTAGCTCCAAGGTAAAGGAGATACTAAACCAGTTGATCTACTTCTGTGTTTTGTATCACTGTATCTCCATTTCCCCAGAGTGTTTATTCAGTCAGCTTCTTTCAGAGAAACTAAGGCCCTGAAATCAAGGAAAAATTTGTAATGAGCAGAACTATGGAATACCAGCATCTTTGCAAATTCAACAGTGAAATTTGGAAATGATCTAGATATTCAGTAAATATCATTTAACTTATCTCAGTTTAACTTAAAGATTTCAAGTTACCAAAAAGATTTTGGGAACTATTTTTAAGTAGACATACCACAAAGCATAATTATTGTTGAAAAGTCCATCTATGAACTTTTACTTATATTTAATTTACTTGATTTTAATAATTAGATTATTCATGAAAATTTCATGAGATATTAAACAGGTAACCGTTATCTTAAGTTATCTTTATTTGCTGACAAATTCTGTAACAGATAATATGAGCTTATTTGACTTTTACTAAAGCTAGGTAGAATAAGAGGATTATATTTAATGCTGATAACTCTAAAGACAGGTCTGTTTTAATTAAATCAATAAATGTAAACTAGTTTTTACTTGGTTGTATTAGGTCACATGAACTTGAAAACCATTTGGGTTAGTTCTATTTATTTCTGAGAGTATACTTCATTTATAGAAACATTTGTCTGCCTTTAAGCCAAATTAAATAGAGTTCTTTACAAATTAATTTTGACACTATCTGGAGATAGATAAATATCATGCATCTATGGCATACATACATATACATATGTAAACATACGGACAAATACAAACAGTGCTTACAGCTTTTGTTTTAAAATTTTAGCCATGGGATAGGTACAATAATGCAAAATTGTACTAGTCTATAAAAGAAGAGTTGGATCCAAATTGCATTTCTGGCGGAAGGAATAAGCAAGGTTACTTGCTCAGATGGCCTAAACTTTTCACTAATATTTGTAGTGAATATTTTAAGATTTTTTGTTCATCTAGTTTCCAAATAACCTTCCGCCAGCACTCTCCCCCTCCCCCTTTTCTTTCTTTCTTTCTCTCTCTCTCTCTTTTTTTTTCCCTTCTGATAAGAATTACCTCCCAGAGGTTTGCATTTAAAGTGATGCCCCCCGGTCCAAGAAAGGACAGAGTGGAATATTTGCATCACAAAAGCACAGAGAAAAAAATGTAAACTCCACCAAGAAGGTGTTTTATTCCCTACGTCCAGATCTTTGACAATGTCTATAAGCCTTTTGAGGTGAATGGGGATAGTTTTGGAATTGGTAAAAAGAATAGGTGGGCTTCTTCTATTCTTATAAAGACTAAATTTGTAAGACAAGCTGTACCAGTTGTTTTCATTCATAGAACAGTGTTTTTAATTCCTTAAAGAATGGGATGGAACCTGAATGATGCCAAACCCTGGTGACCCCCATCCAACTATTATTATCTTTATTTCACTGTAGCAGGAAGATCTTCAACTAAGATAGAAATCAGAAGATTCCTGTGTTCTGGACTTAAGAGCTGTTGTCTTTGACATGTTTTTCTTTGTCTTTGGGTACACAGTTTCATTTAGCTTTGGGGAGAAAGTCTAACAAAGTTTCTATCAGGCTCTGAACAGTGGCTTTCAATTTGGCTAACTTCTGACCCTAAGACTATTTTAAAATATAACTGAAAAAGAATCATATCAAAAAGATTTCAAATTCTTGTCAAGTTTCAGCCCAAACAGTACATATTCCTGTCAGTATTAAACAGCCCCCAAAGATACTACCCTCCCAAGATCTAGAGCCATTCCCAAGATAGCCAGAAGGAAAAAGGACTTAGACAATTCCCTTGAGACCTGGACCCTAAGCCACATATGGTGTGTAACTCACATTTCTGTGTGACTGTATTTTTGAGCCCCCAACTTGACAACTGAACTGCCTGCATATCCAAGACCTGCCAGCCTGAGTGCCCTAGGCAGGCAGAAAGCTAAGTCAAGTTCTCAGGACACACACAAAAAGATAACAAGAAGGCAATAGTTGTCCTTGAGAGAGAAAGGATTGGCAACCAATGGGTACCCCAAAACCACATTCAGAAGAGTCTGAATTTTGAAAGAAGGGACAATGTGAAATTTTACCTTCCTTTTTTGACCAAGTACTCCAGAGATCTGGGAGAGCTGACTGATAATTCTCACTGTTGGCTGGCTTCTGCCAGTTTTCTTAGGATCCCATCTGACTGAGGTTTAAATAGAGAATATAGCTCTGGTATCTACCAGAGATTGGCAGGGTTCTCTACTGATTTTAATTTTAGTTTCTCCTTGGCTCTTTAAGGAAATATCTGGTACTAGTTTATCAAAGAATCCCTTCAAATCCCATCAACCCTCATCGGGGCCCATATGGGGGCCCTCCTTTCTGGGTTGACTTGGGAGTGTTTGAGCTGGTATACAAGGATTTGACTTTGGTTTACATTCTTGTAGTCTTTTCAGGGTGGAAAGACAATTCCGATAGAGGATTAATAGACTGAGTACTAAAGTAAAGGAGGTTAGACAGGAAGAGCAAGAGCCATGATAGTCTTACAGTCTTGTTTTAGGTATCTCGGGTCTTCAATTTTTCATCAGCGTTTTGCAATGAATCTTTCAATGAAATTATTTTGAAATCTTGAAACCTTTTGTGGGCTTCTGTATGCCAACTAAAGTAAGTACTCCATTCGCTATGTTTGATTTGGGAAACCTTGCTTTTAAGTATACTTCTTAAATGAATGATCTTGTCTAACTGGAATATTCTCCATAATGGCCATTGTAATTTTAGGTTGTCTTAGTAATATTTTGTTATTTTTGTTGATATCTTCAGCTTCTGGGGACCACAGTTTTTGGATATAAAATGAGCAGATGTGTTGAGAGGTCCACACAATTCTTTGAAACTTCTAAGATTCCATTTCTTTAGCTAAGCCTTGGGTCTCTTGGAGCCAAATTAATAACTAAGAGTAATGTGCCACTGAGTTGGGGGTTTTGTGGTGTTTTATAGTGTACCTTGTTGCATGGAAATTTTCTTGAGGTTGGTGGTGATCTTACACATACTGTGACCAACTTATCCTAGCATGATCATCTTAGAGTTAGGTATTGAGCCCTCAAACCACGTTTAAGTACTTGATTGGTGCTCAACAATTTTATGACATTGGCTTCTGAAATTCCCATTAGCAAGAGATTATTATTCCTTTCAGGAGATTTCTTTGTAGTGGTGGATGCCCTAATGGTGTCCCCCAGGTTTCCCAGCAGTTTAGGCTGTGGACTTGCCTTGAGGTTTTGTGAGTTCCCAAACAGCTTCCACTGATTGTAGACTCTATTCTAATATAGCTACCCTGGAACCTTTCCAGGACCCAGAACCTTTCTGGGAAACTTTTTTTTTTTTTTTCAAAAATAAACTTTCCTTGGGTCAGATTGCTGCATGCCCTTAGGCAGAGCTCAAACCTAGGAGTCACTAACCCATGGCCCTCTGTAAAAATGAGAGACACAGTAAACTCCTAGGGCTCAGGGGGCACTTCTGCACATTTCATCCTGCCGACTCTTAGGAGCTTCAGATCCCATTCCTCATGACCAAAAAATGTTTAAAAGTGTTTAAAGAAGACAATTTAGGTGAGACAGAAAAACTTCATTTAATACTTCATGAAGTGGATGGTCTCCTTGTGGAGAACTGCAAAATTGGGTGGGAGAGAAGAAGCCTTTATAGAATAAAGAGTAAAGAACAGAGAAAAATAGAATATTCTTGATTGGCTTGGGGCACATAGTTAACCTTGTTTAAGGTGAGAAAGTCCAGAGTTGTCTTGCTGTTTGGGGATTGGCTGACTGGATATACTGTGTTTCTGGTCATGAAAGCACATATAAGGAAATGAGAGTTTCTGTTTGCTGATGTGGCATCCCTGCAGGCGTGGCATCATCTTGGGTCTAAAAAATTATTTCAACAAGGTAATTCTCATTATTCTGCCTATCCCTTCATCACCATCCTCTTTCCTGAGGAGCAGGTTCTTTTTCTGATCGGGAAGAGAATCTGTCTTTTTTGTTAAGAGTCTAATAGATATTAGAAAAGGGTAAAAAGTACATGCTAAATGATGGGCCATATTAAATTCTCACAACTCTACATGTTTCTATCTCAGGGAAAACTAAGGTATTATATTTTTCCATATTCATTTTTATCTTTTTTAATAGTAACCTCTAGCAGATTATATTTTATGGAAATTGGAAAGGAACTCTGGCTCAGAGTAATCGTTTTTCTTCCTGCTGTGTCACTCAGAAATTCCCAGTAGGTCTTCAGTTCACTGAATTCAATTGATCATAATCCCTGGATGAGGAAACACTGTAATTTTTGTTCCATGCTTGGCTTTTTAAAATTAAATTAAATGTGATTATTAATTTAATGGTCATCTATGAAAACACTACCAGTTAGAACATTGCTAATAATTTTCATGTACTTATGTGCTTCTCTACTGCTTAATCCCCTTTCCTTTGCCCACATAAAGTAAACACTGTCATTAATTTTTATTGCTTTTTATAGAATATGTACATTTAGCAATATTTTAGTTTCAGTTGATTTTGAATTTTTAAAATATTATCATGCTTTAATTTACATTAGGTATTTATTTCTCCTTATCAAGTACCTTTAAAAATTAGTAGATTAAAACAAAATTTATTATCTCCTGATTTCTTATGGAAATCCAAGGTCAAGAATTTGAAACCAGCTCAGTTGGAAAGCTGGATTTGAGGTCTCTCATGAGTTTAGAGTTGGATTTCAGCTGGATTGTAATCATCTGAAGGCTTGGCTAAGATTGAATGATCCACTTCCAAAGTGGCTTAGTCACATGTTTGATAAGTTGGTGCTGGCTAATTGATTCCTCTCCATGTAAGCCTCTAAGTGGAAAGGTGTGAGTACTCTGACAATATGGCAGCTGATTTCTCCTAGAGCAAGCTATCTAAGAGACCAAAGCAAAAGTTGTAATGTGTTTAGTGTCCTCACCATGAAGTCATATATCATCCCTTTGGCCATAGTCTATTGGTTACATAGGTGACTGATACAGTATGTGAGGCGAATACCCAAAGTCATGGATACCAGGAAGCAAGGATCATGAGGCCATCTTAGAAACGGGATATTACAATTCTTTTGGATATTGTCATTTATAGGGAAAAAACTACACTCATCCTGTGTGTTTCCTTTACTTTCACACTATTCTACTGTATTCTACACTTCTGCATAGGTTCTCACACATAAAGCAGTTCTGCAACACCAGCTGGGTGTCTTATAACTCAGTTCTGACACTGTCTACCTGGAGATGGCATCAGACTCCACAGGTTAAGGCCTCAGTCCCATGAGATTGCACCCCCCCAAGCCCCCTGCTTCAGGTGCCGATTGCAAATCCAGGTTCTTATCTGTACTTCTGACCAGTTGGTTATAAATCAAAAATTCTTCATCCACCTCCTCAGATTTGATTAATTTGCTAGGATAGCTCATAGAACTCAGGAAAAAACTTTATTAGGTTAACAGATTATTATTTTTTTTTAAAGATTTTATTTTTTTATTTGAGAGAGAGAATGAGATAGAGAGAGAGCATGAGAGGGGAGAGGGTCAGAGGGAGAAGCAGACTCCCTGCTGAGCAGGGAGCCCGATGCGGGACTCGATCCCAGGACTCCAGGATCATGACCCGAGCTGAAGGCAGTCACTTAACCAACTGAGCCACCCAGGCGCCCTAGGTTAACAGATTATTATAAAAGAGGGGCACCTGGGTGACTCAGTTGGTTGGATGTCTTGGTTTCAGTTCAGGTCATGATCTCAGGGTCCTGAGATCAAGCCCTGCTTTGGGCTCCACGCTCAGCAGGGAGTCTGCATGAGATTCTCTCCCTCTCCCTCTGTGCCTGCCCTCCTCCTCGTTCACACGCTCTCTTGGTCTCTCTAAAATAAATAAATAATCTTTAAAAAAAAGATATAATTTAGGAACAGTCAAATGGAAGAGATGCATAGAGCAAAGCATGTTGGAAGGGGTGTAGAGCGTCCATACACTCTCTGAGTCTGCCATTCTCTTAGCACTTCCATGGATTCACCAAGGTAGAAACTCTCAGAATCCCATACTTTTGGGGTGTTTATGGAGACTTCATCATGTAGGCATGATTAATCATTAACTCAGTCTCCAACCGTTCTGCCACTTTATGTAGAGGAGGGTGGAGTTGAAAGTTCCAAGTTTTTAAACATGGGTTGGTCTCTATGGTGACCAGCCCCATTCTGAAGCTCTCCAGGAGCCTGAGAAGAGCTGCCTTATTAGAATAAGAGATAGTCCTGTCATTCAGGAAATTCCAAGAGATTTAGGAGCTCTGAGTCAAGAACCAGAGTCAAAGACCAAATAGTAGAACAGAATGCTTTTAGCGCTCCTATCACTTAAGAAATTACAAGTCTTAGGAGCTCTGTGCCAGGAACTGGGGGCAGAGATCAATACATATATTTTCTTTCACATGGCACTTGACTTCTATTGGTTTTGTTGGTGTTGACAGTATTGGTATGGGCAGTCTTGTACATGTTTCCTCATATATGCATATAAAGATTCCTCTTGGATATATGTCTAAGAATGTCATTTCTGGATCATGAAGTGTGTTACTCTTTAACTTTGTAAGATAATGCTAATGTGGGTGCCTGAGTGGCTCAGTTGGTTAAGTGACTGCCTTCAGCTCGGGTCATGATCCTGGAGTCCCGGGATCGAGTCCCACATCGGGCTCCCTGCTCGGCGGGAGTCTGCTTCTCCCTCTGACCCTCCTACCTCTCATGCTCTCTGTCTCTCATCTTTCTCTCTCAAATAAATAAATAAAATCTTAAAAAAAAAAGATAATGCTAATGTGTTTTCAAAGACGGTTATACAACTTTATATTTCCAACATTCTATAGAATACTGTTAATCCATATCCTCTTTAACACTTGGTATTATTGGTGTTTTTTTCTTTATGCCAGTCTAATTTGTGTAAATGATATCTCATAGTGGTCTTGATCTGAACTTTTCTGATTACTGATGAGCTGAAACAGCTCTTCAGATGTGTATTGTCATGTGTTTCCTCTGTTTTGAAATATAGGTTAATGTCCTCTACCCATATTTTGAATTAGATACTGATTTCTTAGTGATTTATGGGTGTGGTTTATATCTTTTATTTTTATATGCTTTTAGTGTTTTGTTATTTACATATATTAATTACTTTAAGAACTTCTTCTCCTAGTTTGTACTCTGGCTTTTCAGTTTTTTTAAGGTGTCTTTTCATGAACAGAAATTAATGCAGTAACTCCCAAACTTTTGGGGGCCACACATCTCTTTGAATGTCTGATGAAAACTATGGCTTGTCCTTCCAGAAAAAAAAACTCATTCATAAATGTCTATGTACAATTTTAAGGAGTTCCGGGACTCAATCAAATTTATTCAGGCCCTTGAATGACCAGCATCCTCCCTTGAGAAATCTTGCTCGAGAACCTAGACAACTTCTCAACTTTAATTGTGTTTTCCCGAAGCCCATAAGTAAGAGCCCATCCGATACGATTTATAAAGATTTATAAGTAATGTTCTTGTTCTTTTTTAAAATTTTTATTTTGACATAATTTCAAGCAAAAGAGAAGTTATAAGATGAGGAAAAAGAACTTCTTTTTATCCTTTGCTCATATTCAATCAATATTTTTGTCACATTGGTTTATTTTCTCTCTCAAACACACACACACACACAATTTTTTTTTCCTGAGTCATTTGAGAATAATCTTCAGATATCATGCCTTCCAAATAATTTAGTATATATTTTCTGTGAATATGGATATGCATGTGTCTTAGGTACCACTTTGCAATTATTAAAATAGGTTAATGAAATGTTTCAGAATAGATGATTAAAGATACATAAAGACTAAATGCAGTACACAATCTTTGAATTTTCAACTAGAAGAGGAAAAAAAAATTTTTTTTAAAGATTTTGTTTATTTATTTGACAGAGACACAGCGAGAGAGGGAACACAAGCAGGGGGAGTGGGAGAGGGAGAAGCAGGCTTCCTGCAGAGCAAAGAGCCTGATGTGGGGCTCAATCCCGGGACCCTGGGATCATGACCTGAGCCGAAGGCAGACGCTTAACGACTGAGCCACCCAGGCACCCCTAGAAGAGGAAAACTATTAAAAATATTCATGAAAGGAATTTTATTCTTAAATTAAGCTGTGGTAATTTGTCAAATTGTTTGCATTAGTCATTTAAAATAAACGCACTTTTTTTCTCCCTGAACTGTGTAGAAAATGACACATTGTTTGTTATTCCAGTGTCTCTTGTAAAAATTAAATATAGATCATTGATATTATCAGCTTATCATATCTATAACTTTGCTGTGTATTAGGCTTCTGAAATAATTTAGGTCATATTTCTTATGCTATTTTAACTCACGTTTTAAGTGATGAAAGTTTTAGTGAAATGTTCTAGATTCTCTTAGGGTGGATTAATTTTAGATAAACTTCCATTTATTTCACATGCTGTATACCCTTAAGCATTTGCTGTATTTAAGTCACAGTGATATAATCTGATATAGTCTTATGTTCACTGCAGAGATTCACCACATTGGGACTCATAGCTCCCTCCTCACAGAGCTAATGCATGGTGGACTGCATCTGGCTATCTCCCAGAACACTTGGGTACCATTTACTAAGGTGAAAATTGTATTTCATTCTACTATCTTTTCTCCAGGGTACATAGCAAATGATTGTTATCAACTCCTATGAGGTTAATCTCCTAGTTACTCTACAACTTAATAATTTATTTGTTTTAGCAAAATGAAGAGTATGACAATTTTTACTTTTTAGATATTTTCTTTTGAAAGTAAAGTAAAAGCATAAAATAGGCTTTAATCTACCATATTAAAAATTCTGTAAAATAAGAATTCCAAATTCACTTTCGTTCTCCTCCAGTCCCACCATCTATCAACTTTTAAATGCTTCCATTTTTTTCTGTATGCATTTTTAATGATATTATTGTATACACATGATTTCTAGGATGTATTTATCTGGAAAAGCCCATATGCAAGAGAGTCCATCTTCCTCTTTCCCTCATTGCCATTTCCCATCTATCTTTTTCACATGGTGATATTTGCCCTTATTTTCTTTTTTTTTTATTTATTTTTTAAAGATTTTTATTTATTTATTTGAGAGAGAGAATGAGAGACAGAGAGCACGAGAGGGAAGAGGGTCAGAGGGAGAAGCAGACCCCCCGCTGAGCAGGGAGCCTGATGTGGGACTCGATCCTGGAACTCCAGGATCATGACCTGAGCCGAAGGCAGTCGCTTAACCAACTGAGCCACCCAGGCGCCCGCCCTTATTTTCTTCTACATCACAATGAAGATAATCTGTGCTCACTTGCATTCTTCTATTTTTTTCATTCTTCAATTTTTACATCCGCTAATTTTTACTTCCGCTAATACTCAGTAACCCCTTCTGATTGTCTATTTGACAATCTATCTTCTTCCATCTCTTTCAAAAATGACTTAAAATCTTGCTTACCTGGAGTTTTACATATAATTTAACCCACTCCACACACACTTCTCTACTTAATGCATCTCTAGGTGTTCATGTTTTCTATGTACTTCATTATATGGTTAAGTTGTTTGGTAAAACTTTAGATTGATTATAATCAGTAAGAAGGCAGAGTCAGGATCTATTGTATACCTTCCTTCATGATCTTTATTCTTCCCTCTGCTACACACACACACACACACACACACACACACACGTGCACGCACTCACACACACATCAAACCTAGTACCTAGCACACTGTCATACACAGAGGACGGACATAGGTAAATAATTTGATAAGTGAATAATTCTGCATAATAAGTAGTAGGAATTTTTTCTATTAATAAAAATGTGGAGAACCATAAATCTCCCAGTTGCTTTACATTACTACTTAGAAGCAGAAGCTGAAATACTAATTTTTGTTTTTTTTCTGGATTCTATAGTGTCAACTCTTGATACTCAAAGTGTGATCTGGGAACAGTTTAAGGGACCACCATGGAGCTTGTTAGAAAGTTCAAATCTCAGACAACACCCTTAGTCAACTCAGTCAGAATCTGCATTTTAATGAGATTTCCAGATGATTCATACACAGTCTCTTTGAGAAACACTGTTCCCTACTGAAGTTGTAACAGGCTGAGGTTCATTACTGTTCTTGCACATCTGTGCAAAATGTCTTCACAATTTGTCTTCACAATTTAGTACATTACAATTGTGAATGTTTATATATTTGAATATTCCTTATAAGCCTATTTTTTCTTCATGTGGCGTTTGAGTCAAAGTCATTACAGTGATAATTTTCTTAGACTGTCAGAGTAAAACCTTCAGAAGCCCTTAGTATAACCAGTACCTACATGTAAGGTAATTAAATGAGTACTTAATAGATAATCAGTTGATTAAAGAACTAATTAGTGAACAAAATAACGAGGATAATATAAGATTAGGAAATCTTTTGAAAGGATAATAATATTATCCTGTTGGCTTACATATATTGCCTTTGTGCTATTGAGGATCATTGGTTCAATTAATGACGTTTCAAGCTAGTGATTCTTTAATACTTTATGCAAAGTCATAGAGTGACCCAAAACACATGGAGCTGATGAGGATTTCTAAGACAAAGGGAAATAATCATATATTATTCATTTTAATATAAGTACATTTTAGCGACGGAATTCTTTTTTTCTTTCATTCTTAATGCTATTGGCAAAGATTTGGCAAATAAAATGCTCTATCTTCAAAAAAAATATAAGTACATTTTAAAAGTTATATTCAAAGTACATGTGGATCGATTAAGTTAATTCAATAGTTACTGAGTTTCTACCATGTGCCAGACAATTTTGTGGGGTATCTGTAAAGACAGTAAAATGTGGTTTCTATCCCACTGGATTTATCATCTAGTAGCACAGGGAGGCATGGACACTCTTAACCTTAACTAAAGAAAGTGTAAGCTAACTTTTAGATGGCAATAGCATGTTGTGAGGGTATCTTATGGTTCTCCAGAGGGGAGAAAAAAATCAATAAGATGTGTGTGTGTATATGTATATAAAGGTATTTATTTTAAGAAATTGGCTCATGTAATTACAGAGGCTGGTAAATCCACAATCTGTAGGTTGACCTGGCAGGCTGGAAACCCAGACAGGAGCCAATGCTGGAGGTCAAGTTTGGTGGCTATCAGGCTGTAGCCTTCACTCTTGCTTAGGGGAGGGCAATCATTTGTTTTATTAAGACCTTCAACTGATTGGATAAGGCCCACCCACAGTATAGAAGGCAGCTTGCTTACACATTGTTCACTGATTTAATGTTAATCTTATCCAAAAATACCCTCACAGAAACATCTCTGAAACATTTGAACACAAATTCAAACAGCATGGCCCAGCCAAATTGACACATAATATTAACCATCACATGGAGGTAGAAGTGAAGGTGTTCTGTCTTTGGACAAGATTACAGATAGCCTCATGAAGGTTGTGGCATTCCATCTGACATTCTAGTAATGAAAGGGTTAGCAAAGAAGGATGGAGTCATTTTATCTTGAGAGATACTACATTTTATCTTGAGAGAGATTACCTGATTAATAAAAGCAGAGTAAAGGAAGTATTTATGGGATGATAGGTTGTGAGCCGACCAGAGGAAGTTTGGAAAGAAATGCATTAGGAAATAGACCTAAGGCCACCTTAACAGCCTAATTACAGGGGTCTGTGAAAGTCCTGCTAAAGAAAATGAACTACAGTGAGGTTTCTGGGAATGGGAATGATCCTGCCTGACTCAGAAGAATCAGTCTGTCTGTATTATGAGAGGTAGAAGTTGAAGTCCACGATAAAAGCGAGGGAGACTGACAAGTTAGATATAATGTCTATATTTGAAGTAAAAAGTGCAGATCTGAACAAGAACAATAACAAGGGGGGATGGAAGATAACAAGGATATAGGAAGGAGATAGCAATAGACAGATCTTAGGCTTTGATGGAACGTGGAGCTATTGAGTCGAAGTATAAGAAAATTTTATGCCAGGATCCTATATTCCTGACTGAAAATAAGAAATGATTGTCAATCATTTCTTCCATTCAATTTATGTAAAATATTTTGAAATGAAAACTAAACAAAAACAACTACAAGAAAAAAACCACTATTTCAGTTGAGTAAAAGTATTGAGCTGGCTTTTTATTTAACTTATGAAATGTAATTATTTCTGCAGACTGATTGGCGGAAATATTCTTATCACTACTGGGAAGATCATAGAATCACTAGGGCCTTGCGATTTTAACCTTGCTATAGTTAGGCAGTAATCTAGAAGAGCATGAGATCAGCCTTTGGTTGCCTGTTTCAGTGAATACTGCCAGTTATTTAAAATTAATGTTAAATCCCACCTTTCTCCAAGCATAACTCCTCCATTCCCTTCTTGCCTTTTTCCAATACTTAGAGAAATCGAGGCATTCGAGGGTGTGGAGTGTTTTCCTTTCCTGTTTAAGGGGATCTGCTGATCTAGACTTATAGACCCTCATGTGCCATGTCAGTCTTACGGTCTTGTATGGTGTATGCTGCTTTTCTCCCTTTGCTCAGGGGCTGAAAGGATGGATTGTAGTGTTGGCAATATAAAGGAAGATTAGAAGTAATTTGATTTCTATCATTTTGTCTTTTCTAAAAAGTGTTTGTTTGTAGTGGAAGCGTATGGCCCTTTGTGAGAATAATGTGCGCTCTGTCTCCCCAATAAAAGGAAGTAGGCAGCCAGGGAGTTTGAAATGTTGATCATATGGCTTAGCTTCTCCCATCTGGACACATCAAGATCATTAATCTTGATAGAAAATCCAAGAGCAGGAACAAAGGGATTTATTGTTTTCCTTCATTTGTTTTGTTTTCATACTGGGCATAGAGGATAAATATCCAGGCGCCCCAACATTCCTTAAAACTTTTAAACATTGTATAGTACATCATATGAAATCAAACTATGATATATATGAGATGTTAAAATATTCCCATTATGGGGTGCCTGGGTGGCTCAGTCATTAAGCGTCTGCCTTTGGCTCAGGTCATGATCCCAGGGTCCTGGGATCAAGCCCCGCATCAGGCTCCCTGCTCAGCAGGAAGCCTGCTTCTCCCTCTCCCACTCCCCCTGCTTGTGTTCCCTTTCTCGCTATAACTCTCTCTGTCAAATAAATAAATAAATAAAATCTTAAAAAAAAATCCCATCATGTTAGTAATATGTTAATTCAAGCTGAAACCACTTGCACGAAAATTTCCCTAGAAAAAATAATGTTAATAAAAGGAGGACACTTGTTATGATGAACACTGGGTGTTAATATGTAAGTGATGAATCTAAATTCTACTCCTGAAACCAATATTATACTATATGTTAATGAACTAGAATGTAAATAAAAAATTGATACAAAAAATTAGTGTTCTAATACAAATAATTAATCATGAATATATCTTTGGTTTGAAATAGAGTCTGCATCTATTTAAGTAATGGAAGATGAAGCTTGTTTTTCTTGAGATTATCTATCACTGGAAAAAGATGTCACTGCTTCATATTTAGACAACTTGATTAATGAAAATTATGTAAGAAAAAATTATTATATTTTATAATGCATCATTTTAATCACATATACCAATAATCACTTTTCTATTATGTTCTATAGAAGTAAATAAAAATTAGATTTAACTCAGATATTTAGATTGAGTTAACACATTCAATGTGACATGAAAAATTGAAACATTGAGATGACAATTCTAGGATAGCGAAAGTCAGATTTTTGCCATAATTAACTGAATGTGCAGGTGGGAATTATGCTTACCATCAGATAAAGTTCATTCCATGTACATGAACTTGCCTGGCTTAATTTTCAAATTTCTTAACTTTGTGATGTTGTACCCATTACTCTAAGTTTTAAAAGAAAGATCTAAATTCTACCCATCCATATATGTATATTTAACACATATAATTATTAATTATATATTATTATACATTTACATTACATACAAATTATATATTTATATGTAATGTTATATAATATAATATTTAATACTTATATTACATAGTTAATATATAATTATAAATAATATTTGCAATATAACATTTAATATTTAGTATATGTTACACAGTACATATTATTATTATTATTTTTAAAGATTTTATTTATTTGACAGAGAGAGACAGCTAGAGAGGGAACACAAGCAGGGGGAGTGGGAGAGGGTGAAACAGGCTCCCCACTGAGCAGGGAGCCCGATGCAGGGCTCGATCCCAGGACCCCAGGATCATGACCTAAGCCGAAGGCAGACGCTTAACGACTGAGCCACCCAGGCGCCCCATGCAGTACATATTATTAAATACTTATTAAATAATATATATTATATTGGTGATGCTATCAATAGTTACATTTAGATGTTTTTTCTTTTTTTCTCTTTTTGTTGAGGAAACAATGCAGTTAACATTTTTAAAAGCATTTTTTATTGTAAAATTCCTGCTGTTTTGATATTACATTAAAAAATGCAGAAACTGTGTAAAGAGGGAAATTAAAATACTCTGTAATCCCATGAATGACTTATGACAGTTATTACTATTTAGTCCATTTCTTTTCAGTCTCGGTGTATGAAAGTACACATAAACCTTATACACTTTTGTATCTATAATATTTTTACTTACATTGTTCTACCGTGATTACTTCCCATTTCGATGTTTAGTCTATTTTATAAATTCTCAAACTGTAGATACTCTCTGGAATTAAGTTTTACATTATAATATTTCTCATCCCAGCATGACTATGGGCTCTTTGTAGGTGTGTGCCACACCTTGTCTTTGTTTTTGTGATTCCCACAGCACAGAGATGGACAAAGAGAATGATAGGAATTGAGAATTTATTCTATGAAAGGTACCACACCCTACATTTTATAGACACTATCTCACTTAATTTATAATGGTTCTATAAAGCAGGTAGAATCTTTATTTTACAGATGAGGAAATTAAACATAAGACCTACTTTGTAAGAAACAGCCCCAGGGAGGGTCAATACCCTGTCCAAGTCACACAGCCATAAGGCCTGGTCTTCCTGGCTTCAAAGTGTGTGCTCCGTTTTCATTCTTACTACAATTAATTTGTGATCCAACTTAATTTAAAAGTAATTATTAAATTAATATAAATAAGCATATTACATCTAGGCTGTCATGTGTATTAAGTTATGTTATGTCTAAATGATTCATTAAGTGTATGTTTTGGGGATGTCCTAAGGTCATTTAAATTTAATATAATTTTGTTGAATACCTCCCCCTTCTCCCATTCATTAACTATCTTCTTATCTCATCCTTCCCGTATTTGTTTTATTAGTCCCAAAGGGAAGAAGTTGCTCCTCTTTGCACATTCACCATTTATTTGTGATTTAGACATACCTGTCTCTTCTCCTTTTGCACTGAGTCCTTTTCCTTGGATAATTAGATCTATTCCCCTTGTGAAAACCCTCGTGATTTCTATTCGCCAACAGCTCAAAATCCTTATCATGCCATATCATACTTTCCATGATTGGAGATCAACTTTCAGCTTTATCTTGACCTCTCCCCCACACTCTGCTTTTTGTTTTTGTGTTCTGTTTTTTCTGAAAAAGCCAAGCTACTGAATACATTTGTGTGTTCCTGTAAAAGCTGTTTCTCTTCTTGGAAAACTCATCTATCAGTCTGACAAATTCTATTTATCTACAATACTTCATTTAATTATCAACCCATTTATTTAAAAAAAATCCTTTTTGATGTGTTCCCTTGATTTCCTGGGTACATCACTCATATGCTCATTTCCTTCTGCTTTTAATAGGTACCTTTTGCATTTTATTGATACCCTTAGTTTATGAGTCTATCTCAGCCACAGAAAAACAAACTTTTTGGTGGCTGATAGTATGTCTCATTCATTCTAACCAAACATCCTGGCATAGAATACAGGTTCAGTGGAAGTTTCCTGAATGAGTAAATAAATAATGACATCTGGGCTCACAATGGACATCTGTACTGGTACAAATAAATTGTGAGAGCATTAAAATACCATACATGTATTGAAAAGAACTTTAAAATATTTAACTTTTATTATGTATACATGAGTTTACCTATTTTATTCCCCCTCCCCAATACACACAAATATACTAACCATTGGGGAAAAGAATAGAAAATAGTTAAATTTAAAAATTCATTCTACACAAAAAAGTATTTACTGAACACCAATTGTGTATTAGGTTCTATATTAGACAAACAGAAGATGAAAGTTTGCATACTATAATTTTTCAAAAGTTTCTCACTTGCCACTACAAATTTGTTAGAACTCTTTTCAAATTTAGGTTAGCATCATGTTTTAAGCATGCTTCAAAATATTTGTGTTATATGGACAATCTTTAGTCTCACTTTGTTTTTAACAAATGAAAAAAAAATGTGAGGCACAGGGATCATAAATGCTTTTAAAGCTTATTTTTTTTTATTCTTATGTTAATCCCCATACATTACATCATTAGTTTTAGATAAAGTGTTCCATGATTCATTGTTTGTGCATAACACCCAGTGCTCCATGCAGAATGTGCCCTCCTCAATACCCACCACCAGGCTAACCCATCCTCCCACCCCCCTTCCCTCTAGAACCCTGTTAGTTTTTCAGAGTCCATCGTCT
>NC_138370.1:19311023-19332627 GCF_054177405.1 Leptonychotes weddellii
TTTTTTTTTATTCTTATGTTAATCCCCATACATTACATCATTAGTTTTAGATAAAGTGTTCCATGATTCATTGTTTGTGCATAACACCCAGTGCTCCATGCAGAATGTGCCCTCCTCAATACCCACCACCAGGCTAACCCATCCTCCCACCCCCCTTCCCTCTAGAACCCTGTTAGTTTTTCAGAGTCCATCGTCTCTCGTGGTTCGTCTACCCCTCCAATTTAAGGCTTATTAACACAGTTTTGGAACTTGAATTCAAACCAAGTAAGTCTGGCCCCAGAATCTATGTTCTTAACCACTATATGATGTTTTTAAGGAGTTCATAGTTTGGAAGAAATGGTAGATTTAGAGATGAGTAATATAAACAATGACATAATATAAGCAAAGTACTATGAAAGAAAGCAAAGGAGTGACTGGCCGTGGAATGTACTAAAAATAATTTCACAAAGCCAATGATATTTGTTTAGATCAGAGATCAGCAGACTACAGCCCACTGGCCAAATGTGGCCTACAATCTGTTTTTGTACTGCCTACTATCTCAGAATGTTGTTTTGTTTTGTTTTTGTTTTACATTTTTCAAATGATTATTAGAAGAAAAAATATTTTTTGACATATAGAATTATATGAAATTTAAACTTTGATGTCTATAAATAAAGTTTTATTGGAACACAGCCACACTAATTAATTTATGTGTTTTTGAAAGCTGCCTCCCTGGTACAACAGAGTTAAGTAGTTGTTGAAGGTCACATGGCCTGTAATGCCTAAAATATTTATTCTCTGGCCCTTTACGGAAAAGTTGTATTAATCCTGGTCTACAAGAGTTTTTTCACCAAGTGAAGTTTAGGAGGAAGAACATGAGTGAACACAAGGCCATGAAGACATAAGGAACATGGTGTGTTTAGGAAACCACAGATAGTTGAGTATGGCTAATGTCTATCTGCCAACTGAGTTGCAGTTTATGGAAAGAAATTTGATTTTTTTTTTTTTTTCCCGGCAAGAAATGGGAACTATTGAGCTCTTTTAATGGGCCATTCATTCTTTTTCTAAGCACTGATAAATAAATGTTGATTTTGCTTTCAAACTTAACAACCCATGCCGGTTTCCTAACTTTTTAAAAAAGAGTTATTTTTTTCATCTCATCTTCCTGCCAATAAGCTGCGCTGCTTCTTGCCATTATTCACAAGGTTGCCCACATGAGGAAATGTTTATCTGCAACCCATTTGTCATAGGATAAGCATTTTGTGAGTTCCTTAGATGAGATATATCATACAAGGAAACATTCATTATTATTTTCATTGTTTTTTATTCACATCACTGTCATTATCATCACTATCGTCATTGGTCTTTCTCCATCTGTTTTCCCCTTACTCCCCTTACTCCCTAAGGTTTTTCTTCTAAACTTCATTGCTTATTAGGAATTTGTTTTATTTGGTAGACTTATCTTTATTATTTTCTTACTGCCTTATTTCTACCTACCAGGTGACTGGTGTATGTGTATGTAACAGAGAAGGTCCAACCATGTTAAAAAATTACCTGGTGGCTGTCTACAACTGTGCATAAAATAACGGTCAGGACTTAAAATCCATCATGCTGCCAGTTAAGTTTCTAGATATTCATCTGATTTATGAGGAATATTTTGGGTTATTTTGTCTGATAAGTGAACACTGTCAGTGATTGACTCCCTGGTACCATGAACAGTGGCCAGAATGGGACAAGCAGAGACTCATTTCAAATGAGAGTTCTGTAAATGATAAGCACAGTTCTGTTCCCTTCTTCCCCACCAAGTGTTCTGTAATGACATATTAAAGAAACAGTAAATCTTACTCAGAAATTTTTTTTTAAAGATTTTATTTATTTATTTGAGAGAGGGAGAGAGAGAGAGCAAGCACAAGCAAAGTGGAGGGGCAAGGAGAGAGAGAGAAGCAGGCTCCCCATGGAGCAGGAAGCCCAATGCGGGGCTCCATCCCAGGAGCCCGGGATCATGACCTGAGCCGAAGGCAGATGGTTAACTGACTGAGCCACCCAGATGCCCCAGGAATTTCTTGATATTAGGAGGATGAGTGTTTGGTGGGAAATGGTGACTATCGGCATCTTGGTTCTGGATCCTGATAGGGAAGGAATGCTGGGTGATAATGGGGTCATAGCCAAGAAACTACATAATTGTCGTTGCAAGTTATGATTACCATTCTCGTACAAAAGTTTCTTTAAATAATCAAGATAAAATTTTAGGTTTGGAGAAATCCTTTTAAACAGATAAGATACTGTTTTTCTTTCTATTCCCCACAATGCTCAAGTCATCCCTTGGTGTTATGATAAACAACGAAAAGGAACAACTATGTCAGTTCATTATCACTATAGATCACTAAACCGAAGCTCAATCAGTAGAAAAAGTTATTGCATTTCATAAAGTCTCTAAATAAATTATTTTGAGTGGCTCAGACATTGGAAGAACACAGCCTCTTGTTCATTCGGTGTTTTCCTTTACAGAATATTAGATCACATGTCAAAAGGTTTTATAAAATTAGAAATGTCACACCCATGGCATAAATCCTTATAATACATATGTAGGCATAGTTAAAAATCATATGTATGCTCTTTCTCTACCTGTTATGTTTTGTTATATAGGTTGTAGTGCTTAATAAAGTACACTGTCTACTGGACTAAAATCTCATTTTCTAGAATCATATAAAAATAAAAACAAAAATCTACTCTGCATATAGTATGTAGAATTGGGATTCCACTTTTTGGACTATTTGTTATTCCACTATTTGTTACCATTATGTTGTTTAGCTCTTTTCTCTATGTTTATTCATTTGTCAAAAGCGATCAAGGGTCTTTGTCATATATAGCACTGTTCTTCTAGTGAGGATGAATTTAAATATGAATTGGGTAGAGTCTCTGCTCTTGAAGAGCTTGTAGTGGTTTTTGTGGTGCTTTGCATAGAATTCAGAAGGACTACAGAGGTGTCTCAGAACCAGCCTGTGGCTGTAAGTTATGCAGAGAGTACTTGTTGACATCCCTTTTCCTCTAGTGTGACGGTAGTAGCTCCATCATCCCACTGGACAGAGTAGGTTAAAGTCTAGCCCAGATTAAGGGCAGGGGAGAGGTTTCAACATATTGATAGGAGGAGCTTCAAAGTATTATGAAAGAAGATTAAGAGAAGTATTTAGAAATAAAATATCATATGATAGAATGTATATAATTCTGAACTTCCCTGTTCTTAAGCACTTGGGACTTTTAAATTCAGCCTCTGCAAAAAAATATATTCTCAAAATATTTATTTTCTATTGTGCTTCTCTGTGAAACTTCTTTTTGTATTAAATCAATTTGAGCTTAATGAAGTTCCTTTATTAAAAATGGATTAACTAGTATTATTTTCATGATTAAACAACCATTTATTGAGTTTGTATAAGCCAGGAATTTTGTTAGAGGTTGGGCTAATATTTTGAAGATACAATCTCAACTGTATTTTGTAATTGGATCATTTAGAAAAAGATCCAGTACATGAAAAAAAATAAATGTATTCTTTTGAATTACAACATTTCTCCAGAATTACATACAATCCTTTTAAACTGTGCCACAAGTAAGTCATATAATAATTTTTATTTTTCCATATATACTGGGACTTCTTTAAAAATACGAATATTGTATACAAGAGTTGGTCAACAAATAATTGGCAAATATGATAGTGATGATGAAGTACCTGACATCTTATCTCCCCTAAGATTAAGTGGCTCCTTTAAATGTTTGTCTTTTATTTTTTACTTTGTTTTTACTTTTTTGCAGGCAAAATTAGGGACAGAATTTTGACCATTTCTGAGCAAAGGAATTTGGTGACTAATTTTTACCATGGCTTTCTCCTCATACTTTCTCGTATCATTTCTGTTAGCTATTGTTATGCCATAAAATGCACTTGTTTACTGAGGCTTTTAGATAATTGTAATTTTATGTCTCCTGCCTAATAGTTTTACGTGTAACTGGTACTTTATTGTTGCACAATGTTCTTCCCTGTAGGCTATGTGGAGGGGTAATATATTCATCCTGTCTACTTATCTGCCTTACCATTCTGTGGGAATCATTGGCAGAAGATGGCGTGCACTTGTCAGTGAATGGGTAAAAGGAGGAATTTATGTAGTTTCATAGCAATAAAATTAAATTATATTTCAGGCCTCCAGTTATGAGTTTGTATAGGCCTAATCTCTGTAGTGTATGAGAAAATGTTTCATATATATATATATATATAAGAGGCTTATTCTTTCAAAAATTTTCAAAATGTAATCATTTTGATGCAAAAATTATTCTATTTATTTTATA
This sequence comes from Leptonychotes weddellii, assembly GCF_054177405.1. Classification (NCBI taxonomy): domain Eukaryota; kingdom Metazoa; phylum Chordata; class Mammalia; order Carnivora; family Phocidae; genus Leptonychotes; species Leptonychotes weddellii. The sequence continues at coordinate 19,315,338 of NC_138370.1, forward strand.
TTCTTATAATAAAAACAGTTATGGTACATATTTCAACTTCCTTATTTTATGACTCTCTGAAGTGTAGAGAAATCAACTCTGGGTTTCTATACTTAGGGGCATCATTTACTGGGCTTTTAGGGAAGGCTGGGTCATAAGAACTTGCCAGACATTGTGAGACCCAGAGCATCACACCGGAGGTAAATTCTTGGTACTTGGTAGTCATCTAGCACTTTGCTAGGCATTTTACATATTATTTAAATTTCTACCTTTTGGAAAATGATTCAGATCTCTAAGAGTTAAAAGAATAGTACAAAGAGGTGCCTGGATGGCTCAGTCGGTTAGGTGTCTATCTTGGCTCAGGTCATGATCCCATGGTCCTGGGATCCAGCCCCACATCGGGCTTCTTACTTAGGGAGCGTGCTTTGCCCTCTCCCTCTGCCTGCCTCTCTCCCTGCTTGCGTTTTCTCTCACTCTCTGTGTCAAATAAATAAAATCTTTAAAATAAAAAGAATTCTACAAATGCCACCTTTCACCAGTTGTCAACATTTTGCCACATTTTCTATTTTTGAGCCATTTGAAAATAAATCATCATGATTCTTCCTCCCTTAATATATTAGTATATATTTCTTTAAAAATTGATATTCTCCCATACATCACCAACATGATTATCATTCCCCAATATTATCTAATTTTTAGTCTATATTTACATTTTTTTCTAATTGTTCTCAATCTTTCTTGATTTACTCCAGGAGCTGATTGAGGGACAAGCATTCCATTTGTTTATGTGTCTCTAGTCTCCTTTTATCTAAGCAGTGACACTTCCCCCCCCAAAAAAAACTCCCATCATGTTTGTCTGTCTTAATATTGACATTTTTGTTGAGTCCAAGCCAGTTGCTTTGTAAAATAGCTCATATTTGGATGAAGCTTATGGTTTCTTCCTGTATAGGTTCGTTTTAGATTAATTTTTGGCAAGAATACTGTTTTGATGCTGGTTTACACTTATTTTTGCATGACATCAGGAGGCATTATGTTTATTTATTACATTATTGAGGAGACTGGTGTGCTCATTTGGTTAATGTGTCTCCATTAGATTTCTTCATGTTAAGAATATGCATTTTCATCTACAATTAAGAAGTAGTTTCTTGGGTAATACTTTGGGGTTGTGTAGTAATCTTGTTTTCCAGTAGGCCATTGGTATTTTTTTTTTAAGTTCCAGTTATTACATCTCCGTTCAGTATCTGACCTTTTTCTGTGAAGAAGTGTTTTTTTCCCCCTCCAAATCTCAAGTTTTGCTTAGGGGTAACCCTTCAAAGTGGATCCAATATGCATTTTGATGTTCCAGTTAGTATTTAAGCATTTATTTGCTTTCCAACAGAACAAACTGTTGTTCTTATACTTTTCCTCTGCTGACCTGGAGTTAACCATTTTCCAAGGTGACCTGATAGTGTTTAGAAACTAGTATCTGAACACTAGATACACTCATTGCTACTTGGCGTCATTTCTTCATGGCTCTTTAATGAATGAGTCTAGGATGGATATATTCTAAGGGCAAAATGATAATTTCAAAGAGCTCTTGAGCTGTACGTACATGATTGTCTATCATGCTGATTACTGCAATTCAAACTCACCATCACAGGGTTCTTGTTCACCTTTTCCATGGTGTGTGTGTGGGTAGCGTGAGCGTGCATGCATGTGTATCTCCCATAGTGAAACCCGTAGTTCCCAACTATCTGTGTATTTACCCAGTTCACAAGATAGTTGCAGTCTGAAGATTTCTTTGCAGTGGGTACAGAGAACTAAGGTTATACGAACTAACAGGCAGTTACTTCCTTTTGTGGTTTAATTCTTACCCATTCTGAGTAGGTATTAAACCATCACTGGATTTTCTTTATACCTGCTCTGTGGTGTTAGTACATCTACAGGTACTCACTAATGTTTCTTCTTATTTATGTATTTGGTGAGCACATATTAAGTGGAATTGGGGATTAATCTTCAGAGATCTTTGGCCTGCAACACAGTGTTTCCTCTACAGATATCCAAAGAGCTAAGAACATCAAATACTTACTATCTGGATAAAAGAGAACTTCTGAGATAAGAGAAGTACAAGGTGTAGAGCTGAAGTTTATGAAGAAGAAAGAGACAATGGATTCAAATATGCGTGTAAGTGAACAGATGTGAGGAATTGGGGGCTCTGTGGCTGGTTTCAGTAATCCTGGAGAATGGCCTTCGATGACACTATTAGACTGGAAAGACACTGAGCTGTTTTTGGTTCCAAGTTTGGCTGCAGTGAAAAGTATCACACATGCAGTGTAGCATAAGATGCTACTAGAAGGCTGAAATCCGGGGCTTTCCTAAGAACTTGACAGGCAGAGCTACATCAGAGACTACTTTGTTTTCTGACTCTGGAGGGAAACTAAACCTATAAATCACATTTTGAACAACTTAGGAAATATCAGTAACTAACTTAAATAATTTTTTAAAGCTAATGACCGTGGTTATTATTTTTAACTTACTAGGATGGAGACATATGATCTTTTTTAATCCATATACTGCAAATTAGATGTTATTAATGCTACTTTATAAATGAGGATACTGATGATTAGGGAGGTTCTGCAAATTTTATCAGGTCAAACAGCTAATAATGGCAAAGATGAAATTTAAATTTAAAATTATCTAACTCTTAACCCCATTACATTTCTACCTGTTATTTTGAAGACAGAGATATCTCTGTGCAGAAAGCTTACTAATGTTTACTTGCCCAGTGATAACTTGTTCATATAGTTTGTTATTCATAAAAGGATCAAAGTAAACTGAATATCCATCTATCCAGCAAATAAGCATAATGAACTTTAGAAGGTGGAGAGAACACGGAATTCAGTAAGTGATAGCATAGGAAGTCCCTGCATATATTTTTTATGTTTTCAATTTGCCTTTGAATTTATTAACAATTAGGTATTGTATTAAATGAAGATAGATCTCAGAGATTTTGTGTAATGTACCTCCTTATCCATTCAGCACTTACTGTGTACCAGGCACTGTGCTAAATTGGGAATAATTATTTCATTTTACATAGGAAGAAACTGAGGCTCCCTGAAGTTCAATGACTTGCTAAAAGCACATTGCTCTCAAGTAACAATATAGCCCTCTGATCCTATACTCTTTACGTCTCATTTTATACAACCTTCCTCTGAGAGATTTTACTATTTTCTGGTTAATATAAATTTTAAAATCTTCTGTTCTTTTTAAAAGGTGAAGGTTCATTTTATATTTGATAATTAGTTCAAAATACTTATTTTTGAATATGCACTCTTAGGTGTAATCTGAATCAAAATATTATTATAATCATTAGTTTGGAAAGATAAAAGAGGGAAAATATTTTCTTTTGTTTCTGGACAATTGTTTAAATCAGAGATTGGTTTGTGACATGTTACTATACCGACTCATAGCCCTCTGTTCTATCAATAAATATTCTTAATGTGTGTCCTTTGTTTCTGGCACCGCTCTAGGCCCTGAGCATAGAGGAAGGAGGAAAGCATATAACACATCTTCCCTTGTGAAGCTTACTCTCTAGTATGTTGAATAAAACTTATCTATAAACAAGATGCTTGGAGATTCAATAGATAGATTTAGACCTTAGATGGTTGTGGAGGTGGAGCTTTTTAGGTTATATAGTATTGACCCAAAGAAAAAAAATATTCAACTAACTCTAAAGAAGACTCTATTTTAAATTATTTATGCTAATTAGGAAAATACTATTTTTGTAAGGATCTAAGACCCCTTAGAATACATAGATAAGCTCTGACAATGTTTCCGGTAACTATATTCAAGGTGTTATGATTAGTGCCCTGCCAAAAATCGTGAAAAGTCTGAGATTTACCTTCTTGCAAGCTAATGTTAGTCTGCTCTAGTTTCATACATGGTGACAGAAGATCAAGACTCCTGGATTAGAGACAGGGTGCGTTAGTACTAAATTCAGCAAGAAGCATGACTTTCGTGTAACCTTCATGTTCATATCTGCTCTTTGTACCCCTCAAGTCCTGCAGGGGAAATATGGGAGGGGGTTCTAGAGGGCTCTGCATATACCATGGATTTTCATTGCAGCCGAGCAATTTGGAGCTTGGCATCTTTTATAAGAGATTGCAGTATTTTATGAGAGATTGCAAGCCACCTTTGCCCCAGAGGGAAATATTTTCATTATTATACTAGACAGCAAAAAATCCTGCTCTAAAGGGTGACACTATCTCTGTCTTCCAAGGCTGTTAGTTATATATATGTCCTTGAATACTTAATTCTGAACAGAAGACATCAATGTCTCTGCTCTCAAAATGAGCAGAAATGTGAGCCGTCCATAGAGAATTATCTTTCAGTGTCCTTCACATAGAGTGAAGTTTTTCATGGCTTGAAAATGAACTATCACTAAAAAATAGTTACTTGTATATATTGCATATAGGAGAGAATGACCTATTTAGATTGCATACATGATGGGATTGGTCATAATGTGTCTAACTTATATATGAAGAAAATGAGATTCATGGAGATATATTTATGACTCAGTATTCTATAGCTAAGACATTTCAGTGTCCGGATTTAATACCAGATGTTTTTAATAATCAGAAGAATCCAGTATTCAGTATGTAAATATATCTATACGATTTCTAGCATGAATAGATAGAACTCTTCCATGCTGAAAAACGACTTTCAGAATTTCGTGTTAGTATGACATCTGTATCTATTTGGCATTCACCCACATTATCAGCTTTCACCTGAGAAACACTTTCCATTATGTAGTTCAGTCTACTGAAAAATGTGCTGGCATGAACCTCCTCTCACAAGTGAGAGAAGTTGGTGCACTTTTTGCCCTATGCAGGTGGAAAGGTGCTTTCTTCAGGACCTGCTGATGGGTATTCTAGCCCTAGTGAGTTCTAAATGTGTTTAGATCAGAAACATCTACATGTCATTCATGAATTACATTTCATAGGAAGATCAAAGCAGGACATAATAGCCCTATGCTGTTTTGAAAGAACTGTTTTTTTCCCCCCAACAAACTAAAGTTTGTTTTCTAGAGTTTAGTAAATATATCTACATGTCTTTAGTGAGCAGGTCAGCATTATTTTAAATATCAATATGATTTATCAACTGGGAACATTTTAATATATGTCTCTCACATACATACCTTTTAGAAATTTGCTTTGTTGGAGTAATTGTGTGTGTGTGTGTGTGTGAGTGAATTCTTAAATCCCCCTTTTCCAGCTGACCAAAATTCATGCAATTATATATTTGAATTAATGAAGACCATGAAAGCACTGTGACAGAATAATTATCTTTAATTATACTAATTACATAAATGGATAAAAATTGATGATTAGGGCATTACTCTGTGAAAATAATAGCTTTATATTAATGATTGTATCTTCTTGCAACTTATCTTTACCATCCTCCCTATCTTTTCTGACCTACATTTGACATCTAAAAGTTTAAGAAAAAATTTGAACTCAGATTCCCTCATATATACCCTTAGTTTCTATGCTTTTCTGAATTAACTAAGATGATTCGGGGTGCCAGATTTAGCAAGAAAGAATACATGGCCTTCAGTAAATTTGAATTTCAAGTGAACAGTGAATACCTTTTTTTAGTGTAAGTCACCAAAATTGCAACATTAGAGATGATTTCCGTAAGGCAGTAACTGTTAGATATGTTTTTAAGAGGATATAGATATAGAACCAGTATTCTATCCATTACTCCCACAGAATATAGGAAGAATTGTAAGGATTTTACTGAAGTTTGAATTAGTCCCAGAGGTAAATTTTTAACGTTTAAGTTTAAACTGTAAAAAGAAGTTGCCAACTGCATATTACAGAGATTCAGTGAGGAGTACATGCCATTCTTTGGTTATAAAATACATGCATACATTTTTTTGTTAGATGATGTTTATATTCTAGTGTGTCTCTCATTAAGACAGGCAAATGAATTTAAAGATACATATTTCCCCAAAATAGTTCTTTAAAAAGGACAGATATTTTCATGATTTTTATTGATTAACAACAATTTAAATTCCCACAAGCCGGGTGCCTGGGTGGCTCAGTTGTTAAGCGTCTGCCTTCCGCGCAGGTCGTGATCCCAGGGTCCTGGGATCGAGCCCCGCATCGGGTTCCCTGTTCTGTGGGAAGCCAGCTTCTCCCTCTCCCACTCCCCCTGCTTGTGGTCCCTCTCTCGCTGTGTCTCTCTCTGTCAAATAAATAAATAAAACCTTAAAAAAAATAAAAAATAAATTCCCACAAGTCTTCATCAAATAGCACTTCTTTTCTGTCATATTGTTAATTGACAGTGTCCATGAATTACTTATCAAATACTTGTGTGTAATTACTTACCTCCTGGGATACATGACTGTGCAGGGATGGCCTGTTTCCTATCGTGCTTTGGTTATTTGGAGAAAGTCAAAAAGCAACAAGTAATATCACTAGTTGGGGGCATAAGAATAGTTCATTTGCGTAATGGGGTTTGAAATCTTGAAACACAAAACTATGCAACGCTCCCCATTTGAGAGCAGTTGTGCTTCTCATCGAGAAAGAGAAGTTAACTTAGGTGCACTATGCGATCAGAAGATAAGACTCTATCGTTAACTTTGTAACACCACTCCACAGCTAATGATTTTCTTAGAAAAATGTTTATAATGACAAGTTTTTAAATAAAAAAGGAGATCTGTCTCAGAGTCAGGTTTTAATGACTGCTTTGCTCTTTTGATCCAGGGAACTGGGCCACATTGTGGAGTTCTAACCTTTCCTAAAATAGCCCTGAAGCACTTATATTAAGGCCCCTTTGCTGATACTCACTAATGCAAGTTTAAGTACTGGGGTGTCCTTTATCAAGGAGAGCTGACACACTTCCAAAGCTGTCACAACTGGCTAACTCTGGTCCGATTCATAAGGGATTAATTGGCCATGGGTGCTTGTGAGCTGAAATACTGTCATAGCGGCTGTGGATCTGTCACTTTGATACACAAGGTAATCAAGTCCAGTAATAGACTCTCCATGAATGTTAATAGCTTACCTAAGCAAGAAATCATTAGAGGCTGTTTACTTGATGTCATATGGAAGAACATAGTCTGGACTTTTAGTTAAAGATCATTTGATATTTTGTGGGATAAACTTCCTTTCCAAAACTGTACTAAATGTCAGATATGTTGTGGTTCTTTTGAGACTAACTACAAAGGGAAATGAAGCTTTAAGAACCTAAGCTTGAGAAAACAACCTCAAGCTGAAAAATAAAAGTAAAATACATTTTTTTCCTAAATTTCTTTTTTACATTTTTTTGGTAATGGTTTAAATGCAACCAGAAAAAAAGTTGACTGGAAAGTAAAAGTTTACTTTTCCCTTGTCTCCAGTTCCCCCCTGCCCAGGGATAACTTGGTTTCTTTGGTATGAAATCTTTCCAGAACATTTACTATTCATTTACAAGTACAGTTTTATATACACACACATAAATAGATTTATGTATTTTTATATGAATGGGATTATAGTGTACTTTTCTTCCAAAGCATTACAGTTGTCTGTATATATAAATATGTTGCATTGTAACAGTTAAACAATTTAATTCATTTAAATATTAATTGCATTTCAATTATAAAAATTTTCTAATAAGAAAATGAAAAATAAATTAATTTCAAGGTTATTTGAAATATTTTTTGACTCTGCACCTATCATGTATTTTAATGTCTAATACAGAGCTTAACACCTGCAGCATTGCACAGTGTATTCAGGCACTTAATTTTTAATATGAAATTTCATACTTTGTTGTCCTAGATTTCTCAGGAATAATTAAACTTCTCATTGGACACCACTTGAGAATATTTGTCTGTGGCTCTATCCTTAGCAGTAATTGTCCTACCTTAAGAAATTATTGGAAGATGGGAAAATGATGAAATTATAGATTGATCAGACAAGGAGATGACTTTACTGAAACAAGAATTTCAGCATTAACAATTGAATTGAGGAGTCTGTGCAGTCACAAAGTTCAGGGAGTAGATTTCAGGACTGCCAAAGAATTCCTGAGATTAAGGCACCGTGGGTTTTGCTCTTATGCACCATCCAGGAGGAATTTATTATAAAGACTCTGATATGTATTCTATACACAAACTTTTGTGATCCAGGTGAATGATTATGTTTCTGGACAGCTAGCATATCTTAATATAGCCATGTCCAGTGGGAGAGAGATTCTTTATCATTGTAATTAATCACTTATGTAAGTAAAAATATGGCTATAATAACAATCATACAGGAAATTTTAAAAGTTACTAGATTTTAAATTTTTTAAATCTTCAAATGGAGCATATAATTGACTTATGAAATTCTGTTATCATTGTATTTAGACTCTTATTAGCAGCCAAGAATCTTAGTAGTTTCTTCTTACTCCCAATGTAGAAAATCATCTGGGCATTCAATATGTTTAAAACAATTCAATTCAGAGTATCTGTATTATAATAGAGTGAAGAATTTAAAACAATATATGAAAATACGGTGTGAAAACAGCAAAAAGTGTATTGGAAATGGGCATAATATGTATGTATCTGTAAAGTTATTCCTGCCAACTTTTTATGTACTAGGCAACGACTGTTTGGTTTTAAAGAAAGATTTATGTTGCAAGAGTAGAGGCTACTCTGAGGTTTGTTTATAGTCCATGAACCCTAAAGTGTAAGTGGAGTGGAGGTAGGGATGTTGGTACTGGTTCCATCCATACGTCTACTTCAGAAAGCCAGGCAGCCCTGGCAGGAGCCTATAAAGATGGTGGCACTTGTCTAGAAAGAGCTACAGCTGAAAAGCCAGATGGTACAGTCAGTCGGATGGTAAGGTAAGCACAGTAGGAGACAAAGACTTAGACGTGCTTGGGACATGTGAGTATTTCCAGAAGTAATTCTGATGTTATCTCAATCTAATAAAGTAAATGTTCTGCAATTTACAAGTTTGTAATAGCGACATTTTACTGGAGTGGTGTCCTTATCAGTGTGATACTATTTATTCTTGGCTTTTCACAACTTGTGAGATTTCATGAAACAGTATTAACATCAGAACAATTCCAGATACATCTCCTGAATGTTTGACAAAGTGTACTAGCTATGTCTTTACCTATTTGAGTCAATAGGTTTATTATTTTTTAAGTATAAAGGATAGTTCTTTCCATTATTATTAATGATCACATAGTATATGTAGACAAAGAGGTATGCTCTGAGAATAAAGAAAATGTATTAGATACAAGACCTTTACCTTGAGGAGCTTATGTTCTAATGTAGGAGATAGAAATGTAAGCATACATTTATGACAGTTTGAAAAATACTAGAGTACGGGTAATAGGTAGAATGTTGTGGGAAGAGAAAGGAGTAAACAATGCCTCTAAACAAAGAGCCTCTAAAAGTGGGTTCTTCCACTGAAATAATTTCTCATAGACTCCTACATACCTGTCATAAACTTAGTCCAGCCTTCATGTCTCTCATAGAGGCTGCTGGCCTTCACTGTTGAAGAGTTACTGAAATCCGACTATGAGAAACTGCCTCATGAGTAGTTAGGCCAAAGCTTAACTGTACTTGGTAAAATATCTTAGAATTTATGTGATAATTCCTTTCAACTCTGCATTTAGCTTGAGCCTGGTTTTAATGCGCTAAAGTAGAGTTATCCTGAACTTGCCCCAAATGTTTTTTTCATTTCCTTGTTTCTCTTCTTATCCATATTCTGTGCATTGTAGTACCTGCTTAACATGTCTAGAGGATATCGGCTGTGCCTACAATTTTATTTGTAAAGCATTCATCCCAGTTAGGAGTAATCAGGGCACTAGGCAGAGCTTTATTAAAGGTGAATTTTACCAATACAGATCATGGACCAGATACAGGAGTTTATGTGAATCTCATTCTATACCAAATTATATTTTTGTATATATTTTTATGCATGATCATATCAGTTACTTATAAATAAAGGCTTATCAAGAGTTATTACTCACAGGAATTGAGGTCTTAAAAATTGTTAAGAGCTTATGAAAAGAAGACTATCATAGGCAGTTATAAAATACTGTTTTTTTGCACTCCTGCTTGTGGCAACAAGTAAGCCTTCCCTAGAGTTTTATGAAAAAAGCAGCTGATGTTTAAAAAACCCAATTAGTAATAGAGCTACTTAATTGTTCATTTGGATTTATGTCTAAGTCAGTTTGTTTGCTAACATTTTCAATAACAACAAATAGAAAGTGTAGTTTAATGTGAAAATCAATACGCAGCAGAGTTCAACAAAACCATAGCCACAAACAAAAAAACAGCATTGTTTTTTGTAAATCAGTTTGAACAACAGTTTGAATTCTATTATACTGAATCCATCCCAAGAAAGATTAAAAAGAATGGGTCAGTAGTTAGTACAAGTGAGATGAGGCAAAAAATTTTATAGGAAATAAATATATTCACAAATGTATTTTGAATAAACAATGTGAACAAAGCATTGAAACATTAAAACTCATTGTGAAATCCAACATAATATTAAGGCTTATAAATACAGATTTCTTAAGTGTAACCTTATTCTGCAGTTGTAGAAATGTAGCTCAAAAACTATTCAATAATTCTTTCTACAAATATTTACTGGACACCTATAATGTGCCAGATATTATTCTAGATTCCTGGAATACATCTATAAAACATGATACAAAAACACTTCCCCTCACTGAGCTTAGACTGAATGGGTGAGAAATGAGTAGAAAATAAGCAATAGATACTGTATAGCATATAATAGATATTATATATACATATATATGTGTAATATAGCATGTTAGACCATAGTGTTTGTTATGGAAAAAAAAATGTGAAGTAAGTTAAAGGGATCAGGAATGACAGTGGTAAGAAGGGGGAGATTGCGGTTCTAGGTGGGATAATGCTGTAAGCTCACTGAGACATACTGTTTCAAATATTAGAAATACATGATGGTGATCTCAAAGTAATATATTTTTAAGGGGATATAAGAATAATTAAATTTAGTAATTGGCCTCAACTACTCCTTTTTCTTTCTGAAGTCCCCAAGACATAATTAAGGTCAAAATGTCAGTCATATTAGCTAGAACTTGGGCTCCAAAATTCAATACAGAATCTACTGATAACAGCTGATCTCAAAAAACACTTTCCCTATGTTAGGCCATGATGAATGAAAGCAGTAGATAAAATATGCTTCATCCATTTCTATTTTGAAGACTAAACTAGAATCTTAGATCTGCCCATTCGTATGCAGGGGCAGTCCAGTCTTGTATATGCCTTCTGCTGCCCAAGCAACACAAGTACTGGGACAACTGATTTTCCCATACAGCTGGTAAAAGTTTTTCACTTTGAGCCTGTCCATCCAGAACAATAGATACAGATTTAGCTGTCACATGAGAGAGAAAGAGAGATGATTCAGAGGATGAGTCCTCTTTACTTTGTCACTTTGGATCATGAGAAGAAGGAAATCACAGAAATGGTGCACTCATTCCAGTGCTCCATTACTCAGAACTGAGACTCAGTCTGATACCAGCCCCAACCAGGCTGTGGAAGAAGGGAGCAGACAGAGCATCATATTTAGGAATTCTACTTATTTTAAAGATGGATGGTAAAGTGGGAGGGTCTTGAGACTCTTCAGAAATGAGGAAATATCAACAATGTATGTAGTATATGCACATTTGAAAACATTTCTTCTTGAATGCTGTTGTGACACTTTTCTTACAAATAATATACAATTAGTCTATCTCTTGTTAGTCTGTTGTTAACAAAAACTGACCAAAAGTAAGAGACATTGTTATAAAAATATGTGCATCCTCATATAAAGCTATTATGTGACATGTAAGTTTGGATGTGTGGGGCAGGGATGATGATCATAGATCCCCTGAAGCACATTGTTTAGTAATGGAGAAGCTCATGAGCCCAGAATTTTAAGAAAAGAAGTACTAGTTCAGCCCCCTTAAAGTAAGATGATAGAGAAAAGAAAAGCATGAGAGAAACAGTCCAAGTGCAAGGTGAAGGGTATAATCTATTACCAGGTAAGTGCACACCAAAGTAGCCCACAAATTTGACTCCAAGATTGATCATAGTTTGTGTGGAAAGGGAAACTGTCCAATTACATAAATGAGAGTTTCCATAAAATGAAAATGGGCCAACTGCTGACAGGTGCAACTATTATAAGAAATAATAATACATGCCTTACTATCATTTCAGACTTACCTCTTACATTAGGTCACCCCAGGCTATCATTTTCCTTAAATGTAAAATAGACTTTAATTACTTTATGTTTTTTTAATTGTTTGGCATAAAATATCTTTAAACTACACCTAAAACCTTATCACCCTAGTGAAATTTAATTTATTTGAGACTCAGTTAAACTACCATCCCTCAAATAATATATTTTCTTTCTTGTTTTCTTTTTTGCTTTTTTTCTTTTTTTAAGATTTTATTTACTTGAGAGAGAGAGAGGGCACAAGCAGGGGGAGTGGCAGGCAGAGGGAGAGAGAGAGGCAGGCTGCCTGCGTGGGGCTTGATAGATGTTTAACCAACTGAGCCACCGTGGTGCCCCGCTTTCTTGCTTTCTTTCCAAATTCCTATACAATTTCTAGGATTCATTTTGCCTTCTGGCACATTTTCTAAAGTTTTGATTTATTTCATTAATTCATTCATTCCACAATTATTTATTTATTTATTTGTTTGTTTGTTTGTTTTTATTGAGTACCTTCTATATGCCAGGCAGTATTTTAGTTACTGCAAATGTAATGATAGAGTCCCTGGTCTCACGAGCTTTTAGTCTAATGGGGCTAGACAATTAATAAATTAATTATTGGAATCAATTCAGATGATGACAGTGATTTAAAGAAGAAAACACAATGGGAGGTAGTAAATTCAACTCAAATTGGCCTAAGCAAAAATAAAAGGATATTTTTCAAATGTAGGACTGACTTTAAAAGAGATTTGATCAAGTAGGCTGAGTCATGTTACCGATTGCATTTAGAACATACTAATTAGCTGGTGGAAGTACCACTCAGTAAATGCATTTGAATGACCAGCATAGCATAGGAAACTTTCAGTGCAAATAGGCAAAAACCCAGCTGAAACCAGTTTAAATATAAATTAGATATAAATGGTGTCTATAACTGAAAAGTCCAGAGGAAAGGTATTTTGGTTTTTTGTTGTTCAAAATTTTGGTTCTGTCCTTTCATCTTTGCCCTCCTTTGTGTTTGAATTTCTCTTCACTTTGACTCCTCTCATTGTAGCAAAATGTTGGCAGATAGTTCCATTGTGTCCTAAAATCACCTAAGATTTTAAATTCTTGGCCCACCTCAAAACTAATCAGGCAATCCCACACCCTGAATGACTTAGGTCCTTCAGACCTCAAACTGCACAGGTGCTATTAAATAGGAAAGGGAAGGGGGGGACATTGGGGAATGGCTAATTGTCAACCACATTGTACATCTCTGTAATTAGGAAAAACAGAGTAGTCTAGATCCTAACATATGTGATATGTAAGTGTTATATAGGATCTTTATATCTATTAGATTAAAATGCTTATTGTTGTCTTTATGATATTATCACCATTATGTTCAATATATATTAAATTTTTGTCTAATTTTTTACCAGAATGTAGTTGCCATACAAGAAAAAAAAACTCTAGATCCCAATAGTCAATATGTGGGAAACAAAGGCAGAAGAAAAATTATTAAATTTCCTTACTACTTGGGATGCCTGGGTGGCTCAGTCAGTTAAGCATCTGCCTTCGGCTCAGGTCATGATCCCAGGGTCCTGGGATTGAATCCCACATCAGGCTCTTTGCTCAGCGTGGAGCATGCTTCTCCCTCTGCCTATGCTGCTCCCCCTGCTTGTGCTCTCTCTCTCTGTCAGATAAATAAATAAAATCTTTAAATAGATAGATAGATAAATAAATAGATTTCCTTACTACTCACAGCCATTGATAAGTCCTTGAAATAGGCAGAGTGACATTCTTCTAGGAACTCAGCTGCCTCTATGTTAATACTTTGCTAAGGGCAGGAAGCAATCTTAGCCTGACCCTCCCAGATCCTGTAAGTCTACTTTAACATATAAAATTCCTTTAGAAACTTCTTTTATCTCTATCCCACCCCACCCCCCACCAAGATACATGTTAGCAATCATCCCCCAAGCATATGACCCACTGATAATACATCTGAAGAGTTTCATGACTGAGTTTTTACTAAACAGTAATAAATGACCTTTTCCTAACAATAGTTAGCCCCCTCAGGATCCTGGAAACCTTGTTTCCAAAATTTCTGGGAGCCTTACACTATCCCTAACCCCCTCCCAACTTGAAAGTCTGTAATGGGTCACTCTTCATGACCCTAGTGCAGCTCTTTCTGCCCATGGGTCCTGTCCCCGTGCTTTAATAAAACCACCTTTTTGTACCAAAGACGTCTCAAGAATTCTTTCTTGGCCATCAGCTTCAAACCCTAACATCTTTCCTGCATCAAAGAGAGTTAATAAATGTTTTTTTTTTTTCCTAATGAATCCTACCCTGATTGCATTCTAAGTGCGTGGTGGCTACTTTAGAAAGTCAGACTCTTAACTTTTCTTAACTTTGCTAATCCACTCAATTGCCTAGAGAGAAAAACAATGTCACTTTCTATCATTGGTCTGCTCCAACTTTATGTTCATGATTCAAAACAAGATATAAAAAGATATTAAGAACAATAAATTGAAAATGTATTTACTTAAAGATGGCTTACACTAAGAAAGATGTCTTAAAATCTGTGATTTTTCTTCTTTTACATCCAATTTAAAAAGAATTGCACAATTGGTAACAACAGCAGATTTCATATTTAGCAAGGAAATGTAATATTAATTTCGTTCTCAATGACGCTTCAGTAGAAATGCCTGTTATTAACCATGTCAGCCTGATTGTTTTCTGACTGCAGTTTTCAATTAGACATAATCTCTTCTATTCATACAAAGGTGAGGGAAAGAGAAAGGAGAATTCAGTTACCAAATCACAAACTTGAATAGGCACTTACAGTAATACACATTTTGCAGAATTGTTTTGCTTTGTATGGAAGTGATTTCTCAAGATTTAAATAAATGTAGCTAACTTGATTAAAGGTGTGTACCTGGAGATATCTTTCATGGTGTTTTAAATATTCTAGTTTACAGTCAGATGAACTTTTACTCATGTTGCATCATAGCACCACTGAATTGCCTGTCTTCTTTCATGTTTAATGTATTTTAAAGTCTTTTTAAGAAAAACACATGTTTCTTGAAAGCTACATGTTTAGAATTATTACATGATGGTAAGAAAATTAATATCTGAGATGTTCCATGATAACAAGAGTGAGAAATAAAGACAGTTGTCTCCCTATTACTTAGAGAGAAAACTCTTAACCTTTCTTACCTATTGAGGCAGAAATGGGAGGAATTCTGTTTCTTTGGATGATCCAACAAAGTAAAACTTACTCAGTTCTTCTACTCAAGAGATTCTAAATGGTATTTCCTTGTATTTTCTGTACATTAAAGAAAATATTTCTGTGGACTTTTAATATGCATAAACTTTTAGATGATATCATATTAAAAAATCACTTTTTCACCTGGGCCTAGAAGCAGCATTCCTTGGTCCCGAGTCTGAGGACAAGAAACAGGAAAACAATTTTTTAGTTTATTTTATTTAATCATTTAATCTTATGTAATTATTTAATCTTATTTAATTATTTTATTATTTTACTTCTGCTTACCTTCTTTCTCCCAGAGGTAAAATAGCCTTCTTCAGTCATACTTCAAAAGATGCTGTACATATCAATTCACTTTACTCAATTAATACGTTTACTCAATTTAAATTACTCAGACCAATAATTTCAACTAGGAGACTAAAAACCAGTCTTTAAGTTCCCTATATTCATATGCTAATTCCACTGGTTTGTTATTTTTCACTCCTTTCTAACAGATGTTGGAATGATAAACTTTAATAATATTATTTAACCTATTTAAATTTCACAAAAATAATGATTCAGTAACGCAGTGTGTATCTTTGGATTTTTATACCTGATGTTCTTCATTCAGTTTGCCATTCTGGATTTAAATGATGTTACTTATGTTAGGTTTCAACTATAAAAAATGTGTATAGGTAATATTTAAATAATTTTTTATTCAGTGGAAGCAAAATCACAGACTTAGGGCAAGAAACTGAAAATTTTAGTTTTTTCATTCTAAATCTTGGCTCGGATTTTTAAAAAATACACTTGTTTTGTTTGAGTTACTCTTTTTGTGTATTTCTTTGCTATGGTAACAGTTCCTTTAAGCGTGGGTGAGTTATTTACCCAGTAAATTATTTGAACATGGACAAATTGCTTTTAAAATTTGTCCTACAATAGATCATCATCATGTACAAAATCAAAAAAAAAAAAAAAATTGGTGCTGTGGTAACACAGACCTGAATTCCAAATGAAACATTTCTACCACGATAGTTCCTCAGATAGGAATCCTAAATTTGTTATATTGCATGGTGTATTTTGACAAAAAGCCACACGTGTGTACATATGTATATTATCAGTGGAATGCTCATCCTAGAACCCTGTGGTAGTGAATTTGGGAGTATTTGCCTTTACAATTTCAAAAGTGACTTATCTTGCTGTCTAACAGTATATTGGAAGTTATGGTGGCAAAAGTAGCATTATAATGTTATGGTTTTTTTGAATTCACATCTGAATAAAACATTTATTTTCTTTACTTGATGAAACTTTCTGCTCTCAATGAGAACAAAATTAGGGTGAGGAATTTATAGGACCATTGGAAGATTTTTATCATACTGAACATTCACTACTGAGGAAACTGCAGAAAACATTGTGACCGTTGTAACCTGACTGCAGCTTGGCTTATTTTGGTTTTAATATTAGTTGGGTGATAAAGTAAATCACATCATAATAATAAATCAGGCAAGTTAAGTTGCTATTTTTGTAATTATAAATATAATCTAGGTTTTATAGAGTGTAGGTTTATTGACAAATTGAATATAATTTAGTCTTATTAATACAAGATTAATTCATTTAATGAGGTAAAATAATATATTGGATGGAAATTAGATGAAAGTAAGTCAGCCCAATTCTTGTGTATTCAATTCTCCATTTTTTTCACTTTTATATATAAAATTTAATAGGTATATATAATTTATTTCATGGAACTCAGGATAATTAACTTACCTCAGCTTCTATTAAATCGTTCGTTTAATTAATTAATTTTTTTTATCTTATGTTAATTCCAATACATTACATCATTAGTTTTAGAGGAAGTGTTCCATGATTCATTGTTTGTGCATAACAC
>NC_138370.1:19333127-19373681 GCF_054177405.1 Leptonychotes weddellii
CCCCCCTCCCCTCTAGAACCCTCAGTTTGTTTTTCAGAGTCCATCGTCTCTCATCGTTCTTCTCCCCCTCCGATTTCCCCCCCTTCATTCTTTCCCTCCTGCTATCTTCTTGTTGTTGTTTTTTTTTTAACATATAATGTATTATTTGTTTCAGAGGTACAGATCTGTGATTCAACAGTCTTGCACAATTCACAGCACCTACCATAGCACATACCCTCCCCAGTGTCTATCACCCAGCCACCCCATCCCTCCCAACCCCCACCACTCCAGCAACCCTCCGTTTGTTAATATATCTTTATATCTGGGATTATGATACTTCAAGTTTTGTTCTTCTTTCTCAGGACTACTTTGACTATTTGGGGTCTTTTGTGGTTCCATACAAATTTTAAGATTATGTGTTCTAGCTCTGTGAAAATGCTCTTGGTATTTTGATAGGGATTGCATTAAATCTGTAGATTGCTTTGGGTAGTATGGACATTTTAAAAATATTTGTTCTTCCAATCATGAGCATTGAATATCTTTGTCTTTGTGTCATCTTCAATTTCTTTCATTAATGTTTTATAGTTTTCAGAGTACCAGTTTTTCATCTCCTTGGTGAAGTTTATTCTTAAGTATGTTATTCTTTTTGGTGCAGTTTTTTTTTTTTTTTTAAGATTTTATTTATTTATTTGAGAGAGAGAGTGAGAGAGAGAAAGAGCACAAGAGGGGGGAGCGGGAGAGGGAGAAGCAGACTCCCTGCTGAGCAGGGAGCCCGATGAGTGACTCGATCCCGGGACTCCAGGATCATGACCTGAGCCGAAGGCAGTCGCTTAACCAACTAAGCCACCCAGGCGCCCTTTTTGGTGCAGTTGTAAATGGGATTGTTTTCTTTTCTCTTCATTATTTTTAAAATATTTATTTATTTATTTTTAAAAGAGAGAATGAGCGAGGGTAGGGGTAGAGGGAGAGAATCTTCAAGCGGGCTCCCTGCTGAATGCTGAGCCTGACTTGGGGCTCAGTCTCATGACTCATGTGATAATGTCCTGAGGCAAAACCAAGTGTTGGGTGCTCAACCAACTGAGCCACCCAGGCGCCCCTAGGATTGTTTTCTTAATTTCTCCTTGTGCTACTTTATTATTAGAGTATAAAAAGGCAAAGGATTTCTGTGTATTGATTTTGTATCCTGCAACTTTACTGAATTTATTTATTAGTTCTAGTAGCTTTTTGGTGGAGTCTTTAGAGTTTTCTCTATATAGTGTCATGTCTTCTGGAAATAGTGAAAGTTTTACTTCTTCCTTTCCAATTTGGATGTCTTTTATTTCATTTTCTTGTCTGATTGCTATGACTAACACTTCTATTACTATAGTGGATAAAAGTGATGAGTATGGATATCTTTGTTTTGTTCCTGATCTTAAGAGAAATGCTTTCAGTTGTTCATCACTGAGTATGTTAGCTATGGGTTTTTCCTGTATGACCTTTATTATGTTGAGGTATATTCCCTCTAAACCTACTTTATTGAGGGTTTTTATCATGAATGTGTGTTGAATTTTGTCAAATGTTTTTCTGCATCTATTGAAATGATCATATGTTTTTTATCCTTTCTCTTGTTAACCTGATGTATCATGTTGTTTGATTTGTGACTATTAAATCACCCTTGCATCCCAGTAATAAATCCCTTGGTAGTGGTGAATGATTTTTTTTTAATGTATATTGGTTCAGTTTGCTAATATTCTGTTGAGGATCTTTGCATCTTTGTTCTTCAGAGATACTGGCCTGTAGTTCTCTTTTTCTTTAGTTACTTTATATGGTTTTGGTATCAGGGTAATATTGGCCTCATAGAATGAATTTGTAAGCTTTCCTTTGTCTTCTACTTTTTGGAGTAGTTTGAGAAGAATAGGCATTATTGTTTCTTCAAATGTTTGGTAGAATTAACCTCTGAGGCTGTCTGGTCCTGAGCTTTGGGTTTTGGGGAGATTTTTTTTTTTTTTAATTACTGTTTCAATTTCATTCCTAGGAATTGGTCTGTGCAAATTTTCTATTTTTTCCTGAATCACTTTTGGGAGGTTATGGGTTTCTAAAAATTTATCCATTTCTTCTAGGTTGTTCAATTTGTTGGCATATAGTTTTTCATCATATTCTTTTATAATTGTATTTCTGTGTTGTAGTTTGTTATTTCCCCTCTTTCATTTCTCATTTTGTTTATATGAGTCCCCCCCACCTTTCTCTATCTCTCTTTTGTTGTTATTTTTGTTGTTTTTATGAGTTGGTCTAAAGATTTATCACTTTTGATCTTTTCAAAGACTTGGTTCCTGGTTTCACTGATGTTTTGTTGTTGTTTGTTTTTTTGTTTTTAGTTTCTATTTCATTTATTTTGCTCCAATCTTTATTATTTCCTTCCTTGTTTTGGGCTTAGTTTCTTGTTCTTTTTCTACCTCCTTTAGGTATATGGTCAGGTTGTTTATTTGAGATTTTTCTTTGCTTCTTGAGGCAGACCTGTGTTTGTATAAATTTCCCTCTTAGAGCAGCTTTTGCTGAATCCCAAAGATTTTGTACCATTGTGTTTTCATTTTCATTGTCTCCATGTATTTTTTATTTCTTCTTTGATTTTTTTGACCCATTCATTGTTTAGTAGTGTGTTATTTAACTTCTATGTATTTGAGTTTTTCCAGGTTTTTTTGTTTTGGGGGGGTTTTTTGGTGGTTGATTTCTAGTCTCATAGAGCTGTGGTTGGAAAAGATACATGGTATGACTTCAGTCTTTTTGAATTTGTTGATACTCATCTTTTGGCCTAACATATTTCATGTATACTTGAAAAGAATGTGTATTCTGCTGTTTTAGGGTGGAATGTTCTGAATATATCTGGTGGATCCATCTTGTCCAGTATGTCATTCAAAGCTACTGCTTTCGTACTCATTTTCTGTTTGGATGATCTATCCATTGATATAAGTGGTGTGTTAAATTCCCCTAGTATTATTTGAATACTATTAATTTTTTCTTTTGTGTTTGTTATTAGCTGCATGTGTATTTGGGTTCTTCCATTTTGGAGGTAGTAACATTTGTAATTGTTATATCTTCTTGTTGGATTGTTCCCTTCATTATTATACAGTGCCCTTCTTTGTCTCTTGTTATAGTCTTTGTTTCAAAGTCTATTTTGTCCAGTATAAGTATTGCTACTCCAATATAATAACATCTGCATCTTATTCTAATTTTTTTTATTATTTTTTTAGTTTCCTCTATTCAGCTTGATTGCTTTCTATTACTCTGTCCTCCAGGTTGCACATCCATTCTTCTGCTTTATCTCATCTACTATTTATTCCATCTAGTGTATTTTTAATTTCCATTATTGAGTTCTTAATCTCTTATTCGTTCTTTTTCATGTTTTCTATCTTTTTGTTAAGGATCTCACTAATGTCTTCTACTCTTCTCAAATCCAGTGAATATTTTAGTGATCATTACTTTAAATTCTCTATCAGGAATGTTACTTATCTCCATTTTGCTCTTGCTGTGATTTTGTTCTGTTCTTTCATTTAGGATATATTCCTCTAACTTCTCATTTTGTCTAACTCTCTGTCTGTTTCTATGTATTAGAAAAGTCAGCTATGTCTCCTGCTCTTAAAAATAGTGGTATTATTGGGACGCCTGGGTGGCTCAGTCGGTTAAGCATCTGCCTTCAGCTCAGGTCATGATCCCAGGGTCCTGGGATCGAGTCCCGCATCGGGCTCCCCACTCCACGGGGAGCCTGCTTCTCCCTCTGCCTCTGCCTCTGCCTCTGCCTCTCTCTCTCTCTCTCTCATGAATAAATAAATAAAATCTTAAAAAAAATAGTGGTATTATGAAGAAGAGTTTCTGTAGTGTCCTGCAGTACAATGTCCCCTGTTCACCAGAACTTGGCACTTCAGGAGTGTCTATTATGTTTGTTCTGTGTGCCCTACTGTTGTGGCTGAGCTGCTGTTTTCACTATAGTCATCTACAGTTGCTCTCTGCCTGTGTGGACAAGTCCCTGTGTTGTTAGTTGGCCAGTCTGGGGCCACCTTGGGCTTGAGTTGGGTCAGACCAGAAATTTGCTAGAGATGCAGTAGTACTGAACTACAGGGGGCTTTCCTTGTGTTGTCCCCTGAGAAGCTTTTGTTGGTGGGTGGGGCTTGCAGTCAGACCAGATGTCTGCCACCAACCCCCTGCTTGGGCTGCAGTCATAATGGTCTATGTGGTTATCTTCTCTGATTCCCCTGACAGGAGTTACTTTGGAGTGGTGCTGTCTCCTATTGTGGCTGCTTGCACACTGTCAGGCTTCTAGCACCATGTTAGATGAGCTCTAGCCAAGGGTGTATTGGATGGGGCAGTTTTGCAGGAGAATGTAGGGACAGGGTATACAGTGCCAGCAACTTCCTTAGTGGTTTGCTGCAAGAGGGGACCTGCAGCTGCTGAGAAAACTCTTACAGATGTCTGCCAGGTTGAAGTGGGTCGATCTGCAGAAGGGTATGGGTAGGTGGGGCATGAGGTTAGCAGGCTAGGTGTAGAGGTTTGCAGTGCACTGATTTCTGCAGGTGTCCCTGTATGTAGGCTGGGGGACTAGGGAAATGGTGCCTGCCAGCTCTTTTGTTCTTGGAGAAGTCTCCCAAATATCCCTGTTCCTCTGGCACACACCCAGATTTGTAAACAAATCTCTTTCCTGTATACCCCAGGTATTTTTCAAACTGTTGCTTCTATCCTGTATCTTGGCAGGCTGTTTGTTGTGTTGTGTCTTTAAGGGTGAGACTCCATTTCCTATAGCCCTCCCATCTCTCCCAGAGCCAAATCAACTGATTTTTAAAGTCTAGGTTTTAACTCCACTGATTATAAGCATTCATGGAGTTAGGCCCCTCTGGTTTTCAAAGCCAAACATTATGGGCATTGGTCTTCCCAGTGTCAGTCCCCCATGCTGAGGTGCCTGGTGTGTGGATCTGTTCTTCTTTTCTGTCTCCACGTCCACTATGTCTTTCCTTTCACCTCAGTCCACAGGTCCATTTGGCTTCCAACTGCATCTTCATCCTTCCTACCGTTTTTGATGTGGCCTCATGTACTTTTATGAGAGTCTATTCTGCCAGTCTTTGGATTGTTTTCTGGGTTATTTACACCAATGTGGATGTTATCTAGTTGTATTTATGTGACAAGTGGAACCCAGGGTCCTCCTATTCCACCGCCTTCTGTGGAATTCCAAATCTTTAAATTTCAGTGCCTCATTGCATTTAATTTCTATGATGTTGATGACATTTTTGGGATTTGCTATTGTACAAATAAGCTTGGAAAAAATATTTATAGAAAATTGTTACAAACTCAAACCTAAGAATTTCTAAATATATAATAATGTTTTACAATACAATTTCTTCTGTTTTTATATCAGAAGAGAATAATTACTGCTAGCTTTATATATGAATTATGACTGTAGGAAGTAACTGAAAATAATCAAATAAAAATTTTAAGCATAGAGTCATTTAAAAAAGATCTGATTGTATTATTTCCTTTTTTTAATTAAGTTATGTTAATCACCATACATTACATCATTAGTTTTTGATGTAGTGTTCCATGATTCACTGTTTGCGTATAACACCTAGTGCTCCATTCAGTACGTGCCCTCTTTAATACCCATCACCAGGCTAACCCATCCCCCCACCCCCTCCCCTCAGTTTGTTTCTCAGAGTCCATGGTCACTCATGGTTCGTCTCCCCCTCTGATTTCCCCCCCTTTATTTTTCCCTTCCTGCGAAACAAATAATACATTATAAGTTAAAAAAAAAAAAAAAAAGGTGATTGTATTATTTCCTGAAGAAGCTTTCAGATTTTTTAATGTTTGGAAAATTAATGCTTGTTATTAAAAAAAGAAAGAAAAAGGGATTAAATTCCCTATTTGAGATTATCAATGTCCAGGAAAACTGTAATAGAAACAGATTTTTCTTCTCCCAGCCCCCTCTTCTGAGCAATCACTTCTTTTTTCCACCTTTGATGTATGATTGACATATAACATTATATAAGTTTAAGGTGTACAGTGAGTGTGTTGATTTGATAGACGTATTGCAAAATGATTACCACCATAGCTAAGCTAACACGTATCACAATATTACCATTTCATTTTTGTATTGAGAATGTTTAAAATCTGTTTCAGCAACTCTCAAGCATATAAACAGTATTATTAATTATAATCACTATGTTGTACATTAGATCTCCTGAATTGTAGCTGGAAATTTGTACTCTTGGGCAAATATCTCCTCATTTACCCCATACGTTGGCTCCTAGTAATCCCAATTCTATGCTGTTTCTGAAAGTCCAGGTTTTTTAGATTCCACTTATGAAATCATAAGTATTTGTCTTTCCTTGTCTGACTTATTTCACTTAGTATAATGCTCTCAAGGTCCATCCATGTTGTCACAAATGACAGGAGTTCCTTCTTTCTCATGGAGAAAATATTCCATTATATATAATGTCACATCTTTATTCATTCATCCATTGCTAGACTTTTAGGTTGTTTCCATATCTTGCCTATTGTAAATAATACTGAAATAAACATAGGAGTGCAGATATCTTTTTGAAATCCTATTTTCACTTTCTTTGGATATATAGCCAGAAGTGGGATTGCTGGATCATATGATAGCTCTATTTTGTTATTTTTTGAGGAAACTCCATACTGTTTTTTGTAGTGGCTGTATTAATTTGCATTTCCGCCAACAGTGTGCAAGCGTTCCTTTTTCTCCACACACTCCCCAATACTTGTTGTCTATCTCATGCTTTTTTGATGATAACCATTCTAACAGGTGTGGGGTGATATCTCATCGTGGTTTTGATTCTGCACAGCAAAAGAACACTCAACAAAATGGAAAGGCAACCTATAGAATGGGAGAAAATATTTATAAATCATGTCTAATAAGGGGTTATTATACAAAATATATAAAGAGCTCAACAACAATAACAAAGCCCACAAATAATCCAATTAAAAATGGATAGAGAAACTGAATAGACATTTTTCCAAGAAAGACATACAAATTGCCAACAGGTACATGAAAAGATGCTTAACATCACTAATCCTCTGGGATATTACTTATATTATTGTGGTCAAATTTGATCTTTGATTTCTTGTCCACTCTTCAGCTTATGTCACACAAAGGAAGATTTAATGTTACAACATCTCTGTGGAACCCACAGAAGGCTCCTGGCACTAGGCTCGATATCTACTCTGTAGATCTAACTTTCTAAAACATCCAGATCAACCTACCAAGTCCTGATTGGTGACTGCCATATATTTTGCATCTTGGACACATCTTACTGTGTGGGTAGGAATGAGGGGGCTAAATTATGTGTTTCCTGATTAAATACACACAGAGTGTCAAAATCATCAAAGTGAGGGACGCCTGGGTGGCTCAGTCATTAAGCGTCTGCCTTCGGCTCAGGTCATGATCCTGGAGTCCTGGGATCGAGTCCCACATCGGGCTCCCGGCTCATCGGAGAGCCTGCTTCTCCCTCTGACCCGATCCCCTCTCATGCTGTTTCTCTCTCTCTCTCTCTCAAATAAATAAATAAATAAAATCTTAAAAAAAAAAAGTTCTCATCAAAATCATCAAAGTGAAAGAGAATAATGTTGCAAAAGGAAAGAGAAATTATAATAGAGCCGTGAAGCTGAAGCCTATGCTATGGTCAGGGAAACGTGGAAAAGACAGGATGATAAAATCATCTATTCACAGAGTAAGCATCTAGTATTGAAAATCCTAGTTTTAGAACCAAGTGTTAGGTCACAATGATGATAGAGAATAACATTGCCTTCAAGGAGATTTTAGTCTAGTGTAGGTGACAGATATGAACATAATTTCTTAATATGGTATGATAAATGCTATAATAAAAGAAATGCCAGACATTCTTTTTTTATTAACATATATTATTTGTTTCAGGGGTACAGGTCTGTGATTTATCAGTCTTATACAATTCACAGTGCTCACCATAGCACATACCCTCCCCAGGGTCCCTCACCCAGCCACCCCATTCCTCCCACCCCTCTCCACTCCAGCAACCCTCAGTTTGTTTCCTGAGATTAAGAGTCTCTTATGGTTTGTCTCCTTCTCTGGTTTCATCTCGTTTCATTTTTCCCTCCCTTCCCCTATTTTCCTCTGTCTTGTTTATCAAATTCCTCCTATCAGTGAGATCATATGGTACTTGTCTTTCTCTGATTGACTTATTTCACTTAGCATAATGCCCTCTAGTTCCATCCACATCATTGCAAATGGCAAGTTTCATTTTTTTTTGATGGCTGCATAATATTCTAGGTCTTTCAACCATTTTGAGTCTATTTTTGTGTGTGTTGTAAGAAAATGGTCCAGCTTCATTCTTCTGCATGTGGCTGTCCAATTTTCCCAACACCATTTGTTGAAGAGACTGTCTTTTTTCCATTGGACATTCTTTCCTGCTTTGTTGAAGATTAGTTGACCGTAGAGTTGAGGGTCCATTTCTGGGCTTTCTATTCTGTTCCATTGATCTATGTGTCTGTTTTTGTGCCAGTACCATACTGTCTTGATGATGACAGCTTTGTAATAGAGCTGGAAGTCCAGAATTGTGATGCCACCAGCTTTGCTTTTCTTTTTCAACATTCCTCTGGCTATTTGGGGTCTTTTCTAGTTCCATATAAATTTTAGGATTATTTGTTCCATTTCTTTGAAAAAAGTTGATGGTATTTTGATAGGGATTGCTTTAAATGTGTAGATTGCTCTCGGTAGCATAGACGTTTTCACAACATTTGTTCTTCCAGTCCATGAGCATGAAACGTTTTTCCATTTCTTTGTGACAGACATTCTTTACTAGGGAAGGAAAATCTATTTCCCTTTATTCAGTCACTCTTCATGTATTGTTATTAGTCTTTACCTGAACAAATAGCTCCAAATTCAAGTTTTTTTTCTTATCCAATGGAGACAAGTAGACCACACCTCTATGCAGATTCAGAGTTCTTTTCATTTTCTCTAGCCAGTAGGGCTTACAGAAAGGATACTGGTTTTATTCCTAAATAAATCCAATTACTACTCCAGAGCAGAGAGTTGGAGAGGGGTCCAGGGTAAAATTTAGTATGAACAAATTCCCCTGCATGGCAGTTATGATGGCAGTCAAATCCTACCAAGAGAAGATGTCATCTGGGTTTGAGCAGACTGCCTTAGGGAAAAAACTTCACAGTATGTTTGGGTCTACAGACCTTTTGGCCCGGACACTCCAGCTATACTCTTGAGAGTAATATGGGCACATTTGGCATTTTCAATAAAAAGCAGTACAGAAAAAGAGTTTGTAATGCACATAGCTCTGTGTCCTTAGTCTGCAGGAGAGCAGTGCGTCTCTGTCTTTATCTGTGCTCCTTTCCATTTTCTTACTATCCCTATGGTGGTTTTTGTGAATTGTTTTTATTTTCTTTTTGAGAAGACTAAAAAGGATGAAACCCTTGCCAGTATCTAAGCCTGTGGCTATTCAACAGCCTGTGACTGTGGGCTCAGCCTCTTTTCTAGGCAAGCAAAACCTGTAGGAGAGACTTCAAGATGCAAAATTTGCTGGAGGAAAGATTATGAAACAACAGGCAAAGGAAAGCTGTCCTTCCTGTTCCCCCATACACAGTACATAGGGGATTCTCTGCTGCATTTAATCCGTCACTGAATTTCATTGTATAATTATTTCCTATCCACATAGTTCTCACTTTTAAAATGGAGCAAGATAACTTTGGATTCTCTTTTTCCCTTCTCAACGACCCTTGTTCTTTAGCTTTGTTTTTTTGCAAGAAGGAAAAAGAAAAATAAGAGATGCCCGAGGTATGGCTGAATAAACTTGGTGGGTGTGTGGGGAGAATGGGATAAATTACAGGGAGTCTTCCTTCTTCTCCTAAAACATTGTTAATTGTATTGCATCAGACTGTGCATACTTTTATTTATAGATTCTGAAGCAAAGTTTTAATTTTTATTCTTCGTCACACTCAACAATTTCACAAAATAAAAAGTAAAAGCTTGCTATATATTATCTAGTCATGAACAGAGAAAATAAATCTGAGTCATTTTACAAGTCTTTTGTATGGGGCACAAAATATAAAAAGTTCTTTCATATCAATAATATTGCAATAGGGATTTAAGATTTAAAACTGATGAAAATATAAATTTATGAGAACAGTTAAGGAACATAAATAGAAGTTTGAAGTAACTGTCTTTTGTGTTTAGTTCAATAGTAAATTAATGGGAAATTATGTTTCCTGGGTCTATTTCAAATAATAATTTGATACTGCCTATAAAATTAGCATTCTTAGGTAGAGCATAGAAGAATGAGATTTTGGAGTTACTAAAATGAATGTATTAATAATCACTAACCTATGTTATTTAGAAAAAAATATTCTTAAAGTAAGAAAATGCTGATACTCCGAACTTTTTCTAACTTCAAGAAAATCCAAGTAGTTTTTTATGATGTTTGAGTTAATTCAGCAGATCACTGAGGTCATAGTGGATTAGTGAACAAAATCAAGCTCCTATGGCAAAAACGTTCTAGCAAATGCAGTTTCCTATTAAAAGCATGCATAATCTTGCAATTTTAGGTAATTTGTCCATGGAAAATAGGCTTTAAATATTTATCCTTATTAATAAGCAGACTTTGACAGAAACTTAAATATACATTTATCTTACATTTTTTGGTAAGTGAAATGTAAATTCTTTCTAACCTTCTTATCTTTTTAAACTAAAGCTAATGGCTTTCTTGCACTTTGAATTCTCAGGAGGTTTTGTGTCAGAAAACATCTCTGCCCTCATTACTAACTTGATACTTATGGAGTATAATTTTTGCAAAGGATGAATCAAAGTATCCAGCATATGTATGCATATGGCAAAGTATTATTAAAATTGAGATTCAAATAAACTGAATAGATAATTTAGCTTGCTTACCCTTCATTCCCCTGCATTTTGTATATTGTAAACAGGGGGTATGACTTGATTTTTACAGATTGTTCTTGTTCACTAAATGGATGTCATAGCTGCTTAAATTTTCCTTTTAGTCCATATCGGCGAGTCTCAGAAAGGGCAACATGCACAATTACACTAAATCCTTGTTGAGTTTTTAAGTTGGATAATTTTGCAAAACTAATGTTGTTACTTGTGTGTGCGTGCGCATATGTGTGCATGTGCTTGTGTGTTTTAATTCAAGAGATTTATTGTGACTGTTCCCCTGTGCTGTCAGGGTTTAAATATCCTCACAGATGGATCATCAGGGAGACTACAGATGGTTTATTTGAATTGCATGTTTAGATTGTTAGTGTGAAGTATAAACTTTAGGCCTATGTTTCTTCTCTAGAATATATGAATATTTATAAAGTTAAATCTAGTTCTTCCCTCCAAATGCAGTACTCCAGTTATCATTTTAATACTGTTGCAATCAGAGATCAATAAATACTTATGCTTTATGTATTCTGTATATGTACGACTAAGCAGATGGGAATATTTAACTAGTTTGAATTTTGAAACAAGTGTATATAGGAGTTGGAACAGCTTAGAAAAACAGTTTTTTTAAAAAATTGAGTGGTTAAAAGAGACATTGATACTGACATTCTACTTCTAAAAGGTCATTTAATTAAGCTTTGCCAATGTAGTTAAGTATTTCTGTATTTTTTGAAATGCTTTTTATTTAATAATTCATGTTGTTCAAAGACCACATTTAATTTTCCTTTCACACAGGCTTTTGGAAAAGCAATTTAGGAAAAATATATTTTATATCTTCACAGAAATGGTTTTAGCATGGTTTATTGCCAACCAATTCTGGCAATATTATAAAAAGCATTTATTTAAGTTAATATAATTTTCTCAGATGATACATTTAGCAGATCTGTGAAATAATAGCAAGTTAATGTTTTTAATGGAAATGTTTATTAGTTACTTCCCATAAAATGTTATACTATGGAGAAGCTAAAATGCTTTAAAATATTTGGGAAATTTAAAATGCTTATCCAGGGGCGCCTGGGTGGCTCAGTCGTTAAGCGTCTGCCTTCGGCTCAGGTCATGATCCCGGGGTCCTGGGATCGAGCCCCATGTCTGGCTCCCTGCTCGGCGGGAAGCCTGCTTCTCCCTCTCCCCCTGCTTGTGTTCCCCCTCTCACTCTCTCTTTCTCTCTCTCTCTCTCTCTCTGTCAATTAAATAAATAAAATCTTAAAAAAAATAAAATGCTTATCCATTATAAAATATGAAATTATAATGGTATATATTTAGAGGAGACACAGAATAGGATGGAGCAATAGAATATATACAAGGGGCTTTTAAAACTTTCCTTCTAAGGATCTATAAATGCAGAAACTTATAGTTAAATCAGTTGCTTATTTCTTGGTTAATATTGTCCACAGAACGGGCGTAATTTTTTTTATTATGTTAATCACCATACATTACATCATTAGTTTTTGATGTAGTGTTCCATGATTCATTGTTTGCGTATAAAACCCAGTGCTCCATGCAGAACATGCCCTCTTTAACACCCATGACCAGGCTAGCCCATCCACCCAACCCTCAGAATGGGCGTAATTTTAGTAGATGTCAGTTATGTAACAGTGGTTATTTCTCAAAATACAGTGTGAGTCAAAGGAAGGTAGGACACAGAGTAAGTATATTCTTACTTCTCCCTGAAACACAGGAAAATAATTATGAGCCAGTGCTGATTAACAGTTATACACACAAGCTTTAGACTCCCATAGAACTGGGTTTTAATTTCCATTTTTCTGGTTATGGAAAATTACCAAGAAAACTTTTGTTACTTCACCTGCTTTTGAGGTCAAATATATAAAGGCAAAATAATAAGTACACAATTAAAGGTTCCTTTTATTTTTTATGACAGATTTTACTGATGGATGTTATATGTTCTAGTATTAAGAGTTTTCATGCTTCATCCTGAGTTATCCATGTCATCTGATTACTGTCAAAAGAAACTATATATTTAGGAAGTGAATGGATCCCTGACTCATTGCACGCCCTTACATTTACCTGTTATTTTTGCAAAGAAGATTTAAAAAAAATTTCTATTGCAAAAGACCTCAGATCAACTCAGGGGAAGGGGGAGATAATGATGCTCAAATGAAATATATAATTTTATTCCCCCATGTGATCCAAGGTATGGTGCAAGCGCTCCAGTAACCCCAGAATGACTGAGAAAGCACAGAGTTGACTGATATTAACTGTGTAGCACCTCAGGAACCTGAGTTGTGCCTACGTCAGCTCTCAATTAGTGCAGCTCCACACTGAGAAGGAGATTTAAAAACAATGGGACATCATTAGTGGACATTCATAGTACAATATTTTGCCAGCCTACCAAATGTCTGTTTATGAGCCATCCACAGGGTCCCACTAAAGAAGAAAGCAATTTCTTAGCTCCTCTGGTAGTCTGTGAAGTAAAACTTGGGACGCAACAATGAGGTTATGAAGGAAAGGGGAGGGAAAAACCACAAATACCTACCCATTGATGGATCTGTTTGCTAGTAAACCTGACATGGGTCAGTGCAGGCAAGTCAGTGTTAAACCACGTAAGAATCTCTGGAATTAGCAATTTGAAGAATTCCAACTCTCTTGTTTAAAAGGTAAGCATTTTAATATACCCAAATGATTTTACTCTGTCTTCCGGGAGATATTTTAAAGTCAGTGACTCTAGAATCAAAGATGAGGAGGATAGTAACTTGTAGAAGTTGTGAAAGGTCTGATGGCTGCAATCACTTCTCATGTGCTCTTCAGATATTTTTTAACTGCCAATTTTAACCCCAGCAACAAAGTATGTAAGAAAGATTTACTTTACAGTGGGGCCTAAAATGTGCTTGTAAAGGGAGCCAGGGAGACCATTTCTATATATAGATCCTGCTTACTATATGAGAACTTAAGTATACCTCTTCTTTTCTGTGGTATAGAAATGTTACGTTGTAGCAAAATTAAATGTGAAATTGTTATAGCACTTTTATTGGATAAAAATGAAAGTCTTTAATGACTTAGGATGATAATCATTCCCTCTGGAATGTGCATAGAGATCACATCACAGTGTCCTTTCCTCTCCTCTTTTTATGTTGAGACCCTTTCTTAGTAAGAAGATTAATTGTAAGTAATATCACTATCATCTTTGATGATTTTGTTACTCATTATATGCATGGTTGTACAGAGTGGAATGGTTTTCTAAAAGGAAAACTAATATAAGAAAAAGGAACACATATTAAAAATGAATATGACTGCTCAGTTTTGGTGAATAAATACTTTAATATTAGAGTTCTGTGGTGTATAGTATCTAGCTGTTGGATAATTTTTTAATTTACTAACAAAGAGAACAGAAATATGTAATCCATATGTTTCTAAATGGTCCTGGATAATTAATTTTCCAACCTGTTCGTATTTATGGGCGTGTGTGTATATGTGTAATATAAGGGTGCTTTTAAATCATATCAAAATCACTGGATTATTTATGAACCCCAGTTTTATTTTCCTATTAGACAAATTAATGTGAATGAGTGCAATTAATAATTTAATTGATCATCATTGGCTATTATACTAAAAATTGTTTTTATGTGCTCATTTTTTTCACTCTATAACTTTCTATGAAGATGCTACATTATTTATATATTAGTTGACTTCTTATCATGGTTCTTAAGTCCCTTTTTTTACCTTACAAATTAGAACCTGTAAATATTCATAAAGAATCTGCTCACAGAAAATAATAGTGAACAACATATAGCTGTTGAAGATTTTTCAGGGAAACTTAAAAGTGAGATACATTCTGTAATTCACAGTTAACAAATGAAAAACACCTCACAATGCTTGTGTATTCTCCAAGGTCCCTTGTTAACCCTTTAGCCACCGATGCCTATGGTTGTATTAGTTGTTGATATTTACATCTCTAGGTTCGTCTCCCAGAGAGAACCTACCTAGTGGAATATATATACGTAATCAAAGTCATTCAGCCTAACCTAACTTCTACTAACCCCCACTTCCATCCAAACTCACTTTGACTAAAATTGTTTGTTTATTTTGTTTTAATATAGCCATCTTCATTAGAAAGCAGTTTGGCAACCAACTTCTATTGGTTGTATGTCTACAGATACCTTTAGTCCTCTACATTTTGGTGTTCTACTAATGGATGGAATCCTAATGAATGAAATATTGTCAGTCTATTAACCTAAATGGGCTTTAGAAATCACACAAACTCTCTGAACCATCAGAGGTGTCAGAGGAAAATAAAGAGTGGTGTATCAGAGTAGTAAGTGGAGAAGAAACTTTATGAATAAAGTACACTGCTCCTAGTGAGAACTGACTGAGAAAAGGACTTAGTTAAATGATTTCAGTTTCACTGGTAAAGGAAAAGAAAAAAGTTATTTCAGTGCTGGTGTAGCTGGCATTATTTATTTTTTAAAAGAATTTGATAGTAAATGGAAATGGGAAAGATAATGTTGGGAGTGGTTTAGATAATACACTACGAGGGGAAAAAAGAGACCATGAAAATCTGGTGAAAAGAAAAATACTGAAGCCATATAAAGGGGAAATTGTAGCACAATGTTAAAATCTTGTCAGTAAGGTAAGATCCTTTCACCTTAGAAAGGTAGCAGATGATTAAAAAAATGCTAAAGATACAGAGAAATGTTTGAGTTATAAAGGAGGGATCCTGAAGAAATTCATGTAGGAGAGCTTTCATTTAGAAGGTGAGCTAATCTCAATAGAATGTTGAGGGATTGTTAATAGCATGGAAACTGGAGTGAGAATGTCAGGATTTGTATGGGAGAGCTTCTTCATTTACTACCTGTGTGAACTAGGGCTAGTTATTAACCATTCTTTTGCTTAATTTCCTCATCTGTAAAATGTGTATAAAATGCTGTCTCACAGTTTGTTTTTTAAGATCAAATAAAATAATGTATGCACAGTATTCAGAAAGGTATCTGTTATGGACTGAATTGTATCTCTCCAAACTTATGTTAGAGTCCTTACAGTAATTCAGAACATGACTGCATTGGATGACAGGGTCTTTAAAGAGGTAATTAAGTTAAAATGAGGTCATTAGGGTGGGCCCTAATCCAGTATGTCTGATGTCCTTAGAAGAAGAGGAAATTTGGACACAGGTTCAGAGGGAAGACTATATAAAGAACAGGGAGAAGAGAGTCATTTACTAGCCAGGGAGAGAGGCTTCTAAAGAAACCAACTCCACTGATACATTAATCTTGTACTTCCAGCCTCCAGAATTGGGAAAATAAATTTCCTTTATTTAAGCCACCCAGTCTGTGGTAATTGTTTATGGCAGCCTGAGCAAACTAATGCAGTACCTGAATCAGTAAACACAAAATGGAAGTTAGCTGTTGGGAGAGGACTGTCTGGAGTTGGGGAACTTGGATTCTCATTGACAATGGAAATGGACAACTTCACTAGGCTACTTTCAGTAGGCCTCTATCAAAAGGAGCCACATTAGCTCACTTCCAGTTGACTGTCTATAATTCTGAAGGTTTGGGCTTTGTAAGATCTTTTAGGAGTAACTTTTTACAAATTAACATTACTCTGTACTTCTATTGAACGACAGTATAGGATTCAGGAACCTTCTACTGTGAAAGAAAAATACCTACCATCCATTCATTTTGCTTTTATAGCTACTTTGCCTTTGGAATGTTTTGAGGCAAGTTACTTTAACTTAATGTAGAATACAGCAACTAAAGACTAAGAAAAATGTAACACACTATTTAAAGGGAATTTATGTCTTAGTTATTATAATGATAATCCAATTACATAAATTTGTACTATGTTGACTCTGATATTTACGAGAACTTGAAGCCAGAAGAATAAGCAGTGGTTTACTGAACTCCCATGAAACATGGCCCATCATATTGTCACATTTCTGGTATGAGGTGTGTTCAATCAGGGGAGCATGGTTTGGAAACAAATTAGCTAAAGGCACTTATAATTACAGTTTGGGATCTAGAGACGTTTAGATGAAGGCTTAAATGCAGAGTAAAAATTGCATCCTGCGATGGGATGTTCCTCTAATCTCTGTCTGCTTTCAATTTCCATATTCATCCACATTTATCAAAAGTTCCAGAATATAAAATGGACTTTTCATGCATGCCTTGGCGCTTTTGCTCATGCTGTTCACTCAGTCTGTAATGGTTTCATTCATTCTTGCTGCCTCTACCCCTGATAATTCCCTACTCAGGTTGATTGTCATCAGCTCATCAGGCCTCTTTAAGAGCACAAAGTAAAATTTCCCATCGTTTGTGTTTCTATAACATGTTCTACTGATATATTTAATTAACATCATTTAATAATTCAGAAAGAATTTTGGATCATCTACTTTGGGTTAGGTACTGTGCTGGGCAGGCACTAGTTCTGTTTCTGAGAAAGCATCAGAATCAATGTTTCACCTACATCTCATCTTTTTGTGAACTCCTTCAGGGTAGGAAATTTATATCCTTGCTGTCAGTCTTTACATCTCCTCTGCCTAATGATTATTAGGATAAACTAAGTTTATTTATTGTAAGCTTACTATTCTAAAATTTATACTCTATTTATCATATCCATAACAAGATATTATTTGATGAATTAGAACTCCCATTTTCATCCCAAGTTAAACAAGATAAAAGTAACTTTATTTTTATATCTGTTTTATATATTTTAATGTTTTTAAATTTTTAATTATGGTAAAATACACATAATTTTTGATATAACAGTGAATGATGAAAAATTACTGTACTTTGAGCGGAACCATATATTACCATTAAGTAGAATAATAGACAGTTTTCCTTAAATATTCT
Source organism: Leptonychotes weddellii (assembly GCF_054177405.1). Taxonomy (NCBI): domain Eukaryota; kingdom Metazoa; phylum Chordata; class Mammalia; order Carnivora; family Phocidae; genus Leptonychotes; species Leptonychotes weddellii. The sequence continues at coordinate 19,350,867 of NC_138370.1, forward strand.
ATATTCCAAAACAGTTTATGTTGTGCAGGAGGGTGTTTGGAGAAGGTGGTGTTTAGACAAAACACATTTGAACTGTCTCTTTATTTCATATACCAGTGTAAGTGGGTGTGATTGTTGTTCTTTCAGTATTCCTTCAATATTCTATTCATACATGAGGTATTCAAAAAAAGATACATTGGCTAAATACTTACGGAATGTGGTAACAACACTAAGTTTCCAGGCCTGTCAGGCCCTTATTATGCCTTTTTGAACATATAAAAAGATATAATTTGGAATAAAAGTTTCAGGGTAAATGCATGTATCTTCTCTTACTGCATTTGTTTGTACTGCGTTTAAATTCAGAAATTCAAATACTCTGACTTCTGTTGCTGGAGTTTTGTTTTGTTTTGTTTTGTTTTACCATCAATTATTCAATGGTTGATTCCTTTATTTTATTTTTATAGATGCTTTTGTCTTCTGTTCTTATCATTTTCTGATTTTCTGCCTTAACTCCCATTCTTAGGAATTCAATCTTGATTACACAGCATAACCTTGCCATACCCTTTTTTTAGCGAGTACCATAGTCACAGTGCATTGCAACATTTGCTGTTTTACTCCATAAATTTATGTCAGGGCCCTGCGATACTCTCCTCTGACTTCTTGATCTGTAACAGCTTCCATGATTGCTGCTTCTGTTCTTATGTCAAAGCCCTTGCAAGGTACATAAATACTAAAGACAGTGGTTTAGAAAACTAGTTCAACTTCTCCATTAACTGATTTATGGACTGAAGATAGGAGAGGATAAAAAATCTTTTCAAGGTAGGTTTATTCTGTTTTGATTCACTCTCTCCAGACAAGTCTAGTGAAAGAGGAGAAAAATATGAAATCCATGGGCTTATGATTAACACATTTTATTCCAAAGCCTTGAAATTGATTTTAATTCATTCCATTTTGTGGCAAGTTGTTACAACCTAGGTAAAATTAACCCTGAGGTCTTTGGCTTCTTACAGAAGTATTTTAAAGGTATGATCATTATTTAAGTTCTCCATTTTTCTCTCATGTTAGCATATCTGCATTTATATAAATGTATTAAAAATGTTTTTCTAAACAAGTTGTAATTACAAAGGAAGTGATCAATATTGCCTATTTTAAGAATTAAAATCTAATAAAACAAAATATTTGCCAGAAAATGTTGAGGATAATTATTCATTTAAAACTAATATTAGCAGATTATTTTCTTATTTTAAGAGTACCCACAATTTGTTTGTAAACAGGTATGGTAAACCATGAAGGCATGGAAATAACTGTCATGAAACGTAGAAATAGGGGCAAGGTATGCCATGCAAGGCCATGTAGAGTAGCACCAGGGTCAGTCAGGAGGCAGACAATGAGGGAAACATGGGTAAGAGCCTTCATTGTTGTTACCATGGGATGGAATGGGCAAGGCAAGGGAAGTTGGTTAAGCAGGTTTAGGATTGGATAGTTTGAATAATTTCAGCAGGCTCTGGGGAGGGGCGGGGGGGGGAGAGGGTAAGGGCCATCCCTTGTTGGCTGATATTTGTCCCTATGAGGACTAGGGCAGATGGATTGGTGCAGAGTGATACATAGACAAAGGATCTGTTGGAACGATGGGCTCTGGATCGATTGGTTTATATAGCAAAAACATGCTTACAGGTGTGTTGTTTACTCTCTGTAGGAATTGGAAGGGGCAGTCTCTCTAGGGCCAGCAAGGTTTCAGATGTCAAAGCATCAGAAACACATAGTTAATACACTTCTTAAATTGTAAACCTTTGTACAATTGATGGAAATCTCATCTGTAGATAACGTTATAAAATATATTTTAAAGTATATCTAAGACATCATTTCTAGACCATTAATTATATTGACAATATGGTACTTAGTTTTTTGTGCCTGGACTATACAAAAAATACAACAGTTTGGGGTAAGTTATAGTTAGTAAAGACTGTTAAACAACATATTTTGTTTGTCTTGCCCACAATCTTACATGTGTGTGTGTTTTTCTCCATTACAGAGAGGAAGATACACACTTAAAGAGGTTAAGTAACTTGCCAGAATCACTCTATCAGTAAACAGTGATGGAAGCTCAACCATTACCCTCTAAATCTCATTGTTTTCCTCCTGCTCTGCTGACTACTCCTCTGCTAAAGTGTGAGGAGCTTAGCAGGCAGGTTTTGGCAGCTGCCAACTGTGACTGAGCTTGATCAGCTTCCTGATCATGCAGAGGGCTTAGAGAAGTTGAGACCATTTTGAACCATTTTTTTCACTGTTCTTTTATCTCTTTCATAGAACATTAGTCATCCACTTAATTTTTTTTTTTTTTCTTAGCTGCTATACTGAGATAAGAATGAATAGGAGTAATGAAATTGATGCTAAGGATGGAGTCTACGCTCACACAATGCTGCTTGCAGCAGGGCTGGCAATATCCCTTCTTTCCTTGATTGGGTGAGGGCTACAAGCAAGGATGGGCTTGAAGGCTGTAGGAAGAAAGAGTTAAAAGGAGGGAGAGAAAGTGAAGAAAGGACTTAGATTCATTTATCACTCAAATAATCAGAGTATATGGAGGTTCTGCTGACATTAAGGCCAAGATCAGAAGCAACAGTACTTCTAAAGAAAGACCTAACAAGTTTGACCTGAATCACAGTTATGCTTGGGATTGATTTTAATTTTTGGTTTCCTTGTGCACACTTACTCCATATTAGTGTCCTATTTCACATTAATAGTATTAAGAGTGGAACAGTCATGAAACTTAATACAATAGTTCTGTAAAGTTATTAATATTAACATGATAATGAGTCAGAGGTCTAGATTATTGAGGAGAAAGATCTCAAAGACTGTGTGGTGGAAGAGTACATTCTAGAAAAAAAAAAAACAGTACTCAGATGGGCTAAGTATTTTAGTTTTTTAATTTTTTTAAATTATTACTAGGGATTTCATGGGAAGTATTAATAGCAGTAGCAGATTGACCTAGAAAGTGAAAGAACATGGAAATATTTAATATTTATAAAATGTCATGTGTACATTAAAATGGAATACTGAAGAAGTAAAGATAGAAGAGGTCATCCAAAAAGTGAAGAGAGAATAGAAAAAAGTGGTAAAAATGATTAGTGAAGTTCCCTTTCTACAAGTGTTTAATTGAACAGGAACCACATACTTATACATTTTGTTAACGAGGAAATGCCATTGTTGATTGTTTTTAACATCTGTTATGTTCAAATTCAACAAATAGTTGATGACCTTTATACTTGAAATAAGTATAAGTCCTAGGTCATGGAGATGTAGTGGTGAGCATGTTGGGCCCCAGTTCCTGGTGTCATAATGATGATTGGAAAAGGAGTCTAGTGACACTTTCTAGAACATCATGTCAGTAGATCAAGTAATTAGGATTGTTTCAGGGCTGAAGTTGTTTTTGACTCCTTCACTCTGAGTTCACTGTCATGTGTTGTAAAATAACTAGCCAGGGTTTGAGGTATCATCAAGCACCAATTTCAGTATGGGGAGAAGAACAAATAAGTCAAAATATGCAAGGAGAAGTTGCATTTTAGTATTCTGGTTGATTATATCTTATATATATATATATATATATATATATATGTATATTATATATATATATTCTTATATCTGTTCTGTCCTCTCACCATCCTGAGATACACATCCTGATATGTGCCACTTTTTTGCAGAACTCGGTTTCTGCTGTTTTGAGTTAGAAGATCTCATCAGTCTAGATATACTCCATATTTTTTCCATTTGTTTATATCTATATTTTTTTACTCGAGTGTACATTAATGCATTAACAAATAAAATGCCATTTGGAGTATAAAGCATCTCTGGGCACTACAGATCTTTCATCCAATGAGATGTCAAATAAAACTTTCTTCATATGATGCTGACCAAGGGTCCAAAGATGCCTGAAGAGCTAAAGAGGCACCATTTATTTCAACCAGAAAGGCAGGTTTTATAGCAAAGTTTTGTTTGCTGTAAGAAAATACCAAAGAATATATGGGTTACACAGTAGGAATTTATTTTCTTTTCTGAAGGTTGGAAGTCCAGAATCAAGATGTTTTGCCTACAGGCTTGATTTCTTTAGAGGTCTTTCTTCTTGGCTTGCGGATAATCACCTTCTCTGTCTGTCCTCACATGGCCTTCTCTCTGCATGCTCATCCCTGGTGTCTCTTCCTCTTCTTAAATGGACATGAATCATATTGGATTAGGGCCTTACTCTTACGACTTCATTTAACCATAACTACCCCTTTAAAGGCCCTATCACCAAGTATAGTCACACTGGGGGTTAGAGGTTCAACATACAAATTCTGAAGATACATGGTTCAATCTATAACATTACCATACAAACTGAAGAATAAATACTGAAAGGTTCATTCACCTGGTCCATACATGTGTCAGCCAAGGCATTGCAGGGCAGTCATTGGGCATTATGTTTACTTGGTATGGGCTATTTTATGTATCGGGGATACTGGATTAAAATAAAACTTTAGAAGATGGGTGCTGATTTGGTGGTATTGGTGCATGAGTAGTTAGACTTTTGGTATTGGTTTATATTACAGAGAACCCATGTGATAGAATGGGCTTCTTGTGGGAGATTAATGTGTCAGATAATAAGAATTTTAAATATTAGGTTTCTTCCTGGAAACCTTGATTTGCTTAGTGACCAATTGTACAGACTAGTTTATAAACTACATTGTTGAGGAAAATTGACTTATTATGAATAAGCATATCAAGCAGTTTTACATGATAGGTTGCACTCGAATACTTTCTATAAAATTAATTCTAAAAATTATCATGGCTCAAATTTGAACCATGTTCTGTTGCTTCAGAATTTACTATGTATTTGCTGTTCTGAGGAATACTGCTTACCACTCTTATTAAACTTGTTTTCTGTCTGTTGTATCACTTGGTGAGATTTTAAATTTTTAGAGCCTATGTCTTTTGGTAGATTTATGCTTAATTTTATAAAATATGGCCAAATAGTCTTCCAAAGTATTTGTGCCATTTAACTTCCCAGCAGCAATGAATAATAATTTCCCTTTTCACACATCTTATCCAACATTAAGTGTTGTGAAAAGTTCTTAATTTTTGTTTTTTTAGTGGCTATTTAAGTGGTATCTAATTGTGGCTTTAATTTTTATAACCCTGATGAGTAAAGATGTTGAGCATCTTTTTTAATGTGCCTGTTGACCATTTGTATATCTTCTTTAGTAAAGTGTTTGTGCAACTATTTTACTAATATATGAGTAATTTGACATTTTGTTACTTATTTGTATGAGTTTTTTGTATCTTCTGGTTACAAGTAATTTGCCAGATATGTGTATTGCAAATATTTCTTTCCAGGCTGAGACTTGAGTATGTATGTTTTAAAATTCTCTTTTGATGAAAAACAAATTTCGATCATGCCGAAGTCCAATTTATCAGATTTTTTCTTTATGGTTAGAGAACCCCATATATTCTAAAGTCCAACACTTTGGTATTTGTTAATTAATATTTATAATATTCACCTTTCTCTTTTTTTTTTCTTTTTCATCAGGCGACGACATATTTTTTAGTTTACAACAAACATATTTGCTGTTTGTTACTATACTTTTTTATTGTTGATTCTGAATTAGTTTACTTCATGCAAAAGTCATATTAGTTCAGATTTATTTATCATATATATAATTGTATTATTGTCCATATCTTCTATACCCTTAGTTAATCTTCTGTGTGTTTAATCTCTCAATTTCTGATAGATGTGTATTAACATCTCTCACCAGTATTGTGAATATATTATTTTTTTCTTTTTTAAATATCTCAGTTTGTGGTGAGGTGAAAACAGGCACATAATTGTTATATTTTCTCCATCAGCCATTGTATTGTTTCTCTATCATGAAGCATCGTCTCTCTTAAATTTGTTCCTTTTTTGCGTAAATATCAATTAACAACTTTTCATTAAGTAAATTATATAATGTACATGTTTATTCCTTATTTTAGTCTTCCTATATACAGTTTTAATATGTTTCTATTGTATATCTGAAGTTTAAAAATATTATCTTATACTTTCTTAGATTAATAAGTAAAAATACAAAAAATATATATTTTTTAATTTCTGTATTTTTCCTTTGCTGGTTTTGAAGCTATACTAGATGATATTTCCAAGTTTTCAGCAATTGCCTTTACATCTTTAAGTAACTTCTTAACTGTGAATTATTCTAATCTAAATTTTTTTAATATCTTAGTCTTCCTTTTAAGTCAGACAAGGGATATTTTATGGGTAGTTAATACTCACATTAACAGCATATAGAACAACCCATCTCTATTTCCTTTGGAATCACTGCCTGGAATTTTAATTCACATTTTAATTTACTACAGAAATATTATTAATGTTGATCCTAGAAAGATGTACATTAAATTTGCATTCCCATTTTTACCAATTTGTGTGCCACCCCCTGTGCTTCTTTCTATTTCCTTTGGATCCAATTTTGGTTTTAAGTTATATCACTTAGTTATAATTCTTTCATTCATGCTATGTAAGTGACAAAGAAATTCTTAGTTTTTATTTCATCCTCCCTCTGAATTTATATGTAATGAATGAAGATTGAATTAAAAGATACAAACTAATTTCAAAATAGTGGTAGATTCTCAGACATAAGGGAAATGAGATTTTTTTTTTTTTGAGGAGCAAGATATAGATTTCAGCTCTAGCTTATGATTCATTTTATTAAAAATATTTTTAGTAAATAGAGTAAATTGTTGCCTTTATTTTTTATGATATCTACATGGGTTTTTGTTCTATCTCTCTCTGAATTTTTATGTATGAAAGATCTTAGGGTAGGAAAAGGAAAATAGAGTAAATATGTATATATTTCCACTCTGCCATTTCTTCAGTACTGTTTCCATTCCCTTATATGAAAGTAGTATAGTGCAGGAGAAAATATTTAGGGTCAAACACTACAAAGCCTTTACCATCCACACATTTAGCCTTAGAATGATTACCAAAGATGAAGTATATTTTTCTCAATCTCTCTTTTTATGTCATAATTTAGTTGATATATAGTTATTTTGAGGTTTGATACACTTTAAGCAATTATTCTTTAATACCAAGGGTGTGAATAAAATATTCATTGCACTAGGCTGTACATTTTTCTTAAGGATTATTCCATTAATACAGTCAGAACTCTTCCCTGTCATATTATGTTTCAGTGACCTGTGTGTTGCTATAAAGGCAATGAAAACCTTTTTATTAAAGATGAAAGAGAAGGGAGAGGAAGATGGCGGCGGAGTAGGAGGGCCCTAGGCTCATCTCATCTCATCTCATCCCATGAACACAACTAGTTAACTATCAAATTATCCTAATTACCCCGGAAATCGACCTGAAGACTGACAGCACAAACTCCACAAGTTAAAGGGAAAGAAGAGGTCACATCAAAGAATGTAGAAAGTGCAGAGATGTGGTTTAGGAGAGAAACGGATCATGTGCTATGGAGGGGAAGGAGCCATGGTCATAGAGAAGGGCCAGAGAGAGGAGCACACAAGAGAATGCACAAGGGGAATGTTTCCCCAAATGATAATGTAATTGTACATCTTCAAAGAAATCATGTCTCATTCTGGTGATACTAGTTTTGAATTAACACTTACAGATTTCTTCAAAACCTAGCAAGCAAAATACACAAAAGAAACAAACAATAGAATAAAGATGAGAAACTTGAAATTTGGAGCCTAAATGATGAGTTGAATGCTGCTTTTGCTTTCTATTGAATTGGTACTTGGATTTTTCAGAGATTAAATCATAGTTGGTTCTGTGTTTAGCATTGTAGAAATGCAATAAATTTTCATTCCTGCTTTATACACATGTGTATAGACTCATAAATAAACATACACACATATATAAATACATATATAGAATTTCCATTTCTGTGAGAGGATATATAATATACATGAATGAATATGTATATAGTATGCATAAATACATGTATAAAATTGTTTCAACATATTGAGAAAATTCCAACTACGTAATTTAATTATTATTTTATTATCTAACTGGTTAAGATAATGAATATAATTATGTGCCCTCACAGCACTTAATTCTAGTAGTTGAGAAAGATAAAAAAAATAATGAATTACATGTTAGATATTTATAAATGTTAAAGAGAAGGAAAGAGGAATAAGAAAAAAGTGAGAGTTGAAACTTTAGATAGATTGAACAGGGAAGATTACAGAGAAAATGACAATTGAGAAAAGATCAGAAGGCAGTAAAGGAGAGAATTATGGAAACATCTGAGGGAGAATATTCTAGGTAGAGGGACCCTGAGATGTGGCCAAACCTGACTTTTCCAAGGAGTAGGTAGTGTCCTACAATTAGGTGAATACAGGGGGAATAGGAGATAAGATCAGATAATAACCTGTGGCTAGATCTTACAGGGTTTTTTTGGTTTGATTGTAGTAAGAACTTGGCTCTTACTTTTATTATTATTATTACTATTACTACTATTGTTATTGTCCTAAAATTCAGTTACAGTCAATGCTTGCTACTTGAAAATTATGAATTTTATGAAGCAGAAAAAGGAGAAGTGAATTATGAATTTTTAAATGGGTATTATGCATGTTTTATATTATCCTATAGTAAGTATATTTAACATTTAAGTACTTGTAAGTTATTTTATTGACGGATTAGGTTCTTTTTAAGATTGATTTATTTATTTGAGAGAGGGAGAGAGCATGAGAGAGTGAGAGCACACAGGGATGGGCAGAAGGAGAGGGAGAGAGAGAATCTCAAGCAGACTCCCCACTGAGCATGGAGCCTGATGCGAGGATCGACAGAGGGCTGGATCTCAGGACCCTGAGATCATGACTTGACCTGAGACTAAGAGTTGGACCCTTAACTGACTGAGCCACCCAGTCACCCCACCAATTAGGGTTTTTTTGAAGAATATAGATTTGTAGTCAAGATCAGACATGCTGGAAAGAAAAAAAAAGTAAGGAAGAGAAAAGAAAGGGAGAAAGAGTGGAAGCAAGAGCAGGAATTTCAAAATTGGTAATTGCTTTATTATCCCTGTGGTTGCGTCATGGATAAAGCCTTAGGGCAACATAAAGCAGGGTGGCTTAATACAGCTAAATTTTATCATGCTTCAAGGTTTGCAGCATTATCATTTGAATACAACTTGGGTAGGACAGTTTTTCCTTATAGCAAAATTCTTAAGAATTTCCTAAAAAAATTCTAAACATGGATAAATTGCCTGCTTATGTATATAACATATTGCAATTGGGGGTCTTCTGTCCACAGTCATTTTAGGTTTTGAATAATTAATTTGAAGTTTCCTCTGCAATTGCTGCTGACTTAAGACATTTACCCAGTTATGGGCGCCTGAGTGGCTCAGTTGGTTAAGCGACTGCCTTCGGCTCAGGTCATGATCCTGGAGTCCCAGGATCGAGTCCCGCATTGGGCTCCCTGCTCGGCAGGGAGTCTGCTTCTCCCTCTGACCCTCCCCCCTCTCCTGCTCTCTCTCTCTCATTCTCTCTCTCAAATAAATAAATAAAATCTTTAAAAAAAAAAAAAAGACATTTACCCAGTTAACATTCCTTTATTTTTGTAGTGATAATTTTAAAAGGGCTTTACATGATTAATCAAATTATGATAATACATATTAGTTACTCTTTTTTTTTCTTAGTGATTTTTTTATCAGTCCGCTTTATACTTACCAACAATAAGCTTTGGATAATTTTTGCTTATTTCAGGCTATAACTTGGTTTCTAAGAAGTCCCATTAATCCACTATCCACTGAATGCAATAAATGAATGCAATAAAACAAAAACACAACAACAAAACAGAACAAAAAACAAACAAAACTTACCAAAAGACTGACACTTGGAAACTTCACTTTCAATAGAACAAACATGTTTTAAAGGCACCACAGTGGTGTGTGTGTGTCTGTGCCTGTGTATGTGTATTTTGATGTTATAAAGGAATACTTAGCATTAATATAGGGATACAATTATTCGGTTCCATAAAGTGATTATAAACAAAGCCAGGAAAAGAAATGTGTAGAAAGATGATTAGGTAAAATATGAAAACAATTTATTTGTCATTTCATAGCTTATTTTTGAATATTGATTGAGAACTATTTATAACATTATTTAGAATTTATATTTATCCAAATTCTGCTGACAAGTTGATAAAATATCTACATTATTAACAGAGGAGTGAAACAAAATTGATACAAATTTTATGTCCATAAAATCACCTTGGAGAATCACAATGATAAAGGACTTTGGGAAGTTACTAAATTGATTTAGGTCACGTATAAGTGAATACATTGAGAAGCCAAGAATATAACTAACTTACCTTCTTTTCACACAGAATTGTAGAATTGTGATCACACATAAAGTCCAACCAAGACTGGCTGTATAATTTGTGGGGCTTGGTGCAAAATGAAAATTTGAGGCCCTTTAAAAAATTATTAAAAATTTTAGGACTGCATAGCAAAACACTAACTGAAGCACAGAGTCCTTCTGATTACCTGGCCCTGTGCTCTGCATAGATTGCCCCCTCAAGAAGCTAGCCCCAAGGCTACCTTTTTATCTCCGGAGATGATTGGCAAAACCCCAAGTCATTTTTACCAGAGGAAGTCTCCAGGCTGCTCTCTCTTGAGTTCTTTGAGATGGAAAAATATTTTGTAATGCTATCTTTCTTTGGAGAGTTTATACTACATAGATTTTAATGACGATTTAAACAAACCTGCTATTTCTATTAGCAAATTATAAGAAATCCCAGAGCGTAAAGGAAGTACATGTTTTTTAATAGCTTTTAGTTTTTGTTCCTTAATATAGGAAAGAAAACATATATTCACCATAAGTTCTTTCCTCTCCATAGTTACTTAATTATTAAATAATATAAAAAATTATTGATGTGATGGAATATTTCATGTGAAAATTTGTTAGGTTAACTATAATATTTTTCCTGAATGATAAAAAAATTAAATAATCTAATTGTCCTAATTTGCTCTTTATACTAATTAAGGTTCAATGGTAACTATAAAATATAAAATTCACTGAGAAGGAATTGCCCTGTCATTATCCAAAAACTTAACTTCTAGATGGATTTCCCTCCACATCATTCACTCCTTTTTGTCCTTTATCACCCCATGATTGATGAAATCTTCTCATGCATTATTGATGAGGTAGAATATAACTGCACTTATAGAAGGTGAACCTTTTAAAGTAATATAGTATTAGAAAAATTAGGTTTTATAAAAAGTTTAAGAGCATTAAATATAAATACAGGAGGAATACAGAGTGGAATGATCATAGTATCTGCTTCTCCTAGCATCTAGAGTGCCAGAAAGTAAATGGAATTAAAGGTAAAATATCAAAGATAGAAAGCTATATTTTCCTTAATGGCCTGTGTGCATTTAAAGACTTGTAATGAGTTAATAATGGTTTTGTTACTTTCCCCATTTTTTTTTAAAGATTTTATTTATTTATTTGTCAGAGAGATAGAAAGAGAGAGCACAAGCAGGGGGACCTGCAGGCATAGGCAGAAGCAGGATCCCCGCTGAGCAAGAAACCAGATGTGGGACTTAATCCCAGGACCCTGGAATCATGACAAGAGCTGAAGGCAGACGTTTAACCAACTGAGCCACCCAGGCATCCCTACTGTCTCCATTTGTAATGAGGTGTTACAAAAATGTGTGAAAGGAGAAATATAAAGTGTTTTGGTTTTAATTTTTCAGTTACAAACAGAGGACATTTGGGTATAGATGATAAAAACTACTCAGAATAAATTCAAGTTTTAGTTTCCTATGGTATATGTAAATGACATAATTCTATTTTAGGTTATGAGTCCAGTATATTAGAAAGTAGACTCACTTTTGAGGATCCCCCAAAGTAGTATAATTTTGTATTAAGTTTTAGAAAGTATGAGTCATTACTGTATTAATATTCAATTTACTATATAATATCACTTTAAATGTAACACTTGACTGTTTTTAAAATATATACAGAAGAGTACAAGACTATTTTTTAATTCATGATTTTTCTCTTAGCTGTTTAAGAAAAAAATTCTGGGCTCTTACTTTTCCTCTTTCTAGCCTAAGCTTGTTTTCTGTTTTAAATTTTATTCTTAATTCTACCACTTTTTCTTTTAACTTCTGTGCTCATTCTGTTATATTTTACTGAATTCTAAATTTGGATATTTGACTCAATTATTTCTTCTTTCTATTTTTCTAACATAAGAAAGTGATACATTTCTCTGTATGTACTACTTTATCTTCCTTTTATATATTGCTATGTGATATTTTCCTTAGCATTTATAAAGGATTAAGAAATATGTTTGAATTATTTTTACATATCCTTTGATGCTGCTTTCTGATTTGTGTTATATACAAAGCATGTGATCTCCATCACAATGATATTTTAGAAAGTTATTAGCTTACTTTATTGCTGATTATGTTATTTTTACAAATGTTTTATATATATATACAGCATTCTATATCTATCATATTCTTTTTGCAGTATGTTATTCACATCTTAAATATCCATCTTGACTTTTTTATTTGTTGACATATGAATTACGAAGGGAAATGTTTAAAATATACTACAACGATGGGAGACTAGTTACTTTCTTCTATAGCTTCATCATTTTGGCTTTTGAACTTATATAATTGGAGGCTATTAACTTTAGAATTGGTTCCTTTCTGGTGAGTTGAATCCCTTACAGCATCTAGTGACATCTCCATGTTTACCCAACTTTTATGTTCATGACAACTCTCACTGATAATGACTTGTTTCTTGATGTTTTGTATTTTTTTAAATTATGAACTTCTCTTGATTAGAATTCTATGAAAATTATTAGAAGGCATTTTTTACAGTATAAACTTATAGAAGGGGTTTATATTGGCTTTTGCCAAATATCCATAGGCACTATCAAAACAAGATGATATTATGGGGCTCCTGGGTGGCTCAGTTGATTAAGTGTCTGCCTTTGGCTCAGGTCATGATCCCAGGGTCCTGAGATCAAGCCCCGCATTGTCGGGCTCCCTGCTCAGCAAGGAGCCTGCTTCTCTCTCTCTCTCTCTGCTGCTCCCCCTGCTTGTGCACACGTGCATGCTCTCTCTTTCTCAAATAAATAAATAAAATCTTAAAAAAAAAAAAACAAGATGACATTAATCTAAACTTTCTGCTTACAGATTTTTTCTTTTTTTTTTTTAAGATTTTTTTTATTTATTTATTTATTTATTTATTTGAGAGAGAGCCAGAGTGGGAGAGCAGGGGGAGTGGCAGAGGTTGCTGCAGAGGGAGAGGCAGAAGCAGGGTCCCCACTGTTCAGGGAGCCTGACACAGGGCTCAATCCCAAGACCCTGGGATCATGACCTGAGCTGAAGGCAGATGCTAAACCCACTGAACCACCCAGGTGCCTCTGCTTAGGACTTTTTTTTTTTTAAATTGAGATATAATTGACATAGTAACATTGTGTAAGTTTGAGGTACAATGCATTAGTTTGATACATTTATACATTGCAATATGATTATTATGGTAGCATTAGCTAACATCTTTATAATGTCTCCTAATTATCTCTTTTTTGTGTTAAGAGCAGTTAAGTTCTGGTCTCTTTGCAGCTATGAGATGTATGATGCAATATCGTTGACCATTATCATTATGTTGTGTATTAGCTCTCCAGAACTTCTTTATCTACTAATTTCAAGTTTGTACCTTTAAACAACATCCCCCTGATTCCCCACCCCCCAGGTACATAGAAGGTTATAGGAGTAGTAGTTTTATCTTTAAGAATTATCAGCAAATAATTTTTTATATTTTCTCCAACACTCACTATTGGTCATATTCTGTTACAGAGTTCCTTGGCTTTTTGGTGGTAGAAGATACCTTTCTAACCTTCCCATTCTTAGCCCCTAGTTTTTTTTTGTTTTTTTTTTTTTTACAATTTCTTTATGCAGGCTTTAAAGCAAAGATGGATGAGCAGGGAGGTACCTTAGTGAATTTATATACTACAAGCCTCACTTAGGTCAGCTCTTCTTCTTCTGGACTCTAAGGATACACCTTACTCTTTGTTTTGTTGAGCCATGCAGTAAAAGATGATTGTGTGTGTGTGTGTGTGTGTGTGTTTTCCAGAATTTCTGGCATGTACTACTGGGAGGCAGTTTCTCTAAACGTTTTGAGAAAGATCCAACTATATATATTGATTTTATTTCTGTTGTTATGTATTTACCCTGAACCAAAAGCTCAAAATACTTTTTGAGCTTACAGGCTCTCAAACTATTTACTTTCACAGAGAAGTTTTTTCTTTTTTCTTTTTAGAAAACTGCCTGAAGCATATGCATTAAAAAAAATAAATCCATGTTCACAAACATTATCTTTAGGCCACACTAGAATATTAGAAGACTACAAGTTAGGAGCACATTACAATAGCCCTTGAAAAGTAATAGCCTTATTTATATCCTTGACTTAATACTGGAAGCTACAGGTTCAATCACATTAAACCACTACATTTGATAAAGTAATATCACTAAGGACATTTGCCACTTGTCTCTGTCTCTCACTTCTCTAATATAAAACCTCACAGTGACTTAATTTTAAAATTTAGCACTAAGAAAATCCTCTGTATTCCCTGGTGAGTTATGCAATTTCTGACAGTAACGATTATGAAACTGACTATTTTGCCTGCTAGGAAGCTCAATTTCATTTGAAATTCAACTATTCTTAAATATATAGGTCTATGATTTGCTTCTTTCTTTTTTATCTTTTTTCCTAGTATTTCATTTTTTTTCTGGATTCATTTTACTAATCTTAATAGTTTTTTTTTTTATTAAAGATTTTATTTATTTATTTGAGAGAGCGAGAGAGAGAGAGAAGGTCAGAGGGAGAAGCAGACTCCCTGCTGAGCAGGGAGCCTGACGTGGGACTCTATCCCGGGACTCCAGGATCATGACCTGAGCTGAAGGCAGTCGCTTAACCGACTGAGCCACCCAGGCACCCAATAGTTTGTTTTTTAATTGCAATTTTATTCTAGTTATTTTCATGTTCAGTCTTTTCTAATCCTTTGCAGATTGAGCCACACTATAAAATAAAGCAAAAAATATGTGTGCCATGAGAAATTGAAATTGGCCAAGATGAATGGAGTGGCTTCATAGGATAATGTTTTAGAAAGTATTTCTGTATATGAAACATTTTACTTATTGTAAAAAATACATATTTGCTTTTTAAAGAGATACACTTAGGTTTTAGTATCAGTTTATGTTTTATGAGAATAAATTTTGTTATTAAATCTTTGACTCCAATTATGAATGTTGTACTTCAGCTGCACTGTGGCACTGTTTCCTTTTTTAAATTTTGATAAACTTTTAAAAGTGTTTTTCATTAAACCTCAGCAAATGGTAAAGAAAATGTCAGTTGTTTTACTTATATCATAAAAGCAGGCATTTAAAATTAACTAGATGTACCTATTAAAAGAGTATTTTTCTACCAATTTACACATAAAGCTTTAGTGACTATAGCAAATTAATACAAATAGCATTACTTTAATGAATGGGAGTGGTGGATATTTTTGAATTGATTTTACTGTCCTTTAGAAATTTTTATTATAGGGCACCTGAGTGGCTCAGTCGTTGGGCATCTGCCTTCGGCTCAGGTCATGATCCCAGGGTCCTGGGATCGAGCCCCACATTGGGCTTCCTGCTCAGCGGGAAGCCTGCTTCTCCCTCTCCCACTCCCCCTGCTTGTGTTCCCTCTCTCGCTGTTTCTGTCAATTAAATAAATAAATAAAATCTTTAAAAAAAATTTTTTTAATGAATTTTTTTATTATTACTCTTTTCAAGTTTTTGATTTTTCTTTCTTTTTCCTGGTCAATTCTGTTCTTTAAAATATGTCATTGATTGGGGCGCCTGGGTGGCTCAGTTGGTTAAGCGACTGCCTTCGGCTCAGGTCATGATCCTGGAGTCCCAGGATCGAGTCCCGTGTCACAGGGAGTCTGCTTCTTCCTCTGACCCTCCCCCTTCTCATGCTCTCTCTCTCTATCTCATTCTCTCTCTCAAATAAATAAAATCTTTAAAAAAAGTAAAATAAAATAAGTCATTGATCATAAATGACTACAATTCTTTGTAATCACAACAATAAAGAAATCTTATGCTACCAGATTAGTTAATTTTCATTTGCCTTTAGATACCACATTTAAAGTGTGTCTTTTGGTGAACTTTATCCCAGTATTTTCATATTTTGATTGTTCTATCTTAATAATTTATTGTTCTCCCCTTCTGATTTAATACTCATCTCTTCTACTTTTGTCTTGATCTGTTCCCAAATTATAGCAGTAGTAATATTGTATAGCACTGTAACACTTTATTTTAAATAATGGATCAAAATATTTGAAAATGTAGGTCTATTTGCATTGTTGATATTTTTGAAATTTAATTTAAGCCTGACTGTGATACCCTTGGACATTTATTTGACTTCCTCCAGATTTCTTATAAAAATAATTAGGCATCTTATCTGATCAACTTTTGCAATTAAATCTGGTAGTCTTAGAGATTTCATTAGTTCTAAACATAGCTAATTTATTTACATTCCCAAGAAACTTTCCTAATAGGCTTGAACTATTATATTGTGCTAGTTAATTACTTTTTTAGTAAAAATGGGCAACGAGGGGCTCACACGTAGTTTAGCAAATGAATACATTTTTCACCCAGATGTCCTAGTCTTGAGGAGAAAGTTCTTTATGTCTTGGGAGTCCTGGTCAGTTTCCTAATTAGCTTATTTTTAAATAACCAGGTCATAATTTGGAACCACCATTCTTATATATGCTCTATTGGCAGCACAGTGGAAAACCCAATGACTCATTCCCCTTATAAAAGTCAAAATAAGTTTATGTTTCAATATAGTTTCTAGAGTTTGTAGGAAGAAATGTTGAGTCTGAGTTTAGAATATTTGTAAAATGCAAAACAAAAAACACTCATGATATGTAATGAAGTAAATAATCAGATAAATAAAAATATCCTCAGGGCTACCTCATATGGTTGTGCAGCATGTGCATTGGTGCTAAGGGGATGAGTGGGGACTGGAATCCTGAAGATACTTCTCTTGCCAATTGTGGGCTTGCTTCTGTTTCACAGATACCATTTGTCTCCCCAGAAGGAAGATATTTTTTTAATATTTCTGCTCAAATAAGGCAATCTTAGAAGTCCTTAAATAGGCTCCCTGTATGGTAGCAACAGTCCTGCATAACTATAACTGCTCCATATTTGTAACTTTACAAACAACTTGATAGTAAGTTAAATGACTGTAATGATGCTTGGATTAAAAAAATGTTGTTATGAGATATAAGTGAAAGAATATTAGTACAAGTTTTTTTTAATAAATGTGATCTTTCCTGTCCATGTCTTAGAACACACCAAAGAAGTTTGACTAGTATTACTGTGTACAGTTTTCTGAATTAGTAAATGAAGTGAATATGATAAAGGCTCACTAACATTAATTCTACATGTAGATATTACTCATTATATGTATTCTCATTGTTCTCCTCTACCATCATTGCCATATGGCATATGTACTAATTTAATGACAAAAAGGATTAAATATTGGAATGAATTAAGATGGAAAAGGTGAATTTAAGGAAAATTAGTTTCTATTATCATGTTATATTTGTACATAATTTGTACTGTTTTAATATCTAATCATTAGGCCAGCAATTGTAGAAATTATTGCTTAGTTTATTAATATCTTTCAAGTGTATATGGGGCCTTCACTGAATATGTTTAAAACATTATTATTCTCTCAGTAAGTGCAAATTTTGAATTACTTTTTTAAAAGTAGAAAGTTGAGTTTAAAAAATACATCTCTGGTCACTATTTTACATTTAAAAGTAAGTTGGGTTTAACACACCACTCATCAGGGAAATGTAAATCGAAACCACAATGAGATATCACCTCACATCTATCAGAATGGCTAAGACCAAAAACACAAGAAACCAGTGCTGGCAAGGGTGTGGAGAAAAAGGAACCCTCTTACACTGTTGGTGGGAATGCAGCCACTGTGGAGGTTCCTCAAAAAATTAAAAATAGAATTACCATATGATCCAGTAATCCCACTACTGAATATTTACTTAAAGGATGAAAACAGTTAAGTCAAAAGGATATATGCACCCCTATGTTTACTGGAGCATTATTTATGATAGCCAAATTATGGAAGCATCCCTGGTGTCCACTGATAGATGAATTCATAAAGAAGAGGTGGTATATATATACTACTGTATATAGTGGAATATTTTATATATATGTATATATATATAATGGAATATATTATATATGTGTATATATAGTGGAATATTAGCCATAAAAAAGAATGAAATCATGCTATTTCAACAACATGGAAGGATGTAGAGGGTATAATGCTAAGTGAAATAAGTTAGAGAAAGACAGATACCATATGATTTCATTTTTATGTGGAATTTAAGAAACAAAACAAATGAACAAAAAAAAAGAGACAAATCACAAAACAGTCTCTTTGGAGGACAAACTGATGGTTACTATAGGGGAGGTGGATTGGGGGATGGGTGGAAATAGGTGAAGGTGATTACGAGTATACTTATCATGATGAGCACTGAGTAATATATAGAATTGTTAAATCACTATATTGTACACCTGAAACTAATAAAACATTGTATGTTAACTATCCTGGAATTAAAATTTTAAAAAAAAGGTAAATTAGAATTGTTTGCAATTAGTATCTTTGTTTTAGTTTATGGAAATAGATTTTCTTAGTTAATATTCAAAATATTTAACAGTAGTATGTTTTCTTTTTGATGAAAACTAAATAACTCTAAGATGTTTTATTCCTATTTTTTAAAAGATTTTATTATTCATTTTGAGAGAGAGCGCGAGCTCATGAGCAAGGGGGAAGGGTAGAGGGAGAAGGAAAAGCAGACTCCCTGCTGAGCTGAAAGCCAGATGCGGTCTGGATCCCAGGAACCCAGGATCATGACCCAAGCCAAAGGCAGATGCTTAACTGACTGAGCCACTCAGGCGCCCCTTATTCCTATTTTTTAAGAGATTTTTCCATAAATAAATAAAGCAGAGCATATAATTAGCTAACTGAAATAATTTTGTCAATCATTAAAGCAATGAAAACCTTTGTAAAGATAGCATTTTATAAATTCTTGATCACAGACCAAGGATTCTTCACATCAGAATCTCAAAAACATTTTCTTAAAATATAAATTCTGATTTTCTCAGTTAATTCTAAGCTCTACTCCAAAGACAGGGCCCACTAATTTATTTTTAAGAAGTTTCTTCAGATGTAGGAAGTACTTACCAGCTGTAATAAATGGGAGCAGAACAGAATTCCAGAATAAATACTGAACATATTATCTGGTTTGAGTCCTAGTTCCTCTATTATTTTGTTATACAGACTTCACCAAGTATATAATATAAAGAATGGCAATTGTCTATTCATAATATGGAGACAGTATCTACTTCATAAAAGTCTAATTTGGATTATTTCAGACATCCATGGGAAAGTTCCTTGCACCTAGTTGCTGATCAAAAAATATTAGTGGCATTTGGATATCTCTCAATATGCAAATTTCCAATCCATTGCATTGATTATTCTAGCATTGCCATTTTTAGTTCACGAAGAGTTAGTTCCAAATAGTTTGTCTTTTTTTTATTCTTGTTGCAAACCTGGGTCACAGTTAATGAAATTGTGTTTTATATCATTGTGAATTTGATTTTTAAAGTCACTGTGAAAGATTTAACAGACCTCTAACTCTATTCCTGTTTATGCAGTAAGATCATGAATTAGCAAAACTGTTTATTGAAGTCTGCACAGTTGAAAAGGGCAATATTTTCATAAGGAGCTGGTCTTAGTGATTGATGTTCCCACAACTCTTTCCCCTTTAATTCAGAGCCTAAGAATAATTGAGCTTTCAGTCAATGATTAAATTACATGTTTGCTGTGCTACTACACAAAAACAATATGCATTTCACTTATAGTTAATTATTTAAGCCAAAGTAATGAGGTGTGGCATATAGCTTTTACTTGGGTTGAGGTATGAGCAATGAATTTTTTAAGACATGCAACATTTCATGAGGATCAAATTTCTTATCTGAGAGTTTGATAGAAACTAGATCTGTTCAAATTGGTGTGTAGATAACTTTGTAGCTGATTGATAATATATCAATATGTTTTTGGATAAAATTTTTATTTTTTATTTTTTTAAAAGATTTTATTTATTTATTTGACAGAGAGAGACACAGCGAGAGAGGGAACACAAGCAGGGAGAGTGGGAGAGAGAGAAGCAGGCCTCCCGCCGAGCAGGGAGCTCGATGTGGGGCTCGATCCCAGGACCCTGGGATCATGACCTGAGCTGAAGGCAGATGCTTAATGACTGAGCCACCCAGGCGCCCCTAGATAAAATGTTTTTAGATCATGACATAATATTTATATTATCTGATGAAAATACACACACACAAAAGAGAGAGGAATTAAATTCAATTTTCTGTTCTTCTGTGCAGTTAACCGGAATTTGGTTTAAATATTAGCCATTTATTGAATTAGAGTTTAGCGACAATTAATGGTTTATGAATCAGGTCATGATTCATAATATTTGAGGTATAAAATTTGTTTTCTTAGAAACTTGTCCAACATGGGGCGCCTGGGTGGCTCAGTTGTTAAGTGTCTGCCTTCCGCTCAGGTAATGATCTCAGGGTCCTGGGATCGAGCCCCGCATCAGGCTCCCTGCTCTGCGGGAAGCCTGCTTCTCCCTCTCCCACTCCCCCTGCTTGTGTTCCCTCTCTTGCTGTGTATCTCTCTGTCAAATAAATAAAATCTTAAAAAAAAAAAAAAGAAAAGAAACTTGTCCAACAGGTTATTAAGCAGTTACTAGGCCCCAAGAGAGAAGAATGTGAGAATCTTAGATGTGAGGAAAACATTGTAGGATTGTAAAACTGATTAAAAAAATAATTAAAAAACATTCCAAATTTACCTTTATAGAAGTCATATCCTATAGGACCTTGTTCCATTTTTTAAAAAAATAATTAACCCAATACTCTTATATTGTTATAGAAACCTAACATGTTTTTAAGAAGTGGGGAGTTTATAAATACTTGGACTTAAGATGTTTGTGTGATACTTCTGTGTTTTCTAATAACCTCATTGATAAAATACAAAATTTATTTTCAATTCCTGAGTGCCCTTTTCAAGAAGTTGGTTAGGTGCAGGCTCAGAAAGAATGGCAGAATTCTCACATATTCTATGTACAGAATAATCAATAATAAATAGCTAATAATAATTATTATTTAAATGTTTATTGCCGTGAGTTAAAACCTAGGGCACAAATGCCCAAATGATACAAAGCATATAGAAAATAATAGGAATAATTACTTGTTTTTAAAATATCTTCACCTAAGGTTGCTTTAAATGTTTATATCTCCTAATATATGTAAAATATTTCTACTGATAAAACTGATAGGTAGTTAATGCTTCAAAAGATCTTGTTCCATAAAATAATTTCTATGAAGTATTCACAATTGCATAACTTTTAAATGAGTGGAATGTGCTGTTGTTTTGCTGAGATAGTCTGCTTTGTGGTCTTAAAATTCCATTTTGTAATTTTAAAAATATAATAGAAAAGGTAAGTTAAAATTTAATATAAGTAAATATTTTGGTTAATAATTTAAATTTAATTTAAAGTAATAGAAAAATTAAATTTAAATTATTATAGAAGAACATTATAGAGAATTTGGACTTTTGGGTTTTTAAAAGTGCTCATATTTTCACATACATAACAAATATTATCTTGTTGCCTTTACTCCCATTACTTTTTCTTCTTGTCTTTACCCTCATTGTGGGCTACAAAAGCATGCATATTTGTGTTTTTATCTACTTAACACTACCTCAAAACGATTTTCTATTCACATGGCTGCATACAAATGTTAATATATTTTAATT
Source organism: Leptonychotes weddellii (assembly GCF_054177405.1). Lineage (NCBI taxonomy): Eukaryota > Metazoa > Chordata > Mammalia > Carnivora > Phocidae > Leptonychotes > Leptonychotes weddellii. Next base: position 19,372,803 of record NC_138370.1, read on the forward strand.
TAGAGTTAAAAGCTGAAGTTAAATCCAGTTACAACAAAGATTAATTGTGATTTATTTTGCCTTAGGCAAATGACAAGAGGAAAGAAACACTGTGGACATCTTCGGGATTTATGGCTAGTCAGACTGGTTTGTTCCTTTAGCATCCATTCTAACAATTGTTCATTTTAGTTTGCCATCAAGTAAATATTGTGCTAATGGTTAGAGTTTTAGAAATGTTGCTATTATTTGAAATAAGATAATTGTAACAGACTAAGAAGCAATCTCTTTGTCCTTATTCCTAAGATTAAAAAAAAAATCACAAAGAAAGGTACTTGTGAATTATCTAATATTTTAATCTTTTATAAGAACAGTTTTGAGGTTCGCTAGTCTTTTATCCTGATAGACTGCTGAGTGGTAAATGGAACTGAAACTAAAAATACGTACACCAGTTCAGTTTTTCTTCGGGTTTTGGGAGATGTTTATTTTGTTTATGGGTTCTATAACCATTTCTAATATATTTTCCATTAGTAATCTTGCTAAGTGATTCTTCTAATCACTGAAAACATAACACAGACAAAGCAAAACCCATTATTAAAAAAAATTGGGCAAATGGCAAAATAGACTTTTTATTTTATAATTTTATAATTTTATATTTTATAATCTTAAAAACTTTTATATTTTTTATATTTTATAATCTTAAAAACTTTTCCCTAGATAAGGATTTCCGGTTATAGATTATTTGAATAATGAAACTACTTTTATAAACTTAGGAAAATATTTGCATCAAACTAATTGTCAGCTCTATAAGAGAAGCACATGACTATTACATGATGGTAAAAGTATAATATTGTGTGGTGCATTGGTGGCTCAGTGGGTTAAGCATCACACTCTTGATTTCAG
>NC_138370.1:19374181-19406971 GCF_054177405.1 Leptonychotes weddellii
GATTCTGAGAAACAAATGGAGGGTTTTAGAGGGGAGGGTTGTGCCGGGGGGGGGGGGCGTTGGGTTAGCCCAGTGATGTGTATTAAGGAGGGCACATACTGCATGGAGCACTGGGTGTTATACAAAAACAATGAATCATGGATCACTACATCAAAAACTAGTGAAGTATTATATGGTGACTAACATATAAAATGAAATATATAAAATAAAATAATAGAATAAAATATAAAAAATAAATTAAAAAGGTATACTATTGTGATATTAATAATGGTATAACAAAATTTTAATTAACTTGAAAATTCTTAATACATTTTCATTAGTCTGTAAACGTAATGTATTTTGACTAATCAGTAGATTTGCTTTTAGTACTTCTCACTGCAGCCTCGTTTCTAACATGGTAAGCCCATAAGCTGACTCTGGCTATGGGAGAATTAGAGAGAGCTTCAAATTCCAATTTGGAATTCCTAGATTTTATTCAACTTTGGTTGTTAAGAATATTAAATGGACCGACTTTGGGAATACTTGGAAAAGATTTACAGATATGCCTATAACCATGAAGGCAAAAGAATAGAGTTTCTGAATATAATTTAATTTTTACAGAGTTTAAGAATATCCTGAAGTGAAATTGATTATGACATTTGATAAAATGTTGGCTTTTACAAACATCTCATAGATTTCATATAAAACATATTTGTCAAGAAAGCATCCTCATAGTGGGTGAGAATTTCGATTACTCTGAAGAGAGTGAATAAGTATATTTTATTCTGGTTTAAAAAATAACATGTGACATGGGTTCATTTAATTTTTTAATTCAGAAACTTATTTAGGACAGATGATAATATTTCTACTTAGAGCTAAGATTTCAGTAGAGACTAGTCAGACATTTGGCCATAGAAAACAAAACGAACCAAAACTAGATTCTGGAGGAAAGAATTCTTGAATAGGGAATCATGGTGCCTTTTAAAAGGGAAATTAATATTCTTTATTATCTTAAATTCCTAAACTTGTCTTTATTGCTATTATTCTTATGATTCTAAGGTATTAATTCATGATATAATTATGGAATAGCAAGAGTTGTAAGTGGACCCACGCCCCTAAAGAATTCATTCTGGTTGTGAAGAGACTCGGTCTAAAATAATAGTAATGTGATGCTCAGAAAGCCCTGGTAAATATACGATTTGTTCAGAGTTTTATGGATTGAAGAGGAGTGAATAAAAGATTGACCTGATGCCAAGTCAATCACTTGTTCATATTTTTTCCAAACTACTTTCATTTTTTTTTTCACACTTTTAGACAAGTTTTATTTGGGAATAGTTTCTAATTGTTAAAGCTGCAAACATGTTCCTTTTATAGTTCTAGAATTCTAGAATTTATAATTCTAGAAACCTAGTAGTTTCAGAGGCCCCAGTGTTCAAAATATTTCAGAATTAATAGTGCCCACACCAAAAGGAAAGAGCTTTTAGATCTGGAATTACAGCCATTGATTTCAGCTGTTCTCAGATATAGGCCTACTACATCCTTAGAAATCAGATGGGATGGAGTCACTACTACAAGAGGAAATATCTTGAAATAAGCTACCTGGAAAAGATTCACTCCTTAGAAAATGTCCCTGGGTTGGAGAAATACATGGTACAGCACCACCAAACTACTGTCTTCTATTTCAATACTCTGCTTCCCAGAATTCCATGTAATCTAAAGACATCAGTGACTCTTGGATGCACTTATAAGGCAACTAGGGGTATAAAACATGGTGTCCATTTGGAAAACAAATGCATAATAATTTTCTAGGAAAATAGACACTTTTCTATCTATTAAGGTACTTAAGAAGTACAGTGGACTAAATTAAGAAAGTAATTTGAGACAAGGTTTGGGAAATGTTAATACTCTTTATTAAATGTTAATTCTTTTTATTATATTTTTTATTTATTATTTTGCTTTTCATAACTTCTGATATGCAAGACACACTTTACAGATGAATAACTAGAGTTTAGAGAGATTAAGCAATTTGATTAAAGTCACATATGTAGTCCACAAATAAGTTCTGTTTGGATATACCAGGATCAGAAATCATGGCTGTCAAACTTCCAAGTGCCTGTTCTTCATAATATTGATAAATAGACAAAAAACCTTTATGCCTGTAATAATTGATCTTAGAAACCATGTATTCCACACTCCCCACTGGAGTTACTTAGTGACTAACAGTGCTATTTAAACAAATGAATAGAATACGTTTGTGTTCTTGTCAAGAGGACTGTAAAGTCTAAAACATGCCTCTGAATGAATCGATATTGACTTTACCTCTGAAATGCTTATTTAGATATAGCCAGTCTCCATTTGGGCAGTTTTAAACTTTAGAACTTAAAGAAAGCTCAGCCTTAAATGAAATATAATAACAAAAAGCATTGGTTTGGTGGTGGTCCTTGAACCATATCCACATTATCTACTAAATGTGAATTTCAGTTATTTGAATTAATCAGGCTTTGGGAGACCTTTTTCTTTGTTTATTTGTTAGTTTTGTACCAGAAGCAATGAATAAAAAATTGACTGACAGTCGCTTTAGTTCTTGTAGTGTCTTTGAATCAAGGGAGTTTGGCTTGTTATGTTTGTAATGTCTGGCATTTAGTTTATGTCCAAGAAATTTTTTTTTCTTTTAATAGCAGAATGAATGGGTTCATATTTCAGGAAGAGTGGTGGGGTAGAAAAGAACACTTATTAAATGCCTGTTATGTGTGAGCATTTTATAAAAATGTATGAAGTAAGCCCTTAGCAATTCTCCATAACAAACTTACCTTATTTTAAAGACTGAGGAATTGAGCCTTTGAGAGAATAAGCTAACTGCCCAAGTTCACAGTTACTAAATAACTGATCTGGTATTAAATTCAATTCTGTCTTACTTCAAAGTACATGATTTTGAGAAACACACTTTCTCTGCCATGATCATCATGAAGATGACTTCCTAAAGGGTCTATGAAATTTGACAATATATGGAAGAAAGAAGAGTACTAGCCTTTAAAAAAGCCTAGCAAGATTTAATTTGGAGTATAAAAGCAGCATGATTTTAAAAGAGCATTATTAAGTGAACATATATGTGTGAATTATTTATAAAATTAAAGAATGGGTAAAAGGATTTGGTCTTCCCTCTAGATGATAATAAAAGGAGCTACATTAAAGAGAATTAAAGAAAGTATTCACAGTGCTCATTAAGATTCTTGGCAATAGTTACTGCAATTATTATTAGCTTACTGTCTTAGATAAACATATTAGAAAAATATATGAATATGCATTACTGTGTAACCATGGGTGAGTTAACCACAAGGCTAAACCTGGGGTATTGAAGTACATGCTGTGTAATGTATTTTAACACTGTAAATTATCTGATCTCTGATTTCTCACACTGGTACAACTGATATATGTGAGTATGAGTTAGAGGATATGTGGGCTAATTTCTCATGAAGAAGAAAGTAGAAGAGAAATCACTACCATTAAAGCATCAATTCAGTTCCCTGACATCTCACTGTTTCAGAAAAATTAGAGGGAAAATTTCTGCTCATTAAACTTCAGAGCCACCATAGCAAATTCTAATGAGTTGCTTATTAAATTAGCAATTTTCTATAACTGGTATGATTCATCAACTTCTCTTTCATTCTCAGTTTTGAGATTAATAACTAAAAGCCTAAATTGCTTGACATGGCTCTTCAATCAAACTTAGTGTTATTAAGAGACCACAGCCACTAAAGCTGTTTTATATAATCAAGTGAAGAGCAATATTTCAGGAAACATTGTTTCCTAGCTGCTGTCCACAAATCTTTCAAAACTATATATAAATTTATGACTACGAGGAATGCCATATTATTTATTTGCTTATTCCATATATATTGAGTACCCTTTATATATCAGACGAGAACAGAATTTCTGCCCTCATGGAACTTACATAAAATTATACAAGGTAGTACTTGATATTATGAGAAAAAATATAACAGCATAAGGAAATGGAGAGTGTTGAGGATGATACATTAAATTGTATAAACAGGGAAACCTCTCAGATGGCGTAATACTTGAGCAGAAATCCCAATGAAAATAATAACTCATATAAATATCTGGAATAAGACCATTCAGGTAAAGAGGGGAACAAAGCAAAGGCTCTAAGAGAAGAGAGTGCTTGCTGTTTTTAAGGACCAAGAGGAGGCCAGTATGGCCAAGTAGAGTGAACAAAGAAGTGAATAGTAGGAGATGAAATTAAAAAAAAAAAAATGTAGCCAGTGCCAGATTCATGTAGGGCCTCAGAGACCAAGGTAAATATCTTGAATTGAGTTCTGATTTTGATGGGAAGACATAGGATGTTCTGATTCAAGTGGTAATATGATCAGATTTAAGGTTAAGGGAATGCATTGGTGGTTCTTAAAATATACTACCGGAGAGAAGTTATAAGGCTATTGCATCAATCCAGGGAGAAATGGTGAAAACTCACACCAGGGTGGTAGTGAGGGAGGTGATGAGGATTGGTCAGATGAAGGATATATATAAATTCTGGAGCCAGGAAAATTTACAGCTATATAAGGTAGTGTTTAAGAGAAAGTCATCAGTGACTCTAAGGTATTTGACTTGAGCAGTTAACTGGGTAATTAGTGGTGTCCCTTGTTAAGATGCAGACCACTGAAGAGAGATTTGTTGTGGGGGGCTTAGATAAGTAATTTTGTATTTTGGAGTCAGTAAGTCTAAGTTTCCACTTATGTGGAAATGCCGTGTGGGAATCTCGATATAAGAATTTGGAGATCAGGAGTGGTAAGTGGGACAGGAAATGTATGTTTCATAGTCAGCAGTGTAGTGAATATATACACTATACTATAGAGGACACTCAGAAGTGCTAGATTGTTGCCTAAGAAGGGTGTCTAGACAGAAAACTGAGCCCTTGAGCATTCTTATATTCTTATATAGGTAGACAAAAAGCAACAAAGTCAAGACACAAAGAGAAGAAGCAGATTTTAATGTGGGAAGAAAGTCAAGAGAGAGAGATTTCTATGTGGAAACATAGAAACTAATTCAAGAGAGTAATTCAACAAAGAGCAAGTGATGCACTCTATCACTGTATCCAAGAGGTTAAGTAATATGAGGACTGAGACTTCATTGCTGGATTTGATGAAGTGAAGGTGATTAGTGGACTTGTCAAGAACAGTTTGGTTAAATGAGAAGGGCAAGGACTATTTGCAGAATTTTTAAGAGGGAATGGGACTAAAGAAGGTAGAGGTAGTGAGTATAAGAACTTTCAAGGAGTTCAGCCATTAAGAGGAGGACACAATCAGGACACAGCTAGAGGAAACTGTAGAACAAGAGAGATTTGTTTTAAAGATGAGAGATATTTTAAGCTAATGAGAATGACTATAAAGAGAGAAAAAAAGTAATAATGAAAGAGAGGCAGAGGTCTATTGAGGAGCTGAGTAGATGAGTAGTTGAGAATGGATGGAATCCAGTGCATCACTGAGGGAGCTCATGTTAGGTCGGGGCAGCACAAAGTCATGAGGGTAATGAGACAGAGTATCCAGAAATGAGGCCAGAAGGGTGGGGGATCTGACGGTAGTGAGAGAAAGAATTTCTTTTCTGATAGCGTCTACTTTCTCAATGAAATAAGAAACAAGATAGTTAACTGACCATGAGGAAAGAAGAGGAATTTGGAAGAGCAAAGAGACTATCTAGATTAGGGGTTTGGGGAGTGGGAGAATTCATTGACAAAGGAAATATAGTAGCATTATGAGGCAGCAGTGAAGGTCCATAAAATCTGTGGTATTAAATTTAAAATGATGAAACCAGGAAGCCTCAATGGTTGTTTGCCTCTCTCCCTGTTCATTTGCTCCTGCTTGGCAGTAGGTGCCGAGGAGAATAGAATTGGGTTGAGAAAAGGTTGAGGTTTTAGTTTATAGGAGTACATAAAGAAAATAAAAATTGTGAGCGGAGAGTGTTATATTAGTGGTCATAATATTTTTACCTTAAAGGAAAGAGAGGTACTTCTCTCAGTAAAAGTATTGTTCATCTTTACAATCAGTAAATTGGGTAATTTCTTCCCAAAGAGTTTGTATGATAGAAAAGAGAGTTAAAAGCTTGCTAGTGTCCTGCAAAAGATGAGTTTCTGAACAACCCTATGTTGCAATTATCTTTAGTAATATATATTTGTTCTAACATTTAATTTAGATTCAGGTTCTCAGAGTGTTATTTTCTTTTGCAACAAGACCCATATCAAGAATTTTGTCTGGATATTGTATGTTTCTGTCTTGTCCTTTTACATATTTTTAGTTTTCTTTCTTTTGCTAAAATCTTATAAACCAGGGCGCCTGGGTGGCTCAGTTGGTTAAGCGACTGCCTTCGGCTCAGGTCATGATCCTGGAGTCCCGGGATCGAGTCCCACATCAGGCTCCCTGCTCAGCGGGGAGTCTGCTTCTCCCTCTGACCCTCCCCCCTCTCATGCTCTCTGTCTCTCATTCTCTCTCTCGCAAATAAATAAAATCTTAAAAAAAAAATTAAATAAATAAAATTGTATAAACCAGTAAAATTAAAATACTTAAATAAAGGGATTGACTTCATTTCTGTGTGAGCCTCTTAACATGACTTTTTTTTCACTTACCTACCATTCTTGTTTCATTCCTTCTTGCTAATTATTTAAAATTTTTTAATATTTTCCTCCTATTACTTACTCCCTATAAGTCTTTTCTTCTACTATCTTCCTTTTGTGGTGGAAATTAGCCTTTTATTAAGAAGTAGTATTAGCTGTTTAAGAGTTAACTTTTTTCCATGTACCTTACTATATTCACAAAATTTTAACATTGAAAATGTGTTAGGTATTTTATGGCTGCTTGAGGGAGAGATTTCCTAAACATCATGCATTTTCCTAATCTTAAAAGGATATTATAAAACTAAGAGGTTGATAATTATCACCGTGTTTCTTATTAAGGAGTGAAATTTCATTTATGGACTGGCATTGCCAAATAGAGTAACAATTCCTAGTTATTGATTACCTAGTATATACAGCATTATGTATATATATTTTAATTTAACCCTTACAAAAAAACTGTTATGGATGGCATTGCTCCTGTTAGCAGAAGAAAAAGGAAGGCTGATGGAAAATGGAGGCTGATGGAAACCAAATCACTAGTTTCACTAGTGAGAATCCAAGGCATGGATTCTCAACCATCAGTATACTTTTATACCACACTAGTTGGTGTATGTGTTCTATAATAAATTATTATGCAAGAATGTGAACATTACACTTATATTTGACATAAGAAAATGTGAAACACAGATGAGAAATATGTAAATATTTGGCAGTATTATGTTCAGCAAAGGAAATGGTCAAAATAATAGAAAATATAGATACTAATTACATTTATTTTGTTGTTATTCAGTATTTTAGTATCATATAATTCAAAGCTGGGAGGGATCTTCTCACTTCCATATTTGTATAAATAAAAGCTCACAGTGGGGGCACCTGGGTGGCTCAGTTGGTTAAGCGTCTGCCTTTGGCTCAGGTCATGATCCAGGAGTCCTGGGTAGAGCCCTTCATCAGGCTCCCCGCTCAGCGGGGAGTCTGCTTCTCCCTCTGCCCCTCACCCTGCTCATGCTCTCTCTCTCTCTTTCTCTCTCAAAAAAAAAAAAAATCTAAGTCTCACAGTGCTTAAGTGCTTCTCATAAAATTGATTTACTTTTCCTTATTTAATTTGTTAACTTGTGGTAATAAAGTAAAACAAAATTTTATTTCATCTCCTTTTATATACTTATGGCATCAGGCTCTGTTGTGGTTGAGAACCCACTCCTTCAAGGTTTTCAGGATTACCCTAATACTCGACCTGCCACTGGTTTACTTTTCTCCTCCATATTGGGTAAGAACACATGTTTATATTGGTTATATTACTCTCATTTCTAGGAATGTAACTCAGTTTCCTCATTGTATCTCATTATTTTCAAATATAGGATGACAATTACATGATGGCATCAGCTTTCTGAGTGACTTAGTGAGTATACACTGGCTCAGCTTTAGTGCACACACAACACTCACCCTCACTGAGAGCAGTGGGTTGCTGAAACTGAGGGTTATCTGGCTCTATTTAGAGATTAGGAAATAAAATGTCATGTAGTGAACAATTATATATACATATATGTAAATAAAATTATGTATAGATATAACTTAATATATATGCTGAATGCAGAAAACAATTTGTTAATAACAAGTTTACTTAGTAATTAGCTACTTTTCTGGAAAATGTTATGTCTGGTGCTAAATTTCTATAGTTAGAGTATTCGAGTTGTAATTAGTAATAATGCTTGAGTGTTTTACAGTTTAATGAAATGAACTTTACTAAAATTCATGACCTATATTTTTTCATTACCCCTTGACTCTCATAATATTATGACTTCTTAAATTCAAAAGTTTAATTTGAAGTTAAACTATAGCAACTTTAGTTGCTTTGTCCAGCAATCTACAAGATTTTTGTCACTCTCCCACGACCGGTGTTTAATGGTATCAATATATTGGGAACCACAATGTACTTTTTGAAGGTCTTCAATAGTATTTCACACAGGAGCATGCTTTCTTAGTTTATTGGTGCTGTTATAAACAATAACAACATCAACAAAAACCCAAGCAGTATAGCATTTCATTTTTTTTAGGAAAAGAAACTCATCTGTATTTTGTTTGACCCCTAGAAATTCTGGTGATTATTGGAATGATGAGTAGTTACTAAATAGAAAGAGATCCTTTTAGCCCTCCAAATTTTAAATGGCTAAAACTTAAATATTGGTCTTTTAAAATGTAGATAATACTGGGGCGTCTGGGTGGCTCATTGGGCTAAGTGTCTGCCTTAGGCTCAGGTCATGATCTCAGGGTCCTGAGATCGAGCCCCTCGTTGGGCTCTCTGCTCAGCTGGGAGTCTTCTTGTCCTTCTGCCCCTGCCCTCACTCGTGCTCTCTCTCTCTCTCTCTCAAATAAGTGAATACAATTTAAAAAAAATGAAGACAATACTTTGAAGCAGACTGAACATTCAACAGGTACTGGAGTGATTAAAATGTGTTTGGAATTTCTAACTGTGGATTCTAATATACAGATAGGATTGACAATGGAGAGAGATAGAAAGCAATCAGGATTTCAGAGTCAGTGATGAGAAAGAAGACATTTTGAGGAGTGAGGGCATAAGATGTCAAGAGAGACTATTGTTTTGAATATAAAATAAAAAGCTATTTAAGATATGGTAAGATCCAGAGTGCTGGATTTTTAGTGGATGTCTTGTGAGAAGATGGAGATAATTGGCACTGAGAAGGTAAAGAGATTCTCAAACACGTTTTGGATAAGTTTACTGGTGATTTATTGAATCTAATCAATATTATACATGGAGCAAGATGAAAAGAAAGATAGGAGTTAATTGTTGAATTCACTAAAGAATATAACCAGCAGAAGCAGACTATATACTTCATAACTGTAGGGATTGCACCTTGCATGTATGTCAGCATTTAGCATGGGATTTGGTATTCAAATGTTTTGTGAATGGAGGAATTAATGTATTTTATAATATAAGTAATACATTAAAATGTGTTATGTGCCTGGCACTGTGCTGAACACTTTATATGAATAAGTTCATATAATCCTTCCAACAGTTCTAGGAGGTAGCCATGATTATTTTTGCCATTGTGCATATAGGAAATCTGAGGCTAAGGAAAATTTGCTGAAAGATATTTTTAATGGGTAGTCAAGCTAGAATTTGGATCCAGATATTCTAACTCCAGATCCCTTTCTCCTAACCACCATGTCCTGGCTACTTTAAAAACCAAGTGGAATGAGTCTGCATCTATTAATGTATCTTCAGTACATAAAGCTTGTTATATCACAGAAATGGGGGGAAGTGGGGCTCTGGATTTCAATCTCTAGTACTGGACAATTCTCCTGAACACTGGGGTCTGTGTTTCCCAATATCTAATATAAGACTACACTAAGCTCATTTCCAACTCTTGTCCTAAGTTTTGTTTTTTTTTTTTAATTTTACTTTACCAATGTTAAATTTCCAAATTAATTTCCACTATAACCATTTGGAATAAATGTCTTTTTTGTGTTCTTGACTTTCACATTGTAGTCTAGAATATGTCCTCCTCTTGGCAAACATATATCTATGAATTCCATGCATTATTTCTGTTGAAGCCATAATATGCAAGATAAAAAGGGACAATAGAACAATCAAAAAAGCAAATTTACAATGCAAAAGAGAAAAGGCAGAAGAGTGGGAAAGAGATTGAATAAGGAGAGGGTTATAATGATAAATCTTGAAAATAAAGAGCCATCAGAAAAGAAACTATTGGGAATGAGTATATTTAGAAAGAAATTTCAATCTAATATATGAATTTTTTTGCCTCTTATTACAAATGCAAAGCAGCATTCTTTTTGCTCTATAATTATTTTTCCATGGATATGTAAGAAGAAGAGGCTTTGACATTCTTTAAGCCCAGGGAGGCTAGTGCTTTACTGAACAGCTTGTTATCAGCTGGCTCTAGCTCTGCCTTGCTTGCAATTCCCAGCCTCATTCAGTCAGGGGAGAATCTGCATTTAGTGTAAACATCTTTCATCCCGATACAGCCTCAATGCGTTAGTCCCTAAAGTTCTCATATTTGGTATTTAATTATCTGTTAATTAAATCACACAGTTTAGAGGGATTTTAGATTAAAGGAATATTAAATGTCTGATTCACTTTTACAAATGTGATACAATGTCAACCCATATACAATGAAGGCACTAATGGAAAACACAATTTCCTATAACCTGAAAAAAGCAAACAAAATACAACTGTAGGAATCAGCTGTTTCTATAAAACCACTGTTAATTGTCATGTGAACTCTTTGGAGAACTAAGGTGAAATAAATAAGGAGACTGATATCTTACAAATTCCTTTAATATGGTATTGGTATAGAAAGCAAATTGAGAGGGTTTTAATTTTTATTTTAATATTTATTTTTTATCTTGGTGGCACACATTTGAAGTACTCATGCTCCTCAGTTCATTATCTATTTTCTTTATTGATCTGGTAATGCTTTTTTTTTAAAATTGTATTTCCCATCATTTCTAGATCCCCTCCCATTCCCATTATCTTTGTAGGTAACCATGCCAGTGAATTTATGTCCTTAGATAGGAATATAGCTTTGAAAAGTATATTTAGCATAGGGTGACCTGACACACCTTTTGTCTCTTGCTTCCCCTACCCTTTGCTCTTGCCGTCTCCTTATTCATACAAGAAATGTCTCAGCTTTTATTGGCCAGAATGTGGTGACATTTTAACCAATCACAAACCAGACTGTGTTCTTGGAGTCCCCAGAAAGCGAATCCTTGAGACACCTTGGCTATGATTGGTCCCTCCATGATAAGGTTTTAATTTTGAATTTTTCTTTATGATGAGGTCACTACCCTGACTGCATCTGATCCCGGGCTCTTAGACTAGTGAGTTCAGGGATATCTCCCTTTGTTACCTGGGCTCGCATCTTCCATAGCTGAGCCTGAAACTGCTGTGTTCTTATGGTTTATTTTATATATTTATTTATATATATATATATTTTATAATATAATAACTGTATGTATGATATATATTGTATAACATAATTATAAATATATATTAGATATTATATATGTACATATATATATAATTTGTGTATGTGTGTATCTAATTTGTGTAAATGATACTGTGTTATGTAGATTTCAGGCTGTTTCTAACTTTTATTCTTTATAACCAAAATATCTACCCGTGTTTCTATATGTAAGTTAAGATCATTAAATCTGATCTCTGCATAAGATGGCATCCAATGAGGTTCCACATTCTATTTAATCATCTGGGGATGACATCCAGGTTGCATCCTACTCTATTCTGCTTAAATTTTTTGAGCCTGACACTCAGTTAAATGCTGGGGTGTCCAGGGTGAACAAGAAAATCCCAGGCCCTGTCCCCATGGAAATCAGAATCTATCTGGGCAGGCTGGAGGTGGGCAAATCTTTACCTAGTTTGTTGAGTTCTAGAATCAGATTTTCCATTCTGAAGACCATAATACCTATACTTATTAGGATTACAGGGTGATCCAAGCCCCGAGGGATTGATTCATGACAATTAAAATCGACAGTGACTGAAGTAAACTTTAAAATGCTATAGTTAATATGCAATTAGAATTAATTGTAAGAAGAATTTGAATATGCAAATATCCCAGATCAGTAGATTCTCTCCCTGTATTAAAGGGCAATCAGCATTTCAAAGAGCACTTTTGTAAGGACAGAAAAAAGGAAAACTTAATTTATATCATTTTATAATCTGTCCAGTTAAAATTGGTCCATTCAGATAGCCTTGCCCTTGGAACAAAGGTCATTGATGTTGGAAGGTTTTCTTTTGCCTGCACTGTAGTTAATGTGCACTAATTTTATGGTGTGCTTTCTTCAAATATTATCTGTGGATTTATTCTGTGTTTTGTAGTTAATGGCATCTTATAATTTGCTCTCAGCCAGGCAGCAATCACAATAGAGTTGCCATTGCTTGCAAATATGCCAAGTTGGTCATACCTGTTCAGTTGCATTATGTGTTAATAGTGCTGTGTTAATGGAAATTAATTGCTATTTAAAATATCTTCAAAAAGATTAACACTGTGATTTGACGGTAAAATATATATCTATTTTTATATATATGTATATATATATATAACTATATAGTGCACATAGAAAGGCAAAAAAAAAAAAAAAACCCTGCAAGATAGGCTAAAATTCCACATCTAAATTTGCCTTAAAGTGCCTTTCAACAAGTATAAAATAAAGATTCAAAGTAGTAAGAAAGCATTGCGTTAGAGATGAATTGGCTGCAGTTTTACTTTCTTAGTGAGACATAAAATAATGTCATGTGTTACCTTCAATCTGGCTGAGATTGGATGAACCTCACAGTTTAACAGATTATGTGCCCTGGACTTGCAAGAGTAGATGTTTTAGTTGACACTATTGGGAAGGAGTTCTTGAAACCTCCGGAAATGGAAGTAAAACTTTGCATATATGAGCATATGTTCTATGAAGAGATTGGTGGGTAAAAGCTTTCATGTGATTCTCAAGAACTGCGGACCTATAGCTATGCACTGATACTATCATAGACCACTTTCTTAAGCCTATTATTTACAAGTTAGTTATTTAGAGTGGTGTTTAATGCTTGCTTCTCATCCTTTTGGTTGGTAATCACTCGCCTTCCCCCACCACACATATTTAGGGAACACTTGATTTATATTCCTACATAGTGATAGTATATAACCCCCAAATATTAAGATATTAAATTAATCTTTTTTCTTTTTTTAAAGATTTTAGTTATTTGACACACAGAGAGAGAGACAGCAAGAGAGGCAACACAAGCAGGGGGAGTGGGAGAGGGAGAAGCAGGCTTCCTGCTGAGCAGGGAGCCTGATGTGGGGCTCCATCCCGGGGGCCGAAGGCAGACGCTTAACGACTGAGCCACCCATGGGCCCCTATTTCTAAAAATTTTAATCCAGCCTTTTTATCACTTAATGATAGAGTTCACCAGTTTGATTTTTTTTAAATATTTTATTTATTTATTTGACAGAGATGACAGCAAGAGCAGGAACACAAGCAGGGGGAGTGGGAGAGGGAGAAGCAGGCTTCCCGCCAAGCAGGGATCCCGATGTGGGGCTCAGTTTCAGGAGCCCGGGATCATGACCTGAGCCGAAGGCAGACGCTTAACGACTGAGCCACCCAGGCGCCCCAAATTAATCTTTTTTCTTGTAATGAAAGTGTAGTTATTAAGGAATGAAATTATGCAGGCATTTTAACATATTAAAATAGTCAATCAATGAGTATTTCAGTTATTGTTCAAGTTAGCATTGGAAGAATATTTATAAATGTAGCATGGAGCTAACAATGTACTCAGTCTAGGTAAGCTTTACCACAATATCTGTCAACCTTAATTGTTTATAATCCATTTTACTGTGCCTGAATAGTATAAACAGGGAAAATCAGTGTTGGAGCCACAATTGCAACTTAATTGCCCTCCTTTAAAATTTTATAGGTAGCTTTGGGAATATTTTAAATAATCTGTGGTCATTCCTGGGTGGAAACCTGTTACAGCAAATATCCTTTCCATTAGGGTTGAGAATTATTATTTGTTTCTGCATCTGAGAAATCACATACAGTGAAATCAGAACATTGAAGATGTCATTTCCCAGACGATTTTCCATTAGGAAATGAAACACTTGCCATATTTACTAACTCTAAATCTGAAAGAAAGAATTCAGGTGATTTTTTTTCAAGGTAGGTATGAAAAAATTCCAATACTTTGGGTGTCATTTTATAAACAAGCTATGTTTAGTTTGTCCCAAATAGCAGTAAACAAAAGTTCAAAATCTCTGTATTAGATAGCAAAGTGTATTTTTCCACAAACCAGTTACTTTATGCATATATGCTCTAAACACATTTGGTAAAGATCGGATGAAAATATGCCTGAAAAATATAGTGAATGTGTATGACAATAATTTTTTTATATTAAAAAGCATAAATTAAAAGAATATTCCTATACAGCTACTATTGATGTATTGATATAAAGTAAAATCCCTGACAATAGTCCTAGTCATATCAATGGGACCATCTTAGCAGATAGGTTCATTGTAAATTACCTTTTTTAATGGATGCTTCCTAAGCACTATCTGTAATGATCCTTCCCTCCTTGCTCATTTGATCATTTCCCATCCATGATTTTATTCTAAGATATCTCATTAATCTTAATGATTTAAGTTTTTGAAATTCATAAAAATTAGTCATTCTGCTATCAATTTAAGTATGTAATTTAATTATTAAAAAATCAATGCCAGGATTTCATTGTTCCTAATTTTACTTTATCACAAGACAATCCTGAGTGAGAATAATAGGATACATTGTTGATTATTTAAGAGATCTTAACATAAGATTAGATATTAACTTTTCAATAAAATGATAAAATTATGGGTGAAATATTTTACTAACATTTTATATATAAATTATGGGTATCTAGTAAATAAAATATCCATTTGATAAAACACAAGATCATATATATATATATATATAGAAACTAAATTAGTGGTTTATTTTCTCACAAAACAATTTTAAAAGTATTCTCCTAGGATAACATTTTTGCTTTGATTTCTTACATTAACTTGGACTTATAATTTTACCTCTGTAATATTACAATAAGAATTATTCACAGCCACATTTTGACTTGTCCACTATTGGCTATTTTGTCTTTCATGTATAGGACCATGATTTTTAAGAATGGTACATAAATTTAGCCAGTATAAATCAATTGCTTATATCAGAGCTTTTTATTTAGAGGACTATTTTCATTATGGGAATCAAATATTCTAAATATCACAGGTATGAATAACATCACCTGAAAAGAGGATTAATTCATCCTTTCTGAGAGGTACTTGTGCTTATCAGTGTATAAATATTTTGGTTCTGTTTAGAATTGCCTATCTTCTGCAATCATGTAAATTGGATTACTAAACATAGGAATTAAGCAATCCTTCCATTTGTCCAAATTTGATCTTCCTTTTTTGTTTCCTTGTGTTTGTGTCCTTTCACAACTCATTTGGTCATTTGTTAGTTGACATGTATTTTACACTCTCTGCCACCTAAATGTATTTATGAAGATTCTTAGAGTAGTTATCTTAGATAGTAAAAAAAAAAAAAAAAAAAATCTAACATTCCATTTAAAATGCAAACAATTAAAAAATAAAATGCAAACAATTGCACAAGTATTTATTTCTTTTCTATTTTTCAGATGTAGATCATTCATTCATTCAGCAGATACTGAGTGGCTCACCCAACTATTGTTCATCTATCACTGAAGAAAGACATTTTAGGAGCTTTAGTTTTAGTGCAGAGACAGATAATAAAAATAATAAATAGTTAAATTCGTAATATTTTAAAACGTGATACAGTTAAGACTTACATTAACTTCTTAATTTTTTTACGTATTTCTTTCATAGAATGTAAGTTGAATTCTAAGCTTATGTTTGCCAAGGCATATTGTTCCTAATGCCTGTACAGTCTGAAATACTTTGAATGCAATGCTTATATTACATGCCTACCTTTAACCCTTGCGACACTAACACAGTGGCTTACACATCGTATGTGCTTGATCTTGAATGTACAGATCCATATTCCTTGGATATAGTAACCATTCAGATTAACCCTTAAAATTGTGGGACTATTCAAACAAGAAGGAAAAATTATTTACTTCAAGATAACATACATGAATAATTTTCAGACCATAATATAACTCTTACTTGTTGTGGTACATACACACATTAGGTGCTAAAAAATATCCTTTGTAGAAACTCACAGACTTAAAAACAAAAACAAAAACAAAACCACATGATTGACTTTGAAATGTTTGTGGGCTTCTGTTTCATCCTCAAACTTTTCTATTCTAAAATATTCCTTTAAAAATAAGAAGTTCCACCATAGTCTGGGTTATTCAACTTTTTTCTAACTTTATTCTCTATCAGTTTATCACTGAACTTTCTGGGCAATTCCTTTGGTTTTCTGGGTAGCATTCTCATAGACACCTTGTCTCCTCCCGTTGTTCTCCTTGGTGCTTTCTGCACCTATGTTGCTCACTGTTTAACAAAGCCAGGATAATACAGCAGATGGGGATTCTCTTTAATTATGCTTCTGTCATAGTAATGGTTATCTTTTGCCTGGATCTGGATGAACTGACAGTGATTATACAGTTTCATGCTACAAATAAGAGCAGGTGCAGCTGTAAATAGTCCCTGATTAACAATTTCATTTAAATATTATAACAGATTTCAGTAGGGCAAATTACTCCCACTGGTAAGGAGGTGTACTTTTGTATATAATATAATTCACTAAATCTATAATTTAATTATGCTAGCAATAACAAAGCCCTTAGTGTGCTAAAAAAAATTCAAAATCTATTAGTCCTTCTACCAAAATAACTACTGTAAAACAAATGAATTGTTATTAGAAATGTTCCTTATGGAACAAAATTGTAAATTATCTCTCATAGTCCTATTTTTGGGGTCATGTGTATTGGTTAGTATTAAAAAAATGGGAAATAAAAATAATTGTTTTAATGTTAGCATGTAATTTGTATTTTTTCTATACTATTAATAATAAATACTGAAACCTCTAAATGAAGTAAAACATTTGTAAATTTTCAAGAAGTATTATATTTAAGATTTTTAATACCTATTAAGAGTTATAGAGTATTTTAACTTTCCAAATTTATTTGATTCTAGATTGAAAATAAATTTGTGATTAAGCAAAATATTTTCACTTTAAGTTATAAGATGATATTATTAATTATGCAGATGCACAATTTCTTTTTAAAGCTACAAAGTGTGGAAGAAAAGATAAGGTTTAATTTTGTTTTTCCCTCTCCAAGTTATTTTGTTTGTATCTTGTGTTCTTTTTACTACTGCTACAAATTTAATTTTTAAAAAGTTTTCATTTTTCCAGAAACATCTTTGTAGATATTTTTAATAAAATAGAACTGCTAGTAGAATTAATAGATGAAATATGTACTCATTTTTTTCTTATTGTATCCACTCCAAAATTGCTCTTTAGAGAATTTATAACAATTTGTATCAGTTATCTCTTCTGGTTGATATTAAAGTTTTGGTTGAGAAGAATGATATAGTTTATAAGAAGTAATTAGTTACTTAGTCATTAAGAGAAATATGGGCTTATATAATTTCTGTTTTAGGCCACTGCATTGAGGCTCAATATCTACAAGGTTAATTAGTGTAATGGCAAAATCGAAGGTTTGCTGCTATGAATTCAAATACATGGGTTTTGGGTGGTAAACTAGGTAAATGCCTTTTATATAAATTAATGTTCTGCTAATTGTTTAATGAATATTAACTGGAAATTGTCCTCCCAAAACACCACATAATTAGAAACTTTCATTTGTACATGTGCATTTATTATTTTAATTATTCTTGGTACAAATAACTGCTTTTACAGAGAATATAAATATAGCCCAGCATATATATAACTTCAAGATTCAGTTTTCTCCTCCAACACTATCAATTTTATAATATTTAAGCTTAAGTTCACTTAATATGTTTTCAAATAATTTCGAAAAGAAATGAGTCTTATAGTACAGTCAAGGAGCTGAAGACTTGCCCTACAGATTTCAAATTAATGGCTTTTAACAATTATAAATCATAATTTATTATACATGCCAATACATAAACGAAGTTTGGATGTACAATTAGAAATTTAATTACGTTGGAAATGCAACTGCATATTTAAACAGATGATGACCAGGCATTACAGCCCGCACAGATAACAGAACACCCTCCTCCACACGTGTTTGAAGGTTATGCTGTCTATTGAAATGACAAGGACCAGCTGCCAAAAGGGTATAAAGCATTATAGAAATTTGTATCTTTTTGAAGAGAATATTTCTTTACAATACCTTCATACATACATGTAGTTTCTGTTAAGCTGTTTCAAGGAAAAAAAAGGGTATCTGAAAAAATTTCAACCTGACAATTACATTGTTTGCATTAAATTTAAAAAATGTTTTATTTTTTTTACCCATTTATTTATTGTGATCTTTTATAGTTTTTAACCCACCAGAAAAAAAGTTTGTCTTCTGGGGTGCTTGGGTGGCTCAGTCGTTAACCGTCTGCCTTCGGCTCAGGTCATGATCCCAGGGTCCTGGGATCAAGCCCCATATCAGGCTCCCTGCTCAGCAGGAGGCCTACTTCTCCCTCACCCACTCCCCCTGCTTGTGTTCCCTTTCTCGCTGTCTCTCTCTCTGTCAAATAAATAAATAAAATCTTTAAAAAAAATTTGTCTTCTAAATACAAAATATAATTCAGTAAATGAACTACTGAGTCATTAAAATAAAATATGCAAATGCAAATTTGAATAGCTTTAAAATTATTTATAAGGTATTCACGAATAAGGAAATTGTGCTGATAATAATAAAATATTTCTAATCTTTTTATATGACTAACAAGTTTGGCATCATTTAAGAATTTTCAGGTTGCTATTTAAATTATGTGAAAAATGGAAACATTTTATAATTGAAAGTAATGCATTAAGGATATAGTATCAAAACCAAATTTCATCATCATTTGTGAGAAAATTTAGAAGTATTTTTAGAAGTATTTTTTAAGAAAATAATGTTTAAACAATGTTTTTATTCTATAGTATAAATATTGCTTAGTAACAAAACAACTATCTGTCAAGGGATATTACTGAGAGAATGAAGTCACTCATATATCTTTAACTCATGGCCATGACATTTGTATATGGTAACCTTAAAGTTAAACAATTCCGAAGTGTGATGGAGGATGGCAGCACTTTCTCAGCATATTACCATATTCACTCAGTCCATGTAATATATAACAATTGAACATCTTCTGTGGATATGAGTATTGCTATTCTGCTTTCTTTTGTTTGGTACATCCATTTGGTACATCCATTTCTTTGCATGGAATAACTGTTTCCATCCCTTCACTTTGAGCCTGTATGTGTCCTTAAAGCTGAAGTGAGTCTTTTGTAGGCAGCATATAGTTGGGTCTTGATTTTCAATCCCTCCATCCAGTCAGTGCCTTTTGATAGGAGAATTTAATCCACTTATATTTAAAGCAATTATTGATAGGGAAGTACTAACTAATACCATCTTATTACTTGTTTTCTTGCTCTTTTGTAGTTCCCTTTTTCCTTTTGCTATCTTTCTTTCTGAATAGATTATTTTTTTAGTTATATGCTTTGATTCCTTTATCTTTTGTGAATTTAAGTTTTTGCTTTGTGGTTATCATGAAGCTTACATAAAACATATTAGATATACAACAGTCTATTTTAACCTGATAAACAAATTTCTTGGATCACATACAAATATTCTACCTTTATCTCTCCTCTCATATGTTATGCTTTTTTATTACAATTTATCTATTTTTATATTGTATATCCATTAATAAATTATTGTAACTGTAATTATTTTTAATACTTTTGTTATTTAAACTTTATACTAGATTGGTGATTAATACTGGAGAAGTTGCCCTAGTCATGGAGCTGGCCAGCACTGGGGTCTGTAGTAAAGTTGGGCACTCATTTCACTCTTCTTCACTAGTGTGGAGAGTATTTCTCTCAGTGCTGAGCTGCCCAGGTTTGAGGGAGGGATGATGGCAGTAATGTGATTCTATATTTCCTACTCTTCTCATTGCATTTTTTCTTATTTCTGTGCTTCACCTAGGTGCTTTAATCCCTTGCCTGTAATCTTTAGCTCTTATAAGCCTATTTCTGTTCATGGATAGTTGTTCAAATTAAGGTTTCTGGGAGGGGATGGGTATTAAAATTCCTATAATGACATTTTGCTGATTTCACTCCATATGATCTTTTAAGTTTGTTAAGATGTGTTTTATGACCCAGGAATCATTCTTTAATACTGTAGTAATAACATGTAATATCATGAAGTTTCATGCAAGAATGTTCTTCAAATAACACATCTGACCAGTCAACAAATGTTTACAGCTAGTCTATCAAGTATAGAATACACACCTAGAGTGTTAGATGATTTGAAATCACACACTTCTAGGAAATTATCTCCTTAAAAGTTTAATGGCTTCATATTTTAAATAGTTCAGTGAAATAGCTTTCAAAATGAATTTATAAATAACTGCCAAATAAACCTGTTCAAGGGATTTAAGAAGATACAGAAAACTCCTAGTGCCTTTTAAAATCCCTACAGTATTTTCTGTTCTCACTGTTAGTCTTCTATTTCCAAAAGGAAAGGAGTCAAAATATCTTCTGGGCCTGTAGTTAAAATTTGTAATAGTTATTCAAAAAATGGAAAATAGTTTCTGTTTCCAATGCTCCTATGTTCAGGTTTTAGAAATGCTGTCTTATGAGGTTAAGAAAAGACTGGCAAAAACGTTAGCATAATTAATAATTCATTATAGTAGTATGTTTATATTTGGAAAAGATGTATTCTAGAACTAGGCTGGAGAAAAGGTCTCCAAAGTATATTAATAATTAGTAGAGTTAAAACATTCATTTGGGAGTTTTTTTTCTTTTGTTTCTGATTTCTCTTTGAAATTATTCATATTATTATCCCTACTGTTACATACAAATATTTATCAGCAGTAATATAGCTTAGAAGTGAAAATGAATATTTTCACTGAGTATTAAGGATATAAACTACTCATGATTAATTTATGAGTTTTCTTTTTTTACTTCCTTAATCATAGTCTTTCTAATCCTTGCTCTTATCTCAATTGGACACTTTGAAGTGAAGTTTGTAATAGAAAGTTACACAATAAGTCCTTCTTGAGGAAATTTAATTGTGTTTGTGCTAACCTATAATTATGCCTTTCCAAAGAATTACATGGCCATCAGTTAAAATAGACAGTGCTGAATGTATAAAACTTTTCAAACTTGGCCTTTTCTTTTCCTGGATAAAAATTTAAATTAAATGATGTCATTCCATCTATTAATAAAAGAGTTTTTAACACCTGAGAAGGAACTCTTATAAAGTAAATTAGTTCCTCAAAGTTGAAGCCCAATTATGCCATGCCAGAGCAGGGACAGGCAGCAGAAGTCATGCAGACAGCAGTCACATTGTACCATTATGGGTCTCATCATACACCTTCCCCTGCACATTCTCAAAGAGTTGGAGAGGTCACTGAAGAAATTAGTTCTATAGATGAATGACCCAGTCCTTCACATCTCTGAATCTCAAGGGCAGAGGACCTGTGACTTGTGTAAATTCAGGCAAATTGAAGAAGAGGTAGAGGAGTGCTCACTGGCAACTGCTTTCCTCAGCCCCTGCCAGGCATAGAAGAAGCCTGAGCTCTAGGAACATGGCTTCTTTACACACACTCTCATCAACCAGATCTTGCTCTACAGCCATTCTCGCTATCAGCTCTAACCTAACACTTCAGTGTAGTCGATTAAGAGTGTGCACTGTGCAGCCAGGTTGTTTGGGCTTGAATGTCAGCTTTGACACTTACTAGTTGTGCAAATTTGGTAAGTTATTAAACTCCTTGAACCTCGGTTTCTTCTTTAAAACGAGGGACATGTTTAACCAGTAAACATGTCAAAATATGCAAGGAACTTAGAACAGGGTTTGGAAGATTCAGAGCACTGATTTTTGTTGTGTTGTTGCTCTTATTACAGAATGTGTCCCAATTCAGTTATATTAGTTGGGTCATTTTCCTCAGGTATAAGCACTTTTAAGTAGTATACATCTGTTGGTATTTTGTTAATCTCAATCTAACTGATCATTGCTATTCTCATTTGAAGTTCTTAGCACATTAAAAGACTAAAAGACACATGAAAATACTTTAACTCTGTCATTACAAATAATTATTTACTTTTCCAGGCAAATAGATAACAGATTTGAGGGACTAATGATGAACTGATGGTAATAGTATGAAACATAATGAAGATACAAATTGAAGCACAGACTGTTTTGTTCTGATTTTGGGGAGAATTGTAAATAATGATTTACTGTAAAAATCAATGTATTTAAATTACCAAACACGATGGACACATTACAGCTACAGTAGAAAACTTCACATTTTCAGCACGTTTGGAAACATTCTAAAACCTGGAATAATTCTAAAACCTGGAATATAGGCTGTAGCAATTCTTAGAGATCCATGAGCACAGTGTGATTACTTTAACAAAACTGTCAAAGGCAAAACAGCTTTTTAAATTATTGCTGGAGTGGATGAACCTAAGGATGAATTTGACTTGTTTTGACAAACCATTTTAGCTAACAAAGACATAAACTTTTTTATTGTTTCTAGAATATCATAGTGAACTTATGTGTGTTGTTTAATGAGTAATAAGGGGAAGAATCTCTCCCCATACCTGGATCTTCTGTTCTTTTTGGCTTGGTTTCTATGTGGATTAAGAAAGAATGCAACGATAATGAGACTGTATGATGTTGACATTTTCATTCACACCCCTCATATAAATCCTTCCTGGTTAGCCTTTTTGCTGTTCTATGACAGAATAGTGCATCCATATTTCCTTACAACTTCAGCCTAGGGTCATATCAGAATTTATTGCTTTTGGACAAAGGCTATTTTTTATAAGACATATAGATGAAAGACTAGTCAAAAATTAGATTTTAAAATAAGTTATGAAGTTTAAAACAGAACTAAGCATGAATTCCTGCTTATAAATCTAGGCAGAGTTTTGGGTTTTAAATTTATCTACAAAGGCAACAGCCCAATTTATCATGACATTTTTTTTTTTTTTGAACCTCAGAGACTAAAACAACCTGAGGTCTTTTTTTTGTTTTTTTTTTTTTAAGCAATCAAACCAAGTAGAGTCTAAAGTCAAGTGTGATTAGGCAGAAAACATTATATATTCAAGTGTTGGATATGATCATAACAAAAATTTTTGCCTATGAGCATGAATTGAATTTATTTGAAAATGAATCCAGGCTGCTTAGTGGATCATAGTTCAAATTGCCCTTGAAGAAGTATATGTAAACTCTCCTTTTAGTATCCTTAAGAGAGCTGAGCTTCTCATATGTAGGAAAAATTATTTTAACAATTATACTTTCATTATTTTTCATTATCATCTCTTTTTTAATTGTTATGGTTGTTTCAATCACCAGCCCTTTGATTCCATGTTTCATTCTAAAATAACAACAGAATGCTCTAAGCATAATGAAAATCAACAAATATTCAATAGTTATAATTCAAAATACTATGATTTTACTATTCTAGAAAAATTTTAAACTTTTTGTATTTTTGTGGTCTAAACTGCATATAAATGCACAGTATTCAATGCAGCGTCAGAAGCAGAGTTAAATATATTTGCTAGTGTTCAGTACTTCAAAAATAGAATAAGACTATTTTATCAATATCTCTTTTTAAAAATAGCAGTTCAGATACATTTCACTGAAAGTTTATGGTATCTGGTAAAAAAGCTTTCATGACAATGTAAAGTCAGGTACTATGGTGGCTGTGATATTGTATATACTTGGTTACTAACGTGCCATGTGATGAATCACAACATGATATATTGAAAAGTATGTTATAAAAACACCTTATGAGTGCAGTTTGTCAGTTTACATCTCTAGTGTCCAAACAATTTTTCTGATTTTGTGTAATAGACTTATTCATGAGTTATACATGGCAGATGGGTCCTGCGAGGTTAGTTAAGGAACCGGTGCACTCTCTAAACATTTTGGATTACTCTTAGCTCTTCTTCCATTCAGAAAAACGGTTTCAAGATAATTTTTAGAGCCTTTCAAGTTTTCATTTACATCATGCCTGCTTTCAGGCAGTTGAGTATAAAAGTTAATACTGTAACATCTCTCCCTGTCTGTCTCTCTGTCTTTGTAGAGTTTATCCTTATATAGGGTATCTTAGTACTTACTTAGATGGAAATTCAAATAGCTCTGTTTTTTAATAAGTTGAAGGATTAATAGCCCAACCCCCAGAATCTTCAGATTCAAGCAGAGTGATGTGAGATATTATGTCTCTCAACAGGATAAAAGAATAATTAAATGTACCCTAGTTTTGTTATCTTTTTTCTGAGAAACTTTACTTCAATTCTTTTTTGCAAATTTTAGAAGCAAAAAAAAAAAAAAAAAGACCTGATCTCTCTATCAAGGTATTATGAAAATAACTTGTGATCTCTTACTTGATTCCAAACTCTGATAAATATGTTTTTGCTTATGTACAGAAAAAGCCAAAAAATAGTTGTGCATTTATCTGTGACATGCTGATAGAATATAATTGACATATTATTTCTGATTTGCTCTTATAGCCTGCAGCCTGCTGTTTGTTAAGCAGACAAAAGATTGTTAGGTTGAAAGGACACTAACATTTTTATTCTTCACTGCAACTGGTCACCAATTATCATTATATATATATATATATAAACTTATTTATATATATATAAATTATGTTTGCAAGACCATTTTTTAAGGATCTTATATGTGAGTTCTGCTATCCCATAGGCACCTGATTAAAAGAGAAGTGTGGAAATTACCAACAAGGTGGGGGGTAATTATTACTTCACATGTTGCTATTATTTCTTTTATGCCTTACAAATGGGATACTTCATGGAATACAATTTTGGATACAATGGGAGTATTTGTTAGGACATTTGAAAGGCAGGTAGATGCTTGGCAGAAATATTAGAAGCCATGTGATTATTATCTACTTTAAAATTTTTATTTTTTTTAATTTTTAATTTTTTTAAGGTTTATTTTTTGAAAGAGAGAGAGCAGGGGGAGGGGTAGAGGGAGAGAATCTTCAAGCAGACTCCCCATTGAGCATGGAGCCGGACATGGGGCTCAATCTTACCATCCTTGAAATCATGACCTGAGCCAAAACCAAGAGTCAGATGCTTAACCGACTGAGCCACCCAGGCACCCCTAAAATTTTTTTTAATTGACGTGTAGTTGACATATAATATTAAACTCATTTCAGGAGTACAACTTAGTGATTTATCAGTTACATACATTATGGCATGCTCACCATGATAAGTGTATTATAATATTATTGACTGTATTATCTATGCTGTATTTTCATCCCCATGGTTTGTTTATTTTCTAATTGGAAGTTATCTTCTTCACTTGTTTTGTCCATCCTCCATCCCCTTCTCCTTTGGGAATCACCAGTTTGTTCCATATTTGAGCCTGTTTCTCTCTTTGATGTTGTAGTTTGTTTTTTTAGATTACACGTGTAAGTGAAATTAAATTCTATTCGTCTTTGTCTGGCTTATTTCACTTAGACTAATACCCTCTAGATCCATTCATGTTGTTGCAAATGGCAAGATTTTATTTTTTTAATGGCTGAGTAATATCCCATTGTGTATGTATACCATATCTTCCTTATCCATTCATCTATCAAAAACACTATTTTGAAAAGATATATGTACCTCTATGCTTATTGCACTGTTATTTATGATAGCCAAGATATGGAAGCCATGTGATTATTTCAGACATACAGGGATAATGTTTAAAAATTGAGAGGGAATGTGCAAGATCAATTTCTTATCCATATCCCAGGGCCGAATGTTGCAAATGTCACATGCTGCCCCAGGCTGTCGTCTATGTCTTTCTCTCAAAGCCCTTTCTTTAGGATTATTGCATTTGTGAAGCTTAAATTCTCTAAAAAACAAAGTAGAAAACTTACCTCTTTCAATGCAAATACTGTTTACACAATATTAATTTTTGAATTTTTTAATTTAGTTTCGGAATTAACATAAGACTTTTGCCATCTTTTAGTGAGAGCTGGTAAAGATTGTACATAGACATTGAAACACTGGAAGAAGGAAATATACACACACCTGTATTCCTTGGTTGGCTATATTAAATACTATATAGATGATTAAGGGGATGTGGAAGTTTTCAATTAAAGATAGTTTGAATAAAACTACAAGGAAAACATTATTTCTTCAAAAATAATAATAGAGATAACTAATATTTATAGAACACTTATTCTATGGCAGATAACATGCTAAGAGTTTTACCTGCTGTATCTCCATAATTTCCTTCCAAAAAATGTAAATGGGTTTTTAAAGATAACTGACCAACATCACATAATGATAGAGTTGGGATGCAAAACTAGGTTACCTGCTTATAGAGCCAGCTCCCCTAACCACAATCCATGCATAGAGTTTTGGAAAAACATAAGATATTTGGCAGCAGATGCTATTTACTTTTCTTTGAACATGCTTCTCAGAGAATATCATTCATTGTATTTATGTTCATAGAACCCAGTGTTAAGGCAAGTGTTAATCAATGGCTGATAAAGGATTTTTAAAATTATCAATATAATGACACAGAGGTAAACCATATACTATTTGAGACATGTGAAAGAGTGGGATGTATCAAAATAAATCATTTAAATAATTTGATACTTCTTGTTGGTCTCATCCTGCTTTTAATGAGAGGCATCTGAGTTGATGGGTTGTCCTCTTTAAAGGGATGCTGACAATATGGATGTCATGTCTGTTTCTATGTTCAAATCTTGATTCCTTAGTTGAACGCTATATTTCAATTTTTAAAAAATTTTTAAAGTTTTTTTTATTTAACTACTCTATACCCAACATGGGCCTTGAACTCACACCCCTGAGATCAAGAGTCTCATGCATTCCCGACTGAGTCAGCCAGATACCCTAACCCCCATATTTTTATTTCTATTCCTATATACTCTGCTAAATAGTAGTTAGATCCATGCAATTTAATTAACAAATACTGGAATTTCTTTCATTTTTGGGACCACTCTTCTCAGCACAAGGAAAATTGATGAGTAAAATATGGCCCCTATATTGAAAAGAAAATCAGTCTGTAGAAAATATTTGCAAACTGCATATCTGACAAAGGAATTCTATTTAGAATATTTTGAGATTTTTTTTAAGAATTTTATTTATTTATTTTATGGAGAGCAAGAGAGCACAAGCAGGGGGAGTGGCGGGCAGAGGAAGAAGCAGACTCCCCGCTGAGCAGGGAGCCTAATGTGGGGCTCGATCCCAGGACCGTGGGATCATGACCTGAGCCGAAGGCAGATGCCCAACCACCTGAGCCACCCAGAGGCCCCAGAATATTTTGAGATTTTAAAGAACTCTCAAAATCAACAATTTAATTAGGAAATGGACAAAAGACATGAAGAGACATTTCACCAGAAAGGGTATACAACTGGCAAATAAGTATATGAAGAGATGTTCAACATTATAAGCCATCAGGGAACTGCAAATTGAAAGCACAGTGAAATACTACTACACACCTATCAGGATGGCTCAAATAATTGCCATAAGTAACGCTGGAGAGGATGTAGAGACACTGTATCACTCATGCATTATTGGTGAGGGTATATAATCCAACTATGCTGGCAAATAGGTTAGTAGTTTCTTTAAAAAACTGAACATGTAAATATTATATGACACACCAATTGCACTTCTGAATAGAAACTAGAATTGGTCTGAGTGAAAAAGGAAGTCATTATGTAAGATTTCCTGGGATATATGGGGTGCCTGGGTGGCTCAGTTAAGCGTCTGACTTCGGCTCAGGTCATGATCCCAGGGTCCAGGGTCTGCTCAGCATGGAGTCTGCTTCGCCTTCTGCCTATGCCCCTCTCCCTGCTTGTGTGCTCGCTCTTGCTCTCACTCCCTCTTTCTCTTGTTTGCTCACTCTCTCAAATAAATAAAATCTTAAAAAAAGCTTAAAAAAAAAAAAGATTTCCTGGGATATAAACCTAATGCCTGATATGACTTTAATTGTAGTAGTTGTGGTAGCAGAAGAAATGATAGCAAAAGTAGTAATAACAAATATTTATTGGATGCTCACTACATACTGGCACTTTTCTAAGAGATTTAAATATTTTAAGGTACTTCTCACAGCAAACACTGTAAATAGGAATTGTTGGTATTATCATCATCATCCTCATCTTTCTCACTTGACAGATAAAATAAGGCACAGAGACCAGCCTGGATGAGGTTGCCCAAGATTACATCATAATAAATGGTAGTACTGGGATTCTTACCCACATCTAGCTCCTGAACATTCCATGTAGTGGATAGCCCTTTTTTTTTTTTTCTGTGTATAAGTCAATACATGCTGCCCATTAAGTACTTTTTGGTGATTTGCTTACTTTAGAATAAATATAATGGCCTACTTTGATTTTAGTAGATTTTTATCCTATATGCAGAATTTATTGAAATTAAACTTCAATGGCTGCCATTGTATTATTGGAAATTTTCCAAACATAATAACCTTTATTGTGCATTAGCCTAAATGGTCACACTGTCAGAATTCAATTGAGCATAGAAATGGAAGCCTATAGTCCTATGTACTGTGTACAAAACATACAAGCAAAAATCTAGGCTTGAATGAGTGAAATATTTACTCAGTTTTCACAGGTAATAGAATTTTAAAAGCAGTATTAGGAATCAGATGCTCTGAAAAATGCAACTTTTTTTTAATGTGACGGAGGTTTTTCAGATAAACTATTTTTATTTTGTTAACTTGGATTAGAAATTTTCTAGCATGCATTACAAATCCCATTGTATACAAAAGCTGGTTTACTTTGGGTCTTGTTTTTTCAGGGAGGTAGTGGCAAAGTGATGTTGCTTAGTGCCAACGTAGTGTCTACAAATGGAAACAGAAGAATAGAATCTCAGTGACGTTTATATGTGAGAATAATGCCAAGAAAGGTATATATTAGCTAGGAAGAAAATATATACAGCATCTATACATAAAAATTGCTGAGGTGTGGTTTTAGAATTGTGTTAATTTATAATGAGCTTGAGGGGGCAGAGCAAGAGGGCGGAGGAGTAGGAGACCTGGATTTCCTCTGGTCTCAGGAATTCAGCTGGATAGGAATCAAACCATTCTGAACACCTACAAACTCAACAGGAGATCGAAGAAAAGAATTTATAATGAGCTTGACTCTGGGTATGCATGGGTGTATGTGGTAACAACAACAAAAAAAGACTTAGAAAAAAGAAAAGAGGTTAAAAAGAGGGATGATAATCACCTAACTCATCAAGGCTTAAAGGCCTTACCTTGATACCATTCTATATTGTTTTGGGAAGTATTGATCAGAAAATAATTTAAGAATAATATGAATTAAAATTTCCTTCAATTTACTATGATTTTGTAGGTGCTCATATTAAGTGTCCACTCTGCCAAGAGGGAAATAGGATTTGGAAATAAGAAAAAGTAACATGTTAAAAACAATTGCCTGGGCGCCTGGGTGGCTCAGATGGTTAAGCGTCTGCCTTCGGCTCAGGTCATGATCTCAGGGTCCTGGGATTGAGTCCCACATTGGGTTCCCTGCTCAGTGCAGAGCCTGCTTCTCCCTTTCCCTCTGTCACTCCCTCTGCTTGTGCTCTTCTGTCTATCTCTCTGTCAAATAAATAAATAAAATCTTTAAAAAAATAATAAAAAATAAAAATAAAAAAAATAATAAAATAAAAACAATTGCCTGAAAATGTCCTCTTAATGTTTCATAAATTCAGTCTGTTCTTGCATAAGGGGAATTATATTTTTAGAGAAACTTACTATTTTTTTCTGATTGACATTTTGTTCATCTCATACATAGCTTATATTTAAATGTAAACAATAGCAAGCTGTTAATAATTATAACATTCTTTAACATATGTGTGATTACTACTGGCTGGCTTAAGAACTGATGAACGGCTGCTACTTATTCAAATTCTTCAAATTGTCTAAGGGTAAACATGGTCATACCAAGTACATAAGTCTATATTTATCAAATGTATTTAGTTTCATAATTTGTACTTCAGGAAAAATATAAAATTTTTCATGTATAGTCATTTATTCTAAGTTCTCTGCTGTATGAATGTTTTTCATCTGTAGCATATATATATTGTAAAGTAAGATTTAATCATTTACATACATATAAAACCCTCTTTTATTTTTTACAATATAGACATTTATTTTAATTCTAATAAAAAATGAAATAATTAATGAGCAAGACTCCATAGGGTACAACCGATAAACAACCTCATTTTTGCATTGCTCTTTTTCTTGTTGTTATAACAAATCTTTTATGTGGTGATATTTCAGGCAGATCCCAGAGCTTTACTAATCACTAACAAAAGGTCCTTTTTTAGGGAATAAAATCTCCAGTCCTTTCTACTATTAAAGCTACTATCATCCCGTTTAAAACAACTCTATATAGTCCTAGCTCAAGCCTGTCTTTGTGCAGGAAGCCTGTAATGTGAAGAGAGATAAGTCAGCTGCTTCTCACTTGATCTTTCTATCTCCTGACCTGTTTTCTAGTTGCAGTGTCTGATCCGTGTCAATGCTAGTGGTTTTGAGGGATGTGAGGAAAAGCAAAACAAAACAAAAATAATACATAGTCATATGGGCTGGTACAATTGTAAACTGTAATTCTGTGTCTTGGGTGCCCAGTCAAATCTCGTTTGAGGCACCTTCGGTGTTTTCCTGAAGAAATTTCCCCCCACCCAGGAAATTTTAAGTGCAGTTTCCTGGCAAGGATGTCACTCTCTGATCATTTACAAATCCCACTTAACCTGCTCTTTCTAATAGACTTAAACCGTACAAACTTTATCTGAGTTAACCCACAATCCTTTTGTTAAGCTCTGTCTAGGCTGGCTTCTCTTGAAGGTGGACACAAATCCATCTCACTAGAGACATGTGATGTTGATCTACTTTGGGTCTTTTCTCACTGTGTGTCATCAGGAGTACTAGTCAGCCTCTCATTATGAGTTCTTTCAGGTAGGACTCAGGCTCTAGAGCCTGCATCATACCAGATCCTACAAAATATAGACAAGTTTGTAGAATGCCTCCATTGAAGTGTCAATGCTTGCTTCCCACTCTACACACAAATGCAGGTAAGGAGGAAGCACCTGGCAGAATGGAAATGCCATAGAACTCTGACAACTATCTTCAAATAAACCACTCCATTCAAATTCAACTCACCAATTTTAAAGCTTCCTCTTCCAAAATCTTGAGGCAAGGTAGGTAGTGATGAGCTAAGAGTGGCTGGAGCATTTGGGGAGTCAATCATTAGTAAGTACTATATTGATGGACAGACAAGCACATCTTTTAAGAAAATGTGGACAGTCAAATCCTTTTCCCCTACTAAGTTTTAGGGCCTCAGGTAGAACTGAGACATGTGAAATGCCCTTTTTTAATATCCTGATAAACTAATGTGATTGACTTTAATGAGAATTATACTGTTTTCCTTGATTTCTAATGTAAAAGAATCAATGAAATTTTGTAAAAGTACATTCTGAAATTTAATTTACACCACTCTGTGGGGCATTTAAATTAAATTAATCTAGGTTTAGGGTCCCCTGTGTGGCTCAGTCATTTGAACATCTGACTTGTGATTTTGGCTCAGGTCATGATCTCAGGGTGGTGAGATCGAGCCCCATGTCAGTGGAGAATCTGCTCAAAATTCTCTCTCTGCCTCTCCCCCCTGCACTCTCTCTCAAATAAATAAATCTTTAAAATAAAAAGTAATCTAGGTTTAATTCTTTACTATTAAAATGCAGGACTGTTCTTTTTTTTTAAATTTTATTTTATTATGTTAGTCACCGTACAATACATCATTAGTTTTTGATGTAGTAACCCACAATTCATTGTTTTCGTGTAACACCCAGTGCTCCAAGCAGTACCTGCCCTCCTTAATACCCGTCGCCGGGCTAACCCATCACCCCACCCCCTCCCCTCTAAAATCCTCCATTTGTTTCTCAGAGTCCATAGTCTCTCATGGTTCATTTCTCCCTCGATTACCCCCCCTTCATTTTTCCCTTCTCTTAATGTCCTCCATGCTATTCCTTATGTTCCACAAATAAGTGAAACTGCATGATAATTGACTTTCTCTATGTGACTTAATTCACTTAGCATAATCTCTTCCATGATATAAAAGTTGGGTATTCTTCCCGAAAGCAGGCAAAGACCCCATCAAAAAGGAGAATTTCAGACCGATATCCCTGATGAATATGGATTCCAAAATCCTCAACAAAATCCTAGCTAATAGGATCCAACAATACATTAAAAGGATCATCCACCACGACCAAGTGGGATTTATCCCCGGGATGCAAGGGTGGTTCACCATTCACAAATCAATCAACGTGATAGAACACATTAATAAGAGGAGAGAGAAAAACCATATGGTCCTCTCAATTGATGCAGAAAAAGCATTTGAGAAAATACAGCATCCTTTCCTGATTAAAACTCTTCAGAGTATAGGGATGGAACATTCCTCAAGTTCATAAAATCCATCTATGAAAAACCCACAGCAAATACCATC
>NC_138370.1:19407471-19465753 GCF_054177405.1 Leptonychotes weddellii
GTAGCTACACTTGTGGTGCACATAGCATAGAGTTGTGGAATCACTATGTCATACACCAGAAAATAATTTAACATTGTGTGCCAACTGCCAAATAAATAAATAAAATGTGGTAGTATAATCAGCAGGATTTCTTGGCCAACTGGATAAGAGAGAGGGAAGACCGTGAGGAGTTTAGGCTATGCCTCAGGATTATGACTCATTTACCTTGACCTCGTAGTTACAGATCGTATTAATCGGAATAGGAAATAGAAAAGGAGAGGGCAGGTTTGTAGGGCATAATGAACTAAAATACTAGTGTTTAGTCAGGAGAGTCAGTAGGTAGTTAGACTGAAGAGTTCTAACTTAATAGAGAGATCTGGGGTAGAGATGAAAAATTTGAAGCTGTCCACATATAAGGAGGAGATAAATTCAGAGTTCTGAGAAATGCTTCAAAAAGGGGAACATAAAATGATAGGTAGAGATATATAGACAAATAAATAGGGGCTTGCAATGAAGCCAAGAAGTAGAGGGTGCCTGGGTGGCTCAGTTGGTTAAGCGGCTGCCTTGGGCTCAGGTTGTGGTCCCAGGGTCCTGGGATCAAGTGCGCATCGGGCTCCCTACTCAGCAGAGAGCCTGCTTCTCCCTCTCCCTCTGCCTGCCTCTCTGCCTGCTTGTGCTCTCTTTCTATCTCTGTCGAATAAATGGATAAAGTCTTTAAAAAAAAATAAGTAGAAAGGAAACTAAAGTAAGAATATTATTTTAGAAGCCATAAAATGTTAAATTTTGCCATAATTGAGAAATATAAGGATTTAAGTGTCCATGAGATTTAGTAATCATTTCCATAGGTCTTTTAATCTGAGTTTTCATAATGACATTCTTGTTTTTTGTTTTTGGTTTACAGTTATGTATTTTGTCCTTTGATAGGTAAAACTATTTAGACTATTCTCAGCTGAAACTATCCTTGGCATTTATAGTCATCCATTCATTCAGTCTCATCCAGTCTTAGGGGTTCAGTTATTTTCCATATCCTAGTGACACCCAGATTTATTTTTAGATATGATTTCTCTACTGAGATTCTGACCTGTCACCAGGCTATCATGTAGACATTTGCACTTGGATGTCTCAATAGCACCTGTGAGTCAAAATAACCTAAACTGACCTGTCATCCACTACCCTTTACCCCACCAGCTCTTCATGCTGACAGACCAGTGGCCCAAACAAGAAATCCAACATCAATGTAGACCTTTCTGTCCTCCTTTCATCCTTGACCATCTCATAACACTACATTACATTTCTTCATTTCTCTTCATCATCACTATCTCTGCTCAATGGGTCACCAATATCTCTTGCCTTTCCAGTACAGTAAACCGTTAACTGTTTTTTCTTGTTTTGAATCTGTTGAGTCTATTTTTTATATTGTAGTTGATATTTCTAAAGAAAATGGAATCCTATTACCTTCCTGCTTAAAACCCTTCACTATCTCCTGATTGTTCTTGTGAAATAATTCCTTCTTCTTAAGATCACTGCAAGATTCTCTATAATCAAATTCTGCTAATGTCCCGAGCTTTACCTGTCAGTATGCTTCATTTTACTTTCCCTGTCCAATCCCACTGAACTTCTTTCAGTCCTCAGACAACTCAGCTTTTACTCACCTCTAGATCCTTATGTATACTGTTTCAGTTACAGAATATTACAGTCCTTTCACTTGATTAATTCCTTCTCAGTCTTCAGGCCTAGCGTGGGCATCTTTCCTGCAAGCCTTCTCTGGCTAACCAAGACTTTGCCACTTAATGTTGTCATCATAGCATCCATGATGTCAACTCTCACTGCACATCACCAGTGTTATAATTCCTGTTTTCTTGTCTATAGCATACATCTTACCTCACGTAAAATATAATTTCTATAAGGGAGAAAATATGTCCATTTTTCTTCATTTTATCCCCGGAATCCATTACAGTAGTTAGCAAATAATACTTGTTTTCTGTGTATTTTATGAATATACTAAACAAATGAGGAGGATTTTATTATATAAAATGAAGAATAATAGATTAAGCAAGATCATGGATAAAATGAGATGGCTTTAATCCCAAGTATAATTGAAAATATTTCTAATGCCTAGAAAAATGACCCTTTCAATAATGGAGGAGTAAAGAGTGAGCAAACAAATGGAAATTGATATAATATTTAGTTTCTGGGGTTGGAATAGACTGTTTTGAGTTGGTTTATGATGAATATCTATTTTACTTTATAGGATTTCCTGACAGCTGTGATAGGGTCACATAATATGTGAAAATATACACAAAGCTTGAGCCTTAAGTGTAAAACTTCTACCTAAATTTTTGTTATGATAACATTTCAACTAATTCAAAATAATATTTAATAATGCTAATAAAAACCCAGATATGAAGGCTAACTTAGCCTCCAGTGAGTCATTTAAATATCATGATGCTTTAATTAAATCCATAAACAATTTTATCAGTATTTCCTTATATAAACATTTTTTAATTAAATGAATTTTATCAGACTCAGGTAATCTCCATTCATGACCATAAAAGAAATACAATACTATTGATGTCATTTATCAGCATTTAGTTTCTTTCTGAATTATCAGGTTTAGCAATTCTTTCTTGATTTAAGCATGAGTATTAATTTCTTGGTCTTAGTGATGCCAGGAAAAGTTTATGGGATTTGATTTTTTCCACATGTATCTGAGTCATTTATTCTTGTCAGGTTCTTCTTACTATGCAGGGGTCTTGAAGTGAAATTGAAGACTCAGTGGTTTTACTCCTTCAAGGCATCTTTCTTTCATAGTCATTTCTTATATAAATTACCTGGTTCTGCTCAACTAAGTAAGGGCTCAATCTGATTTATTTAAAAGGCTTCCACTAGTATCATAAAAGGAGAGTTATTTTCTTGTGTTTTTCTGCAATACTTGCTACACTATGGATTTAGGAAATTTTAAATATTTGTAAATAACCTAATATTCTTAATGTATAGCATTGAGTCTGTGTGGTTTAAAAAGTACAAAACAAATAGAAAAATGAAACTAATACCCCTTTAAAATTGACTGTCATTTTTTGTTTTCTTAAATAAACAACAAAACACTATTTCTCCTTTAACTCATATATTTTTTTCTTTTTTTTAATAATGCTATGTTAATCACCATACATTACATCATTAGCTCAGTCGGTAGAGCATGAGACTCTTAACTCATAATTTTTTAAAAGATTTTATTTATTTATTTGGAAAGAGTGCGCATGCATGTGCAAGTGGGAGGGGCAGAGGGAGAGAGAGAATGTCAAGCAGACAACGCATTGAGCTCAGAGCCCATTGTGAGGCTCGATTTCAGAATCCTGAGATCATCACCTGAGCCAAGATCAATAGTCAGGTATTTAATCCACTGAGCCATCCAGGTGCCCCAACTCATAATTTAGTTTGATGCTATAGACACAAATATATTAGTTATGATTCAAAAAAATTGCTATGTCAACTTGATAAAAATTGGAGGTAAGAAATAAATATTTATTAAAGCTTTCAAAAAAACTTCCCAAAATGGAAAATCCCAGTAGAATAACTTTTTCTTTACTGAAAAGTTAAATAAAATGTCAAAGTACAGTGCACCTGGGTGTCTTAGTAGGTTAAACGTCCAACTCGTGACTTCAGCTTGGGTCATGATCTCAGGGTCCAGGGATTGAACCCCACAATGGTGGGGGTGGGGTCTACACTCAGCAGGGAGTCTGCTCTTCTGCCTCTTTCTCACACTGCCCCTCCCTCTTGCTCACATGTTTGCACGCATTCTCCCTCTCTTTCTCTCTCTGTCTCTCTCTGAAATGAATAAATCTTTAAAAAATGTCAAAATTCATCTCATCTTCAATTACTTAAATTGTGGCCTTTATATCAAAATATCTGAAAAATGCATTAGAATTATTTATGTTGATAGTCCTGGATCTCAACCAATAGCTAGAAGACTGTTAGTATTCATTTCTGGAATGTCACATTGACCCTTTTAAATTAAAAACTAAGAACTTTTTTTTGTTTACTGGTAAAAAAAAAATCAAAAAGAAAAACATGTTTGTGAAGTTAAATAAATGCTCATAGTACTGGACTCGTGAATTCAGTTTTCAGATTTAATTTATAGCATCAAGACATTTAAAAAAAAAACAAAATTGTGTATTTCTGCAAGTGCTACTTCCCTTGGAGCTAAACTTATTTGCTGAATCTAAAGAACAAAATAAAATATAGTTAACCAGAAATTAGAGTTTTATGAGTAAGTCATAAGATGTAGAATGACTGCCTTAAGTAGATAAACACAGTTGCATAGTGTAGGACAGTGCATTTTCCTATACCCATACAAATGTTTATGACACATTCCTATAATTATTGGCCAACTTTTTTTTTTTTTAGTTAGGAAAATAAGAATGATAATAAATAGTAAATGTTTTGCCTGTGATTGTATTTATGCTGTGTAATAACTTTTATTCCATGCTTGTTATGTGTTAAGCAGTATTTCATTTAATCAATCTTTTTTAAAAAAGATTTATTTATTTATTTTAGAGACAGCATGTGCGAGCGAGGGGAGGGGCAGAGGGAGAGGGAGAGAGAGAATCCTCAAACAGTTTCCTTGCTGAGTGTGGGGCTAGATCCCAGGACTCTGAGATCATGTCCTGAGCCAAATTAAGAGTTGGATGCTTAACTGACTCAATCACCCAGGTGCCCCACAAAACAATATCTTATGAGTTATTATGTCTGTTTTAGTTGGGAAAAAACTGGAAAACCTGAAAGGGCAGCAAGTAATTTGCCCAAGGTCACAGAGATAATATACAGAATGCTAGAATTCAAACCTCATTATGCCCAAATTTCCAAAATTTATTTCTTATCCAATAAATAATACTCTTTCTCTATCAGAAACAGGAGAGCAAGAAAAATAAGATAATGCCAGATGAATAATAGGATAATAAATGTTAAGGAGTACATTCATCCATGAAACATTAGTGCAATTCAATTCAACAAAGTTTGTGTTGCAAACATTTTGCAAATATCATAGTTAGGACAGTTATAAGACAGGTATAATGAGGAGATTCATGCTGTTTGATTACTTAGCCTTTTTTGGAACTGGATTCTTAAAATTTCTTTTTAAATAATATTATATATAATGCACTTATTGACAGTTTAAAACAAGTGCAAAATAGTTTTCATATTTGCTTACTATTGAATTACTATTTGCTTACATATTGGCCATTTTTATATAGTTTCAAGAACTTTTTGATGTATTTTAATTACCTTTATTCATCCATCATATTTCTATTTTCTCTATGTAGAGTGCTATATAACTTTTCTTTCCTTTACCCTACAGAATATCCCATTTATTTTTATTTCTAAGCACATAAAAAATAGATGAGTAGATTTGAAAGCAAATCAAGTTTTTACTTGAACTAACACAAGAGGAAATCTGCCAAAGTGCACCATAACATTGGAAGAGAGCACAGAATGGATCAAATTCTCCAGTCTTGAAACTTATATATTGGATGTTCTTAATTTGCGATCTATAAATGGGTTTGGGAGGTTGATGTTCTCTGAAGTGAAGGCAGATATGTTTGTGTGCAGGTATAGCCCAGAGAAGAATCCCTGTTACTTTTCTTCCAGAAGATGTGCTAAGTGAAGATTCAGAGGTTTTCAGTATAAGAACTGCAGAGTCCATGCTCATTTTGTACATTTCTAAATAAGTCATAGTTTTAAAATACATCAGATTTTGCTAATAGGATTTATTAATAAGTTATGTTTTAATATGAATTAATTATGTTCAACTATTACTAGATTATTTTCCAAATGCTAGGTTCAAGATTAGAGAAGTAGCTAACTAAGAGAATGAGAACTGTGGTTTAGAGAGCAGCTGTTTTGTGCCTTGCACCAGGCTACATGCTATATAAACATTATCTCATTTAATCTTTACTAGAACATGGAGCAGTACACCTGTTATCCCCAGTTTAGAGATAAATAATTAGAGCCAGTATATTAGTTTGTTAGTTTATTAGCCGTAACAAAGTACCAGAAGTGGGAGGATTTTGCAACAGAATTTTATTGCCTTACAGTCCTGGAGACCAGAAGTTCAAATATTAAGGTATCAGCAAAGTTAGTTCCTTTTGAGAGCTATGAGGGAGAATCTGTTCTGAGCCTCCCTGCTAGTGGTTTGCCAGGAATTTTGGTATTCCTTGGCTTGTGGTAGCATTAACTCCAGTCTTCACATGGCATTTGCACTGTCTCTATATGTGTGTCCAAATTTCTCCTTTGTAGTAAGGATAACTGTCCTATTGGATTAGGGGCCCACCCTCCCTCATCTTAACTAATTACTTCTCGATGACCCTATTTTCAAATAAGTTCATATTCTGGGGTCCTAGAGGTTATTATTTCAACATACGAATTTGGAGGAAAAGAGCACAATTCAACCCATCACAGCCAGAAAAAGATAATAAATCTAAGTCCAATATTATCTAAAGCTAGGAGGAAGAGAAGAGTATACTATGAGGACTTTTGTGATTTTGGGGGGTGTAGGGACGAGAGAAAGATAGAAAAAAGTTATACTCCTGAGTTATGTTAATCATTTGACATTTTGTGGACTTTTAGCCTTTTAGAATATAAGTTACTATTTCTCAAAAGTCGATTATAGCAATAGTATGTTACTGACCCTCTTTCTTTGTAAATGAACTTTAGCTTTAGTGAAACTTGTCTGCCTAAATTCATGGACCTCACCATATTTTTCTAAGTAGTTCAGAATGCTGGGATTTCGGGCTTGACCTTTCAAGGTGATGGTAACTGCTGCTTTTAATGCCATCTTCGGATTTTAATGAACCAACTTGCTATTCATCTATGACATTAATGTGGAGGCTATATATTATAAGCCCTAGAATTGAAACTTGGGGAACTATTCTAAGACTTTTACCTTCAAGTAATGGTTAAAGATCTTCCGGGTATGAGGCCCCCGCCAGATTTGCTCCCACATGAAGTTTGCCCATGTCGTTCTCATAGGATGATAAATATGCTATGAAGTAAAGTGAGAACAGTATCCTAATATATATATATTATTCTTCAGCATTAATCATAAGTTGCAGTAGAGCAGAGATTGTTTTCCTTCTGAAAAGCCTGTCCTTTGCACCAGCAGCCATGCATCAGGAGAAGCTGCTCCTGTAAAATGTCACTGGATGATCCATGAGAAGAAAACAGTAATCAATTACAGAGATTTCAAAATATGTAATATAATCAAGACATATTGTAGTGTGTTATAAGACATTTCAATTCTACTGAAAGAACAATAACTTATCCATAAATTATAGAACACTTAACAAAGTGAACAAATTTAAATAGCAATGCATTATATTGCAACAACAGCATTATCAGTTTAACTGTCAAATAAAGTGGCAAAGGGACAATTTGTATGTTTATTAAACCATAGTATAAAGCAAATAGTTTTAAATATTTAAATAGTTGGCTAATATGTAGAAGACACATATACAATGAATGGCAATGCCTAAGGAAGAATTTGAGATATAAAGGAGGATGTATGCCCTTTGTGGAAACTCATTCTTAGAAGAATTGATGTCAGGAATTTGATCATGATGATGGGGTTAATGTTTCCTTATGATTCCTTTTTTTTAATCATGGGTCTGCACAAGGAAAACTACTTGCCTCATTGATATGTGTTTGCAGTAAACACTATCTTTAGTCAACTCCTCTATTATTTTTTTTTAATTTATTTATTCATTTGAGACAGAGAGAGAGAGAAAGAGCATGAGCAGGGGGAGAGGCAGAGGGACAGGGAGAAGCAGGCTCGCCACTGAGTCAGGAGCCCGATGTGGGCCTCGATCCCAAGACCCTGGGATCACGACCCGAGCCAAAGGCAGACGCCTAACCATCTGAGCCACCCAGGCGCTCCTCAATTCCTCTATTATTAACATTAGTTGCAAATCCACTAATTTTACTGTCATACTACCAAACGGTTTGATTTGTTTGCAACTAACTTGGCACAAAAAACAATAGAACCCTAAAAAAGTCACTCTCCTGCCATTAAAAATATTTGTCATTGGGGAATTCCCGAGGCTTTCATTAGAGATGAACATTCAGTTGTGATTTATTTACTTCCTTTGTGAAATGTGGTAGTGCAGACTCTTTAAGAAAATATTGTTATTCATATGCCTTTATTGACCCTTTTAGAAATTAAATATACATATATAAAAGTGGTTCAAAAATATAAGGACTGATAGAGGCACCTAGTAATCTGGTACGTAGTAAATATTTATTGAGTATATAAAGAATAAAATGGAAAAGAGAAATATACTTTATATGCTAAAAATAAAAACTATGCTAAGATCTTATATGTGAATTAGTGAAGGTATATGCTAAGCTATATAGTAACAAAGACACTCAAAAATGCAGTGACCTTGGGACACCTGGGTAGCTCAGTTGGCTAAATGTCTGCCTTCAGCTCAGGTTATGATTCTAGGCTCCTGGGATCCAGTCCCTCATCTGGCTCCCTGCTTAGCAGGGAGCCTGCTTTGCCCTGTCCCTCTGCCA
Source organism: Leptonychotes weddellii (assembly GCF_054177405.1). Classification (NCBI taxonomy): domain Eukaryota; kingdom Metazoa; phylum Chordata; class Mammalia; order Carnivora; family Phocidae; genus Leptonychotes; species Leptonychotes weddellii. Next base: position 19,416,016 of record NC_138370.1, read on the forward strand.
CTCCCTCTGCTTGTGCTTCCTCTCTTTCTCTCAAATAAATAAACTCTTTAAAAAAAATGCAGTGGCCAACCATAACAATTTATTTCTCCCTCACAGAAAAGTCCAGAACTGGGTGTTGTGTTCCATCAAGGGTTGGGGAAGCAATTTTGTTCCCCAGGACCATTCGGAACTCAGGTTCTTGTCTTGAGCTATCATCCTTTAAATTATTCACAATTTTTAGCATGTTTAAACTGGCTACCAGCAACATGACTACATCCCAACCTCAGAGGAGGGGAAAAAGAGTGAAAGGCAATCATCTTCTTCAAGGAAAAGGGTTAAAAATTGTAAACATCACTTCCATTCATAACCCATTGGCCACATAAAGGTGCACAGAACCCTGGAAAATGTAATCTCTAGCTGAGATTCTATTAAAAGGAAGAGAGAAACATATATCTTAGGTAAAAATTTGAAATCTCTGTCTAAAAGCACATAAGGTGACTTTCCCCCTCCTGTAAAACCCATGAGGTATATTAATTATTCCTATTATCCTAGAATCTGCCTTCTTTGCTTGTTATGTGCTCAGCAGCTGGATGGTTGCATGCTTCTTAGGGATGTTTTACCTTATTCAAAGAGGTGCTTCTTTTCATTACAAAAATATTTGAGCACTATCTATATACTTTCTCTTTATTAATTCTGTTTTGGTGCAGGCTAATGTGCTATGAAAGTTGCTTTCCAACTACTTAATTTATTTTACAAGCTTGATTTCAATGTCTAGTTTTTCTTTGCTTTAATGTTATATTCTTCTGCTCGGTTATTAGTGTTATTATGCCTTCTTGTATCTACATTTTTTAATTTTAAATAATGCATTATGGTAAGACATAGTTAAGTTCAAAATCAATGAATAGAGTTCTGATAAGGTCCGGGAGGGTGGTTTTTTTGTTTCACTGTGCTCCGGGAGAGAATTCTTTCCTCTGAAGTATCAGGAAAGGGAGAATCTTTATAGTGCACACGTGTTCTTTTATGTCTGCTACAGAGGAGATCGAGTAGATTCATGAGGTTTTGCCTGAACACAGGAGGAGTTTTGAACATTACCTGACTTTATTTCAGTTCTCCACATAGGCAACTAACGTAAAAAATGAAATGTCTTCTTTTATCTAACTAACTTTATTTAGAATTTTAAAAATAACTTGAGGCAATATTCAGTATAACATCAGTATAACATCAGTATAACATCAGTATATATTTACATTTATTTATTTATTTATTTAGTGCTATTTATTTATTTATTTTAAGATTTTATTTATTTGACAGAGAGAGAGAGAGCATAAGTAGGCAGAGCGGCAGGCAGAAGGAGAGGGAGAAGCAGGCTCTCTGCTGAGCAAGGAGCCCGATGTGGGGCTCAATCCCAGGACCCTGGGATCATGACCTGAGCTGAAGGCAGATGCTTAACCATCTGAGCCACCCAGGCACCCTAGTGCTTTTTATTTATTATTGGCACCTTTCAGTTTCCTAATGTATATCTTACGTACTATTCTCACATAACATCATTGTTTCTTCCCTGAAGTGTCACCTCAGTCACTTGCCAACTTTGAACAGTCACCTTAATTATTTTCCCACTACTTTTTTCACTAGCTTCTAATCTATCTTGAATAATGAAATATTTATTTCAATCAAAACAAAACCAAGAAAAACAAAGAGAACCATAAATAATAACCCACTTTCAGGCAACACCTCATTACTGTTTTCTATTATTTAAAATTGGCATGGACTAACTAATTGTACTTCTCTGTATTCTGATAACACTTCAGCTAGAGAACCAGTGTTTGTGATGGAAACAACACTGCACTTAGACTTTTTAAAGTTCTGTGCTGGATTATAGGACAGAGAAATAAGAACATAAATCCTGCCCTCAAGAAACTCAGAAAAGCCTCATGTTGTTCAATCCAGTGGTCAGTTCTCACTAGGCATCAGCTACATTTGATGGCTGTGCACTCCCCTTCTTGGTTGTCAGGACAACACATACTCTGAGTGTTCCTCCAAACTCACCAGTTAATCTTTTTGTTAGTTTTTCCTCCTTTGCTGGTTAGTTACCTCCTCACCTTTGTTAATTTCATCCTCTCAAACCTCTTCTCTTTGGAGGGCTCCATGGCTGAGTCCTTGGGCCTCTTCTTTCTGTACAAAATCTGATGACCTCTTCCATCCTTAGATCTCTAAATACCACCAATGTGGTGACTTATAGCTCCAGATTATATCTACCGACCATACTGCTCTATTGAACTCCAGATTCATATATCCACTTGGACATAGAAAAGACAAAACTGAATTTCTATTGTTTCCACAGAACATGTTCTATCTCAATTCTCCATCTCAGTTTATCCTTACCCCATTATTACATTTACCTAGGCCAAATATTGGTATTATATTTGACTTAACTTTTACTCAACCCCCCTTTCAATTGGTTAAAGGAAAACTTGGAGTATATCTTTAAAATGTGGTATATCATAATGTGTCCAATCCTCATGACCTCTGTGGCTGTTACCCAAGACAAACCTTAAACATCTCTGATTACTTAGTAAGTCTCCTTAAGTCAGATCACATTATCACTCTATTAAAAAAGTCCTCCACTGATTATACTTTTTACTGAATGAAGATAGTCTTTTTAATGACCACAAATCACTGCATGAACCTCAACCCTGCCCTTTTACCCTTCCAGCTTCCCCCAGTATTCCCTGCCCCTGCTTCCACTACAGCCACCCTGGTCTTCTATCATACTTTGAATATTCTTGGAGAATTTATGATTTAGGGCCTCTACACTGGCCCTTCTCTCTGCTGGAATTATCTTTCTCTGGATATCTGTATGGATTCCTCTCAGTAAAGCTTACCTTGAGGAACATATTTAAAAGTGTAGTAGGACCTATTCAACCTGTCTCTCAAATTGATGTCCCTTTCCAGCTCTTTCTTTCCTCTGAAGCACTTACAGATATACCAGATAATTTATTTTTCATTACATTTATCATCTGCCTTCCATTGTAAAATATAATCCTTGCTAGGGTAGATCTTTTTATCTGTTTTGTTGCCAAATTATTGTAAGTATCTAAAACAGTACCTGGCATATAGTAGCTGCTCCATAAATATCTGCTGAGTATGTGAAAGAGCATGAAGTTAGATTTTACCTATCATTTAATAGGTTATTCCCATTTTACTGAGTATGAGGAAATAGAGGCTGAGAAAAATAGAGGCTCAAGGATATCTCTGGACTGTACATTTTTTTTTATTTGTAAAAGGGAAATGATATCTATTTTATCTACTCCTTAAAGCTTAGTTTGGTGAAACATGCCCGTTTGTGGAAATAACTTTTTACATTTTAATGTTCTAGAAACACACACACAAAGATTTACACAAACTTGCTTTCCCACATAATTTAACATAAATTCTCTTTCTAATCAGAAAGGAGTTTACAATATTTCTTTTTCTCCTCTGTTATTTTCATAACCATATCATCTTTCTTGCCCCATGACCCTTTGCTTCTCAACCTAGCTAAATACAACTTTTTCTTGAAAACTCAGCCAAAGCCATTTTTCTATCTGGAGGTCTTCCTTGAAAAATCCACTTAATGTTTATTTCTCTGTTCTCTGAACTTCAAGTGCATTTATGGTTAGGACTGCAAAGCTTAGAAACAAGCAGCCCTGGCTTTTTGTCAAAATACATTTCTGGAAACTGCATCATAAAACTTATCATTTTAAAGCTTAAAATCTAAAGATAGAGTTTTCTGGCCAAGGCCGTAACTTAAATAAATCATAATGAGACATCCTAAAAGTCCAGATAAAAGAGACGTAATTTAGAACTGTAAAATGATTCTCCAAATACTATAAAATTGTAAAATATAGTACTTTTTAAGAGTACTTTCAAAAGTCCCTAATTTTTTTTGTTACAGGTAACACAATTTTCTTGAATCATAAATTTAATACAAAAGAGGTATGATAACTATGCACGCATCTGTTAAACATATAACTAATACATCTTTTTATTTTCTTAGTATTCAGAAAGGCTTTGGGTAATAAAAAAAGCTGGCAAGAAATGCTTTAAGTTGGTACTTTTTTTTCTCATAGTTTTCTATTAATCAGAATTATTCTATCTTTCTTAGAGTTGTGTTCCATCTTGGAATTATTTCTTTTCAAAAATAACTGGATTGCCCTTTTCTTGTTACTAGAAGGCATGATATTATATGAAATTGTATTGAAGGAATGTGAAAAGTGGGTAAAATGGAAAATAAATGACTAAAGTAGTTGGTAGATAGGGAAGATCAAACTAAATGTAATTGTGCTGTGCCTCTCCAGTGAAATTTTTAATTTTCTGGAGGACAGAACTGAGATAATTTCTTGTATTTAATTTATATTCCCTTCATTCACTTATCAGTGCCTTGTGTCTCATATAGAATGTGGTATATATTAATTCTAATTACTTATTGGATGATTATATAGTTTTCATTATTAATATAATTAATATTTTGGTGCATATTACTTGAAATGATTTTTAAAATAACACATTGGATTGCAGCCTCCCAATACTCACAAGTATATGCAGAATTTAAGTATCTTTTCAAGGGGCACCTGGGTGGCTCAGTCAGTGGGACCTCTGACTCTTGATTTTGGCTCAGGTCATGATCTTCATTGTCAGGTCAAGCCCCACATCTGGCTCCACTCTGGGTGTGGAGCCTGCTAAGATTCTCTCTCCCCCTCTCCCCCTCCCCACCCCACTCTCTCTATAGATAGATAGATAGACAGACAGACAGACAGATACTCAATATTAATGTCCAAAGCCTTGAGAGGCAGAACCCTCTATAGGGCTGCTATTGTTGTGGGCTGGCTGTAGTTAAGACCCATGTCAGGAACATCTGGGTTGGGGGAAGCAGGACAGGGGCCTATGCAAGGTGGGAGAGGAGAAGATGATAAGAGGTCTTCAGTGACATGGTAGGAACAAAGGTTACCAAGCTGAGGGAATGAAACATGGGTATGGAATAATAAAGACTGTGATGAAACCATACTCCCTCAAACCTCACCAAATAACTATCAGAAGAGCTTACAATTCTTATCTTGGGAGCAGAGAAGTCTCCCTTTTTGTCACATCTAGAGTAACAGGATCTGCTCAGGTCTCATTCATTATAGAAAAAAGATTGAGCTCAGCTTGTCACTCTTCTGAGGCCCATGATACTCCAAAAACCCATTTTTCACCCTAAGAGAAAGGGTTGAAATGTTTTCATAAATGTCTGTGAAGGTCAATGTGTAAATAAAGAGGGCTATAGAGTGGAAGGATAGATGTGGCAATTAATAAAATTATCTCCCTTCTTATTGAAAATTATTCTATACAGACACATACCAAAATTTACAAAGGTAAAGTTTATGCATTTTTTAAACTGCAAACAATACAATTTGAGTTTTACTATTTTTTGAGTTTGACACTGCCATTTATTGGTTGTTACCAAGGTCTAAAGTAAAATATAGTTATATCAGACATAAATTAAAGGTGTCCTTACATAGTAGTCAATTCCCCTATACTGAGGTTGTTTGAAAAGAGAATTTGGATAGCGCTTTTGGCAAGTGTGTTTTAAAAAATTTGCATAGATTATGTAAGTTTTGCATTAGATGACTTGATATCTTGGATAACACTAATTTTATATGATTTTTCAAATTAAAAAATGAATACCATCTAAACCTACTTGTTAAAATGTAAAAATTGATGATATATTAATATGGTAAGATTAATTTTTAGGGAACTAGAGCAGTGAAAATACCATCCTGTTACTTTGCTTCATTCTAGCACAGTGTTGTTTTTTTTTTTTCACTACACTCCTGACCTATTGGTGGGTCATATAATCACTTGGATGGATGTAACTCGAGATTATTTCAATTAAAATGGAGTGAAGTAGGATACTTTAGGAGAGGATAGACTAGGAAAGAATAGGATGGAACAGAACTCAATGGAATAGAATAGACACATGCACACATCCTAGTTTTATTTTTTAATTTATTTTTTTAAGATTTTATTTATTTATTAGAGAGAGAATGAGAGACAGAGAGCATGAGAGGGAGGAGGGTCAGAGGGAGAAGCAGACTCCCTGCTGAGCAGGGAGCCCGATGCGGGGCTTGATCCCGAGACTCCAGGATCATGACCCGAGCCGAAGGCAGTTGCTTAACCAACTGAGCCACCCAGGTGCCCCACATCCTAGTTTTAATGAATACATACATATCTAAATGTTCACTGAGTCATGATATAAAATGGATTTTTTTATATGCAACTCCAAGTTGTGAAAAAAAAAAAGGTTTGAAACTTTAGGTTGAGATAATTGTTGCCTTATTTAAGAACATTTTCCCAAAAGCTGATTGAAAAAGACCTAGGTAGCACAGCTTTTATTGGTTTCTTAATAGATGATAGTCAAAATCATGGTAGAATTAGCCATTTATGAAAGAAAAAAAATGAGGTTTTCAATATATTTTCCTTTCTATACTCTTCGTGCTGTTGCGACAAAGTACCCAAATGTGAATATGAGCATAATTCTTCTCTTTTATTATCATAGTGATATCTGTTTTAAATGACTTTTTATATTATGTTAAATATAATTTTCATTAAGGTCAATATAATTATGTTATATTAAAATATTTTAATAAGCATTCCTTATATATATGAAATGATAAGTTTAACGATTGGGTCATTTACTATTGTGATGTTCAACAATACTAGATACAATGAGTATGGCTACTACTTGTTTCTCCACATATTTCACTGTTCATTTGTTAGATGCTATAGGTTTCAAATGTGTCTTCACCCCCTATTTTCTTAACTCTCGTCTCTTCTCAAATATACACTAGTCTTTCTTTTTCTTTTATACCTACACACTGTTTCACTTTCTTTTCACTTACGTGCTTTCTTCAAGCATTTTATAACTAGCTACAAGACACCTATAGTACCAACTGAAAATGAAGTAGAATCAAAGATGTTTAGCAAAAGTTTGAAAGTTGAGTTTTTCTGGGTCAAGCTGCCATTCCCAAAAAAGGGCATTTCAAGTATTCTCCAGTAATACATATCGGAAAACAAAAAGCCCCAAATAACTTTTTGCATAAATTGAAAAATACAACCATGTTTCCTATTTTAATTTATATACAGACCTTGGATCATGTTAGAAATTTTAGTTTACATGTTTTTTTTGTGTGTGTGTTGGGTAGAGAGGGGTAAGAATTGTAAATTTATATACAGTGGGTACAGGGAGTATATTATATTCAGTATTCTATACAGAAAAATATGTGCTTCATTTTCTATTTTTTATACTTTGCTATATTGTTTTAAAAATGGATTAATTCTTCAAGATTGTTTTGGTAGATTTAATTCATTTTCAATTCAGATGGTAGCTATAATTTTGTATGCTACTTTGCCTTTCACTTGGATGTTTGTGAAATGATTGAGGCGTTTTTCTTAAATTCTTGTCTGTTTATATTCAGTTGTTTTGTCCTAGAAAATATGCATAGTCTGTAACTATAGATTAATTCATTACCCATTCATTCTTTATTTTAACACATATTCACTATACACCAAGTCTATGTGAAATCTTTTATGGGGCTTTGGGGAGAGGTGTGAAGAATAATGGAAGAATAGGGAAATGTCCAAAGAGAAATAATGTATTTATCATGCCCTCAAAATGCTTGTAATCTACTTATGTAAACTATTTAATAACTAAATTGAAAGAACTTTATGGAAAAAAAGCATAGATATTTAATCTCCTTTTAAAGACCCTGAGTATTTATTTCACTGGGTAATCTACCTTGCATTCCATTTTTGACACATTGCTCTCTTTTCAGTTAGTTTATTAGACCTTTGACCATGGGATATTTGGTCTGTTTCAAGGACTTTTTTATTTAACGGCATGATTAAGTCTGAGTTTGCTTGAGTCTGTTAAGAAACTTCAGTAAAGGGGCGCCTGGGTGGCTCAGTCGTTAAGCGTCTGCCTTCGGCTCAGGTCATGATCTCAGGGTCCTGGGATCGAGCCCCACATCGGGCTCTCTGCTCTGCGGGAAGCCTGCTTCTCCCTCTCCCACTCCCCCACTTGTGTTCCCTCTCTCGCTGTGGGTCTCTCTCTGTCAAATAAATAAAATCTTTAAAAAAAAAAAAAAGAAACTTCAGTAAAGACAGAGAAAGAAACTCTACCATAGAAACACTCAATTCTCCAGATGACACAAAACCATCTACAGGTCTTCAGATGGATCAAACTCTTTCACACCTTTATGCATTTGCTTCAGTCTAAATGTTCTTTTGTCCTCTTGAACTCCTTCAAGACTCACCTTACGTGTAACTCCCTTTGGAATGTATTCACCCAAGCAAAGAGGTAGTGTCCTGTGCTCTTCTCTGTGTTCTTTCTACTTGTCTCTGGTATTGAACATTTTGTTTTTAATTATTTATTTCTTCTCATTACCATGAGCTCCTTAAACGCAGGGACGTAGCCTCCACAGTCCAGTGCTGACATCATGTGAGTCATGCCTTTTGCATTATTCCATCAAAACATCTTCTTGAGCCATTCCTCCAGCTGGAAGAAACAGGTCATTTTATCAATTTCTTGGCAGTACATTTAATCTAGGAAATGTTAGGCAAGTTGTAGTAAATGAGATGACATAATTTTGTGTAATTTAATCTTGGTGATCAAACCTACTACTAGTCACATAACTTATTGTATGTTGTCAAATGAGGTTCAGTGAGGGACCTGTACTCACTGAAGGCAGCAGCTGAACGGACATAGTTTTTAAACTATGAATGATTTTAGTTTAAAAATATCAATAGGTCAATTTTATTAACAAATCATTCAGTTAGTTGTTTAATGGCAAAAGTACATGTGTTTGATTCTGATATTTTTTACTTTTGATTCTTTTGATAGCATCAATTAATGCCATGTAAGAAATGTGAATCGGTCACCATTTTGATTTAGATTTTTTTCCGAGCTATAGATGACCAATTTTATAGACTACTACTCAACCTGAAGAAGGTTTATCTCATCTTACCCAACCCCTTTCCAAATATATGTCTTCAAATCTTTATAAATTGCAAAATGATTCAGTAAGATTTGGTTCAGATTTTATCCTTAGTATCTGATAGCTATTCTTTCCTACAGCCATTTGCACAGTAATGACTTTACTTTCATTTCCCTAATCTCTCTCCGTACTTGGCCATTTGTGGAATGCTGGCTTTCTGTATATATTTACTGGCTGGTTTAATATTAGCTCTTTGATTCTTTTATGTTAGGGGGTAATGGCTACTTTTGTTTTTCCCTAAGCCAAGTTTCATAATTAAAATTGTGTTTTAAATGGGTAATTTAGAAGTTTATTAAAGCTGTTGCATTCTTTTTTGTTAATTACTCTCAGACATTCAAAATTTGTCTTGAAATTTAATTATTTGAAGCATAGTTTCTGTAGTATTTATGCCACCTAACAGAATATACCATTGCAAATTCTTCATGTGCTGTGATTTAGGAGGATTTGTATTTAATGGTTGGGGGTAGTAAGAAATAACACTTCAGTTCATGTTATGTAAGTGACAGAACACTATGTGCAAGAATATATCATCTTAAAATTGTTATTCAATACATTTCACTTCAAGCTACCTGAATTTCATGGTCCCAAAGGAACAGGCTTTATAAATTTTATCTAAAGAGACTCTAATGACATGCTATTTTACCATTTCTTCTGTTAATGATCCATCTAAGTTTGATTACAGTCACAAACGTACAGACTTACTAGTTTCAGTCCATTCAATCCAGAGGTGACTAACAATGTACATTAAGTTCTAAATTTAGATTCTAGTTAAAACATGATAAAAGCTTCATTGTGAACTCTTGCTAAATCCTCCAGGGCTCTGTGGAGGACATCCATTCAACGTGCACTCTTCCTGCAGCGTCCCTCCTGGGTAGCGGGCAGGTGCAGGATGCAGGCCCCCTCTTGCTTGTATGTACCTGACCCTCTGAATGGACTCCTTTTCCCAGATCAGGGAGCCCTTTTTTTTTAATCTTTTCCCTGCTATCGTGAAACTACCCCCATAAAAAATCTGAACTCTACCAGTTCATTGTCCTTTGAAAAAAACACTAGGTTCTGACTAATCCAAGTTTGTGGCTATAAATCCTAAATCTTCTTCTCCTATCATAGGCAAAAACCCTTTGTTTTTTTTTTAATACAAAAGACAAATTTTCATAACTACTGTTTCCTGAAATCCTAATTTGGAAGTCAAAAGCTGAATTACTGTTTTGTTCATTGTTCTTTTTGTTCTTGTTATTTTTAATGGCTTATTTCTTTCCTCTCTTGAAGAAATAGATCCTTATAGCCTAGAGTAGCAAGAATTACCAAGAATTAAAAAAAAATCCCAAATGACTTGATATATACACATTTGTATATAATATTTGCATATATTTTACAAGATACATATATTATCTGTATTTACTAAATTTTCTCATGAGTGACATACCCTCAAAACCATTTTTTGATTATTTAATGGCTACTTAGTAATTCATTGTATTCATATATAATATTTTGTTAAACCATTTTCCTAACATTGATTTGGATTGTTTCTGATCTTTTGGTAGCATAGGTAATATAAGAACTTTAGCTATATATTTAAGTGTTTCTTAATGGAAGATATTGCACCAATGAATTTCACTGCAATTTTTTCTGGAACAGAGGTTTGCCAAGAAAATAATTTTCTCATTACCATTTGTATGCTGGAAATATTTTTCTGCAAAGGACAAAATAAATCACCATGAATCAGTGTATGAATCTTTGTTAATTTGTGTTAATTCCATTAATTTATGAGTCATTATTAATTTGTATAAATTTTAGCATAGAGACCAATAAAAATGGAGTTTCAAACAACTCTGAAATATCTTTATTCCCAGAAGCAATTTTTTAAAAGCAGTAATTCCTTTATGTGGCTTTTTTTTTTTTTTGAAAGTTCCCTACACCATCTCATACCTGCACACATAAAGGGAGTCAAACCCACACACTCCCTTAACCTATCTACTTGAGGTAGTGAAGATTATTTCCCAAGGGAAAAGAAAATGATAGACTTATTAATGAGGAAAGAATCAGTTTTTAGATATTCCATAGTAAGTATTATGTTTGAGTCTGAGATTTTTAAAGGAGAAATAAATTATTAAGATAAAGAAAATAAATAGACATTATAGGTGATTCTAATCCCCAGGTCTCTATCAAGCTGATGATTATTATTTGAATATTTTGAAACAAAAAGATCTCTTCCCTGATTTGTGCTTATTTTTTAATTATTAAAAATACAGTTAAGTCTTTTGTGGCTAAGAGTATCAAATCAACAAATTTAATTTTTAAAAGAAATAACTAATTTGAGGTTTAGAAGTATATGGTAAAAACTGTTGCGTTGCAATCCCATTAATATTATTTGAATATGTGATTATGACTACCTTGCATTCACTTTTTCAACTTCACAGTTCAATTCCTGAAGATACTCTGTGTGTTCATGTTTGTACAACAACAAGCGCTTACTTAGCTCTCCTCTTGATTTCTTCACATTTGTATCTGCCCTGCCTCAGGGCAATGTCTATATTGTAAGGTCTTATAACAGATGTCTCTTATCTTTTGAAAAGAAACACAATTTCTGCCTTATATTATGGTCATTTGTATGCACCCTCTATCCCCTTTAAAAAAGCCGGTCTCTACCTTGCCAGAAACTAGTCTTACTCATGCATTTGCAGCAGGACCTGGATCAGTGATTTACATCTAGTAGATCCTCAGTAAATATCAGTTGAATTAAATAAAATAGTTACAATTGAAATCCCCACAATGGGCAGATCTATAACAAACATCAATAAGCCCCTGAATTTAATATTTTAAAATTTAATTTGACTTTATTCCTGACGTTAAACAGCTCAGGGTGCTCAAAGCTGTCATACTCATTATGTATAAAGGAATAAAAAGGTAATTGATAACTCTGCTTCCCGTATTCATGCTGTCTTCTTTCCTCCTTCTGATTACTTCCTTTATAGTACCACTTAAAGAGAAATGCAATATATATGAACCATTGCTCTTTGACAAAGCACCCTTTATCACCCCTTAGGAAACAGATTTAGCTCTGCCTTCACTTCTGGATAACAGGTTTGAGAATGATGTATCAAAATCCGTTTTTTTTTTAAATTTATTTAATTTATTTTTAATTTTATTTTATTATGTTAGTCACCATACATTATATCATTAGTTTTCGATATAGTATTCCATGATTCATTGTTCATTGTTTGCATATAACACCTAGTGCTCCATGCAATATGTGCCCTCCTTAATACCCATCACCAGGCTAACCCATCCCCCACCGCCCTCCCCTCTAAAACCCTCAGTTTGTTTCTCAGGGTCCATAGTCTCTCATGGTTCTTCTCCCCCTCTGAAGAAATCCTGGTTTTTAAAGTGCTAAACAGAAAGGCTCCAATCTTATATCTTTAAACCTCACATAGTCTTGATTAATGGAGGACATTTACCTCAATATCATCAATTAAATTTTACTTTTCATACAATATTTCTCATTTTCATATATTGTTATTTTTTTTATGCCATGAGGCCTATATAAAACTTTTTTTCCAGGAAAATTATACTATTATTTACCCTACAACTTCCAGGATCTCAAAGTGACTTATAGACATTTGGTGGCATATATTATCATTTGAAATCCTCTGTTCACATAATTTGGTACTGTTTCAAGGTAATTTTCAGTCAGGAAACTAATTCATTTTATTATAATCCCAGCATTGACATTATATAATATTAAAATAAGAGAATAAATAAGTTAAAAAATGAAATAAATATCACCACAGGAAAAACTCTGTTTACTCCTAAATATGAATGAGCTCATTTCCATATTATTACAATCTGAAATGCAACCTATATTTAGCTGAAGGCAACCATTGAGATCTTCATATTTTCTTTTCTAAAAATAAAATGATACATAATGTAAAGGTTTAAAAATAGTTCATAATAGAAACAAACATTTGATCACTGCAATATATAAAACAAATGAAACAACAGTAGTAAAGAATCCCTTCATTATTCATAATGAATTTTAAAGGTGGAATAATTTGTTTTGAGTTTTTTCATGCTAGTCAGTAACCTGAGTCTAATTTCACCTAAACTGTCCCAAGAATTCTTTTTTTTTTTTATTCTTATGTTAATCCCCATACATTACATCATTAGTTTTAGATGAAGTGTTCCATGATTTGTCCCAAGAATTCTATTATTGCCTTGGAGTGTTAATGATCTTGGGAGAGGTTGGATCTTCTTTTTGTTATTTTTTCAAGTCCAAAACTTTAAAATGATATGCCTACCAGACTTTTTTTAATTATTGTTATGCTTATCAGACATTTAAAAAGAAACCTCATAAAGCACTATAGGTTGAAATGAGTTTGTAGAAAGCTGCATTTATAGGCTATTTTCATTACACCTTGCAGAGTTTTGGCACTTCATTTTTAAAAAGCAGTCCTTTCGAGTCTTTGTAATGTAATTATCTTTTTGTTGTGCTCACAGTAATCAAGAGACAAAGGAATAAGTATATGCTTTTCCTGCTGACAATAATCAATGACACTGTAATCTTAGTTCTCATTCTTAGGATCATATAAACTTTCTTATCATTCATTGGAAACTTTCAGAAAGCTGGTTTTGTCCCTTATAGCAGGAACAATTACTCTTTTACAAGTGTCACAATTAGATTTTTAACTACAATTTTAAGAAGTGTTTTAGAATAATATTCTGAATTCTTTTTGCTAATATTGTGGAAATGTATTTATGAGATTACATAAGGCACATGTGTATATTTGTATATGGGCTTCCATCTGTCAGTGGTAACATAATCAAGGTAAGCCTGAAATGCTTGTTCTTTTGGAAATTTTTCATTTTCCATTTTTCTTGATCGTGTAGGTCTCAGAAGTTGACATCAATAATACTTTCCAGCTATTTGATAATTGGCACTTTATTTCTCTACCCTATGCATTTTGCTGGGACTCACAGTTTGGATAGTTAATTGAAATTCTTGTCAATTTGGGTGGCATTCAAGAGTGCATGTGGTTTATAACTGCTGCCAAATTGTCTTGCATAAATGTTATGAAAAATCAATGTGCCATATTGGGAAGGAAATGATGTCTGTTTGAAAAGGATTATTTTAAATCAAGACATAAACTATTACTGAATTATGAAATTGAATGAATTAATAGTATATAGGATTTGAAGTCCTTCATAGACTTTGAAGGAGAAAGAGATTTCATGAAAGTGATATTTAAGCAATGATTATCTTGCTGCAGAAGTAAAAAAAACAAAACAAAACACAGCATTGGAAATTTGCAATCTGAAGGACAATTAACACTTTGGCAACCAAAGGAGACCAAATATATGCTGATGATCGCTGGGGAGGAGAAGAGACAAAATCCAATTTCATTTAGTTATTGTTATATGCCCAATTCTATGTTTATAATTTTATAATTTTGGTCAGTATGCAAAACAGGGCCAACAGGTAGAAGTTATTAGACCCAATTTACAGATAAGAAAGGTGAGGATAAGATACAGTCAGTGAATAGAGAAGCCAGAGTTTAAATCCAGGGCTGTTAGACTATAGACCAATAGTACTCCCACTTCATTATGCTCTGTAAGTATATGATGAGTATGTAAATAGTATTGTATACTACTAGAAGCAACAGGATTGGCATTAGACACTGAATTATATTTTGGCTTCTCAACTTATTGGCTAGTTTACCTATTATCTCTAATATTTAATAGTCTCAATTATACCACACACACATACACAAAAAACTCTTACTACAACTAAGCAAACAGTTCATCACCATCGCTAATGACAATGATCCTACCACCAACATAAACAGTGACTACAAAGAAACTACATCATAGGATTCTTATTCACTCTTTCCACAAATATATATTTAACTCTTATTATATTTAGACATTTTGCTAGATATAGCATGTATCATGTTGAATAAAATATCTCTGCACTTTTTCATTTAGAATTTTAGTTTAATGGGGGAAAATAGTAAACAAATTTTAATTGCAATTGCTGGAAGGATCATAACAGATTAAATAGACTCTATGAGAGAGGTTGGGGGTAATTTAGGTGATGTTATTGCATTGACACATAGCAGGTAATTGATACCTGAAGACTTGGAGGATAAGAAGGAGCCAGAGTGCTGGAAGAATGGGGCAGAGACATAACAGGTAGTGGGAACAGCATGAATTAAGGCTTCAAGGATATAAAGCTTTTTGTAGTGTTGAGGAACAAGACCATTGGAGCTAGAACTGATAGAGATAGGAGGTGGTATGAGTTGAGGAATTTATAAATCAAATAAGGAGTGCAATAGGAAACCATTAGTGATTCTGAGGTAAAAATGGCATCATCAGATATATGTTGAAAGCAAGTCAAATTGCTACATAAGGAATAGATTGGAAATGATGGAACAACGTATAAATGAGGTGACTAGTAAAGGGGTTATTTTAACAATATTAGTAAGTCTTATATCTTTTTATCTTGCATCTAGGTGGTAGTAGGTAAGTTGGAGAAAAATGATTGCATTAATGATATATTTTAAGGGTGTAGTTGTCAATACTATTTAATAAATAGATCTGATATAGAAGGGGTACAAAGAATGATTCTCAGTTTTCTGATATATTCTAAGAAGATTCATAAAAACTGTAACTGTTTAATTACACACACAGTGAGTAAAATAACACAAAATTAGAGGCAACACATACTTCATCTTTCCATCTTCAGCACAACGATCCATTTTATTCATTCTTTCTAAATTGCATAAAATTCCAGTATGTTTTCTGATTTGAGGATGTTAGTGTTTACTCCTATTCCTCAAAATGTCCACATTACATAATTCCTAAAGGAGCATTGCTTCTATTGGCAAGGAGGAAATTAAGTCAATTATCTCAAGTTCTCTTTGATACCAAACATGAATGAGCAAAATTCTAGAATTTACCAAATATTTTTGTTTTTAATGAAGACAGCATTTGCTTGTTATTTATGGATTGTTACATTTGAAGGAAGCATTTTTCCAGGTAAGGGGAGAGAACATTCAGTTGAATATTTTTGGCAAGTTATTTGGAGCCAGTATATAGTCCAAAATCAAGAGATTGAAAACAAAGCTTCAGGAAAGTTAGAAACAGGAATTGAATTCAGATGACTAAAATTAGGTTCAAAATTGGAGAGCAAGATTAGAGATAAAAGCAGACCGTAAATAGTAATATTAGAATTAATTAATGTCCCTTTGGTACAAACAAAGATCATTGACTTTATTATTGGTTAATTTGATCTCCATAATCACTGCTACTGAGTGGTCCATTTGGGCATCAAACCCAGATCTTCTTATTCTAAAATAAGGGGTAGTAGAAGTCTGTGGAGTTAAACAGTGGCCTTTCTGAATTCCATTTCTCCTTTGTAAAAGGAAGATTTGTTTTTTGACAAAAAGAGACACATTAGAATATGTTTATGTAAAAGTAACAATTCTCTCTTAGCTATTTTTTTATTATTATTTTCGGGAAGACTTGAAACAGTTGATCCTTACAATGGCTTAATACTGGATACCAACGTATGAACCATGACATTCTATTACTTTGATAATGGTATCCTGGAAAAATGACAATCCTTTTAGAGGTCTATTATTAATTCATTAGAACATGTAGTAAACAAGGTTCCCAAAAGTCCATGTTACCTTACCTGTCATTGTACTCATCTTGTAAGAATATGCCTATCTCTTAATAATTAAAGCGACTATATATTTCAAGCTCTAATGCACGAATAAGAAGATTCATGACTTATGTTTTTTCACCAACTCTCCTGTATGCCCATGGCAGATGTCAATAATTGATCTTGGCATGTTTTCCTGCTGAGCCTACACTAGGCCTTAAAATTCCTCTCAAAAAAAGAACACTCCAGGCAGCCACTGGCAATCAATTGATGTTGGCAATAGAATGAAGGTGATACCTCATTTCTCTTCTTTAGATGTAAATTTGTGCCTTCCTTGATATAGAAAATGACACATTAACATTTTTGATACATGTTCATCAGGGGGAAAAAAAGAATGACAAATGAGAATAGTATATTTTCAGGAAACAATAATAATAGTTTCTCAGGAAATAAGCACAGTGATTTTTCAGCTTTAGTTAAGCTGTATTGTCAAGGAAATTGAATTATTTTTAGTATACTCGTTATTTTTGTTTTGTTTTTTACCATTGTAGCAATGTGAGAAGGTGAGATGCATTGCTCTGCAATCTTACTCTGACAATAAGATCAACAGGTCATGTAGAACTAAATCATTTCATCATATAGTCTTTGAATACTTACATTATAGTCAAAAATTGCATAGCATTCTGAGGAACAGAAAAAAAAGATAGGACTGGGGTCCTGACTTTAAGGAGCTTACTCACTAAATAGAATAAAATTTATCAGGAGAAAGTAGCAACTTCATTATATTTAAAGACCTCTAATAAATAAAATCTTGCTATCACAGAAGAGAGGTAAATTGTACCTTACAGCAAATAAAACTCAAGTTCATATCAGTTGCAAAAAAATTTAATCATATCTAAACTCCATTTGTGGATCTTTCTGTCTCATATTTACATTTCGAGGTATTTATATAAACATAAATGAAGATTTAAAACTTTTACCTTAAAAACCTGAGAATTTTATAATTGCCTTGTTAAAATGCAATTATTGTTAAAATACTGTTAAAGATACTTGAAGTCAGAAGCCATTTCTTTATGTCTTTGTATGCTTAACCTTCTTTGGTAGTATTTTTAATAACATTAAAAGTTGTTTTTGAATGAAAAGAATTAAAATATTTATATAGATGACAGGCATTCCTTGACATTTTAGTTTGCTGTGCATGACCATTCTCAAGTGATATAAATTCTCAGGTTCTCAGTGTTACTGACTATAAAATGAAGGGTTTGCCTTGTGTTGTTTCTGAATTTCCATGGCTGTGTTTGCTAAGTGTCTACTGATTTCAAGGCATTCTTCTGGACCAAGAAATCCATAGTTTTTCTTCAAAGCTAATGTATACTGGAATCCAGGCTTGTATTGGCCCGAGGGTGGAGATATTTCATGGCCTGACTCTAAGGTAACCTGTGCAAGACTAGCCTTGAGTTGATGTTCCATAAGAGCTTGGCCCTTGTATTTCCCCCAAGATATATTAGGTCCCTTCCAAAAATCTTCCTTGTACTTGAAATTTTTCTTGCTTTATGCATTGTTTCCTTTCCTTATTGATTCTATTTCTGCATGCCTATTATGTTATTTCCCAATACGCTGTGATGATCGTGCCTTGCTTATTTGCTTGCACTTTCCTTAAGTAACGGACTCATTCCCCTTTATACTGTGGCTTCCTGTGTCTACCTCTTAGGGACTGGACTTTTGCTAAGAAGTGGGGACTAGAAGATACCACAGATACACAGTTTAGATAATGGCTTTCAAGAAATTTAAATTCTAATGAGGGATAGTATATTCACAATTTTAACACACAACTATAGAATAGTACAGTAAGATTTTTAAAATGATGCTGTAGAAGCACAAAAGGAAAATCTCAGTCTACATATGGAGACTGGCTTCCAAGAAGAATTGGAATTTGTTGGACTCTTGAAATATAGTTGGGATTTTAATATACAAAATCTATATTAATTATTTAGGCTATGCATTGTCATATGCATTATTAATTAAACCAAGCTTACCTAATCATTATTCATCCATACCATGTCATGAGATAAATTTGAGTTAGAATCCAGGCTCTTTTCATTTATTAGCTATGTGACTTGGGATAATTTCTTCAAAGCAGAAAAATTGCTATATATTAATATTGTAGGGTTTTAAGGATTAATTAAAGGGGTATATATAAACCTTCTAGCACTGGACCTGGAACATAAAAAAATGCCATTTTCTCCACATTCCTCTCTAATGTAGTACTGCAGTGTGTCATTATTTCCTCAGATGTGTCATGTTAAAAAAAAAAATCTACCCAATAAAAAAGATAATCCCAGTGAGACTCAGGAACAGCCCTTCAGAACAATCAAATAGCGTCACCATCTCGTTTGAATGGATTCAACGGAGAACAACTGCTTCTGCCTTCATGCATAAAAGGCATGTAAATTGTCCAAATAGTCAACTTTACTGTCATTCTTTTAAGTATTTTCATTGTTCTTGACAATAGGTACTAATGCAAAAAACTAAGTGTACAGTTCCACTTATTTAATTTTAAGAACATTCCTCTGGCTATTTGGTGTCTTTTCTGGTTCCATACAAATTTTAGGATTATTTGTTCCATTTCTTTGAAAAAAGTTGATGGTATTTTAATAGGGATTGCATTAAATGTGTAGATTGCTCTAGGTAGCATAGACATTTTCACAATATTTGTTCTTCCAATCCATGAACATGGAATGTTTTTCCATTTCTTTGTGTCTTCCTCAATTTCTTTCATGAGTATTCTATAGTTTTCTGAGTACAGATTCTTTGCCTCTTTGGTTTGATTTATTCCTAGGTATCTTATGATTTTGGGTGCAGTTGTAATTGGGATCGACTCCTTAATTTCTCTTTCTTCTGTCTTGTTGGTGTATAGAAATGCAACCAATTTCTGTGCATTGATTTTATATCCTGCCACTTTACTGAATTCCTGTATGAGTTCTAGCAGTTTTGGGGTGGAGTCTTTTGGGTTTTCCACATAAAGTATCATATCATCTGCAAAGAGTGAGAGTTTGAATTCTTCTTTGCTGATTTGAAAAGGAAAAAAATTAAAAAAGGAAAAAATAATAATTTTAAGAACATTTTAACCTTAGAGAAAACCTTTCACACGTGCAGAGGGAAATACAGACTAGAATGTTTAATCAGTCTTTTTTTGTATAAAGGAAATAAAAACAATCTCCATGTCCATCAAAAGGATATTACATTTATAAATTATGGTACAGTCATAAGCAAGATTAGTAGTGTACTGAGTAAATTATAGTTCCCCATAAAACATGAATGAATCTCACAAATAATGTTAACAGAAAAATAATGTTGAAGAAGGATATATGTAGGGTGTCCATTTTTTTTTATTTAAAGATTTTATTTATTTATTTGAGAGAGAGAATGAGACAGAGAGAGAGAGCACGAGATGGGGGAGGGTCAGAGGGAGAAGCAGGCTCCCCACCGAGCAGGGAGCCCCATGTGGGACTCGATTCTGGGACTCCAGGATCATGACCTGAGCCGAAGGCAGTCGCTTAACCAACTGAGCCACCCAGGCGCCCCGTAGGGTGTCCATTTTAAATAAGTACAAAGCATATATTTTAATGATCATAGGGGCATATGTAGTAAAAGCATAAAGAAATTCATGGAAAAGTTCATATTCAATTCAGAATTATAATTACTTTGAAGTTAAAGTGATTAAAAAATGTCATTAGAAGGCTTGAACCCTATTTTAAGGTTTTATTTTCCAAACAAAGTGGTGGATTATATGATTATTTAATTTTTATATATGCTTGATTTGAATTTGTACTTAAATACAATAATTGAATTAATTTGAATCTTTTTAAGCTTCATACTTAAAAATGATATAGTACAAGGCCATGTTTAATGTAAAAAGATGCATACATGTATTTTTTAGTTAAATTCATAACACAGCAAATAGTTGAAGGATTAAGAGGTACAGACCTCCAGTTATAAAGTAAGTCACAGGGATTACAAATACAGCATAGGGAATATAATCAATAATAATGGAATAACTTTCATTAGTGAGAGTTACTATACTATGGCAAGCATTTTGTAGTGTACATAATTGTTGAATCACTGTGTTGTACACTTGAAACTAGTATGTCAATTATACTTCAATTAAAAATAAAAAATTAAAAATTTTAAAAATAAAATGCTTATTTTAAACAAAAATAAACTTCATACTAAAAAATAATGCTGTGTAAGGCCACTTTTAATATAAAAAGATATATAGATGTAATTTTTAGTCAGGTTCATAACATAGCCATCAGATGCTTATTCCAGAGTGCAGATATGCTATTGTTGTGTTGCCATGATACTATTTACCACCTGGTTCATTCATCCCCTAGGTGTTGTAAAGGTTGACTGCCAGTAGATTACCCCTGAATTCCCCTCTGGAGACTTGCACCTGGCTGATGAGACTCTTCTTTATCAGGGAATGCCTGCAAACTTTGAGTCACCCACAATGGGAAGACCCTTAACTAATGACTGAGTATAAAATTCCAGCCTTCTCATTTCTGTGTGGAACAATCTCTGTGGAGGTAGATTCTAGTAAAGATGTTAAGTAGGTACTTCATTGAAGAAAAGATAATGGATCCCAGATTTCAGAGTAATATACAGAGATTTACATTAGTGAGTCACCAGTATATACATGTGAATAAAGCAAATAGATGGGGAAAAATATGATTGAGCTGTAGGGCAATCAAGAGGATTGGAGGCCAGATGAATGCTGAAAATCCACTACAAATACTAAGAAGATGAGGTAGTTAGATAGAGTGAGAACCAAGAGAGAATGGTGTCCAGTGGACCAAATAAAGAAACTGTTGAAGAAGGAAGTCAGCAGGGTTAAATGCTTCTACTGTATGGAGTTTTTGTTTAAAAAAGAGAGATCTTGTAATCAATCACTGGTCACTTTTGAATATTTTGGTTTCATTGGTGGGGATAAAATCTGATAGGAATATGGCTTAGAAGAAAATGTGAAGACTACAAAATAAACAATTCTCTTGAGGTTTTTTTTGTTGTTTAAGCTTTTGTATGTTTGTTTGATTATTTTCTCCCTATGAAATGAAGCCGAGAGATGAGACAATATAGCTGGAAGAGAATGTGAAGAGTGTGGAGTGAAGGGCCCTTGTTTCATAATAAGAAAAAATATAGCATGTTTATAAGACTGTAGGAGAGATTCTGTAGAGAGGGAACTGATCAGTTAGGGGAGTGTTAGAGCGTTAGTAAGAAGAAAGACTAGAGATTTGTCTTAGAGAGGGGCATAAATGGCTCATCCATTAAAGGAAGAAGGACGGAGTTTATGGGTATAAGTGAAAGCATGACTCTAGATTTAGTGAAGTGAGAATTGAGAAGCTATCTTCTCCCTCATTTCCTTTTTTCTCATGAGTGTGAAGACAAGAAGGAGATAGAGATTAGAGGAAAGAGAAAACTGTTGTGAAAAGCTCATTTGGCCTAGTTAGAAGAGTGAATTGACTGACAAGAGAAAGGTAATGGTCCAGAAAGAGCCAACATGATATTTGCAATCATGAAATTAATGTGAGTGAGACCAGTCTGGATGGCTGTGTGTCCTTCTCTCACTACATTTACATGGGGGAATGCACTTGCTATATAGGCAGAGAATTGGATTTAAATATAGAGGTAGTTTTGACAAATGAGTTCAAAAAAATCAAGAGTGGAACAAGGGATATATACAAGAAAGTGACTATAACAGTAGGCATTGCATCTAAAATAGGTGAAGATGGATATGAGGATGGAGTAGCGTGATGGTTTAATCATTGGATTGGAGCACCAAAGAGAAGAACCATTGAGAAGTAGTTAGCTTAAAAGATAAGAGGAAGTGGTCAAAGGAAGGATGTTTGAAATTGAATTATGGAGAGGATGAAGATTTTCTCCATGACAAGGTTCTGTGTATCATTATGTTATTGAACAGATAAGTTAGGGTAGAGAACAAAATTATTGGAGCAGAGGAGGGCTAGAGTCTGAGATGCTAGGGTATTATAAAGATTATCTATGTGGATATTGAAACCATCAAGAATTAATATGGTATAATGGTAGAGAGAGACAGAGAACAAGCTTAATGATAAATTTTTAAGTCAGTGGGCTGGGAGGGACAGGTGGCCTAGAGTTCCCTAAGTGATTACAACAAGGGGATCAAAGTTCATAGTCTTAAAAAATATCTTTCAAGAAACAAATAAAATGATACAAAATTAGAACAATACTAGCAATTAGGAAAATATTTGTAACAAATATCACAAAGTCTTGGTAAAATTAATAAATAAAGGGCATGTACAAATTAGCAAGAAAACATAAATCTAATTAGTAAAGTAAGCAGATTTAAATAATTCAAAGAAGCAATATAAATCACTAATAAATACAGGAGAAAAATGCCTCACTTGAAATAAGATAAAATAAGCATTGTTATCTATAAAATTACCTAAACGTTTAAAATGATAATTTTCCACATTTTTCAAGGTCCAGTGAAATGGACATTATTACCTGAGGTTGGCCATTGTATAACATTTTTGAAAATCAATTTACTAATGTATAGCAAAAACTTAAATAGGTTCATGACTTTTGTCCTCTCTCCAGTAATATCTCCTACAAAATCGGTGGTTCAGACAAAGATTTATGTTCAGACGTATTCTTAAAAGGATTATTTACAATGGGGAATAATTGGAAATGATATAAACGCTCAGAGATGGTCATGGCAGAAGGAATCCTTGTTTTATGTACTTACTCTTGAGGCCACTAAAGTTAGAGAAAACAAAACCTGACTTTACAGTTTTACTGTTAGGCATTCCGATATTCCTAGTGGAGTCAACCAGGGGCAAGAAGTGTAGTAAAGAGAAATGTAAATCACATTTCCCCAGCCCATTTTCTTTTCTTTTTTTTTTTTAAAGATTTTATTTATTTTTTTTTGACAGAGAGAGACATAGCGAGAGCAGGAACACAAGCAGGGGGAGTGGGAGAGGGAGAAGCAGGCTTCCCGCAGAGCAGGGAGCCCGATGTGGGACTCGATCCCAGGAGCCTGGGATCATGACCTGAGCCGAAGGCAGACACTTAACGACTGAGCCACCCAGGCGCCCTCCAGCCCATTTTCTTAAGAAGAGACTTGCCTCTGTATAATTTATTGATTGAATTATTCATACCTGCTATTACTATTGGAAGCACTGAATATTATCTTAGTACTTTTACTCTCCCACTTTAATTTAAAAATCTTTGGGCTTCTTTAATATCCTTCATGTAGGGTAGTACAGTGCCATGTACCAAAGATCCTTCAAGAAATGCTTACAGAATGCGTTTGGTTTAAGATATAAACTAGTGGCTCTAGCATAAAGCCAGCTTTGTTAGGAGAGTGAACTTGCAAGGTATACAATTTAGAATCTTTTAACATATTCTACAAATAGTTGAAACGAAGAATGTCTATAAGCTGGCAACTTGTAGTTTAACTTTTTTTTTTTTTTTTTTTAGATTTTACTTATTTATTTGAGAGTGAGAGAATGAGAGACAGAGAGCATGAGAGGGAGGAGGGTCAGAGGGAGAAGCAGACTCCCTGCCGAGCAGGGAGCCCGATGCGGGACTCGATCCCGGGACTCCAGGATCATGACCTGAGCTGAAGGCAGTCGCTTAACCAACTGAGCCACCCAGGCGCCCCTGTAGTTTAACTTTTGAAAATGTTGTAATATTAGAAACTACTACACTCTGGCATTTATTAGTTGTCCTGAATCTGTTACCTAATCTCTAATCTGTCACCTTGACTTAGATTTTAGGGTTTCCAAAAGGTAGATGGCCGTTTTTTGTTTTGTTTTGTTTTTAGGCCATTTATTTTTAACTGAAGCACATCAAGGATATTCTGCACAGACACTTAATGTTTCTGAAGTTGTTACAGTTACTGCAGTACAAGGAAACAGATTCAATTTGCAGAAAAGAAAAAAAAATAAACAATAGGCATTTTATTACCAGAAATTTCCATAACCTTTTATTATCATTTAAGCCATACGGAAATATCTACTTATGAAAAATTAAAATGTATATTTGATACATCAGAATGCTAATCTTCCTAGTTAGACATTTGAATTTTTTTAAATTATTAAATTATAACATCATCTTTTACCAAAATGCTCAGAAACAAATGAATTCATCCCTTCCTTCATATTTTCTGTGGGATAATTTCTATGGTAGTGCTGTTCCATATTCTGGGCAGAAGGAGGTTAATGCAAAGCTTTCCACTTCTGGTAAGAGTTCATGGTCTAATTGGGGAGGCTCTAAAATATTTTGCTGGAAGCCAGTCATAAAAGGGCCGCATCTGGGGCTATCAATCCATTAAATGAAAGGCTTACAAATACTGCAGAGTATATTTTCACCCATCATTATGACAGATAGTAAATGAGATAAAGACCACAACCTGTCTCGAAGATTCAAAGTCCACCTGTCTGAAGGTGGCAGGTTTTATTCCTCTCACTATTTAATGCGAACTGATGAACTGGAGGGCCAAGGGCTGCCCATTTCTGTGGTGTCTTCTTGAACATGAATTTTCCATTCATTTTGAGTAGGTCTGTAATTTTTCTTACGTACTAGACAACTAAAATTTTCTCTTCAGTCAGATTGATAGAGAGTACAGGCATCTGCTAATGCTAGCATAACAGAGTTGCATTTTTAAAAATGTGAAAATTATCAGAACATTTTAATTTTCTGCTCATTGAGGCTCCACTAGTTTTCTCCACAAGCTATTATAGAAGAAATTTCTTGTCTTATTAATTTTTCTCCTGAAGGCACTCTACTAAGGCCATATCATAGAATATTCAAGTTGGAAGGGGTTTTGAGGGGGGTTGAGAATTTGGACAGCCTTACTGTCATAGAAGAGAGATGAGGCTGCAGACAGAGGGTTTGCTCAGAGCCAGCCAGCTCCTCATCGATGGAGCTCTGTGGGATCTGAGAGCAGCTACTGGGCTTTCAGTCCGCTGTTTCGTATGTCAAACATGCTGTGTCATTATGGTTCTGTCTGTGGATCAATACCTTTGTGCCTGTCAGTACATGGTTGTGTGCGTGTGTGGATGCATGCGTGCATGCATATTATATTTACATATGTGTGATTACACACACACACACTACAGAAATAGACACAAATATGTATATAGTTATTTTAGTACCTTGCAAGATGCAGATGTACCTTGACTTTGAGGAAATATCTGGTATATTTTCTTAAAAAAAAATTGCTGCTATTTGAAATGACTCGCACTTAATCTTGTCTGAAGGGCTTTGAATAAAGGGTAATGAATGACAGTAGTCTGCAGGAGAAAAATAGCCCAGTGGGACACATGAAAGAGTGGAACTAATCCCAGTTTCATTCATCATCATTATTAATGTTAATAAAATTTTCAGGTGATAATAAATTAGGAAGGAAAGCAGACCCAAATAAAGCCACTTCTATGATGCAAAAAGTTAGTCAGATGAAGTGTCATACAATAACTCATTACAAAAGAAGTCTAAGATAAGGAAATAAATAGCTTGCTAAGTAGGATAAATAAAACTCTTATTTTGCCCAGGCTAAGCATCCACTGAGTTTTCAACAATGCAGTATAACAATGTAACTAATATAGTAGGCCCACAACAATTTTTTAAAAAAAGAAAAAAATGGCTTAAATTAGAATATTAAGGGTCTGTTTCTCAAATCAGTAAACACTGAATTATTAGAGTCCATATAATCATTACAACATCTACACACATATGTACATGCATACCCACATGCACAAACATTCATGCATATTTTCTTTATAATTTGCAAAGTAATCAATATACATACAGAGAACTTGAAAAATGGCAAGTAAATACTATATTCAGAGAAAACTATCCAGAGTATTAAATAACATGACTGTATTTATAAGCATAAACTGCTGGCTTTTATTAATACATTCAATGTGTATTTATATGACTTTACAGCCTACTTAGAATTTTAAAAATATTTTATTGTTCGATCGTCCCAGCCAACCTATGAGATAGTTAAGGGTTTAACCTGGAGTTAAGAGATTGTATAGCTAGAGATTGACAAATATATGCATGCAAATCTTCTAGGTTTCTTATTCTTTCCATTACATTAGTGTTTCTTAAAGTCTGCTTTTTGGACCAGCAGAATCAACATCCTCCAAAAACTTGTTAAAAATGAAAATTCTTGGGGCGCCTGGGTGGCTCAGATGGTTAAGTGTCTGCCTTCAGCTCAGGTCATGATCTCCGGGTCCTGGGATAGAGCCTGGGTCCTGGGATCTAGCCCCACATCGGGCTCCCTGCTCAGTGGGGAATCTGCTTCTCCCCCTCTCCCTGCCCCTCTCCCACATGTGTGCTCTCTCTCTCTCTCTCTCTTTCTCTCTTTCTTTCTCAAATGAATAAAATCTTTAAAAAAGAAAATGAAAATTCTTGGACTCTTAGCCTAAACTCTGAGGGTGGGGTTTGGCCATCTGTATTTTAAAACGATTTCCAGTTGATTCTGATGCTCTCCAGTCAGAAACTGCTGTCTTATTAAATAATGAACCCTGTATCCAAATACAGCCTATTCTCATAAAGGAACAGGTTGTGACTCTGAGGATGAAATCCAATCCCATGTGAGATGTTCCAAAACCTAATAGGTTCCAATATGTAATAGGTTCCAATATAGGATCATTTCTCAGAAACAGTATGACTTGGATTTCATCTCTTGTCATCTGCAGCTTTTCTTACTTTTGTGTGAAAAACCTCACAATATTTTTAAAACACTTGTACTCTCACCACTATAACCATGCTTTCCAAATTACAAATCAATATATACAATGTGAGGACAAAAGAAAAACATTTTAATTTGGCAGTTTCTTGGAAAGTAGGTATATTAGTTTCCTATGGCTGCTATAAGGTATTATCAAAACCTTATAAGGTGGCTTAAGCAACACAGATTTTTTCCTTTACCATTCTGGGAGTTTGAAGTCTAAAATCAAGATGCCAGCATTTCTGTTTTTCTGCTGGAGGGGCAAGGGGACAATCCATTTCCTTGTCTCTTACAGCTTCTAAACTTGGTCTGCATCCCTTGGCTAGTGGCCTTTTCCCCAAATCACTTAATCTCGTATTCTGTCATATTTCATACCTCCTACTACTAACTCTGATCCCTCTGTTTCCCTTTTATAAGGAGATTTTTGACAATCCAGAATAATCCCTCCATCTCAAAACCTTTAATCTCCTCTGCAAATGCTGTCTACCATGTAAGGTAAAATATTCACAGGTTCTAGGCATTGGAACATGGACATATTGGGAAAGAAAGGGCATTATTCAGCTTACCAGACCAGGGCAGATGTAGTTGGTATTATTTACTTGACAAAGATAATTCAGTACATATTTGAATGTACTATGCCAGAGGCAACAGAAACAAACAAACAAAAAAAATGCTGTAGATGCATTACAGACCTCACACTTGGGTTAAACTGATCACTGAAATACATAATAACAAATAGATTCACACTATTGGACTGGGGAGCACAGGACACTTACTGCCCTGTACTGTCATTGGTTTTCTACTAGACTATCTTGCTAAACTCTGAGGACCTATAAAGGACAATTCCTTTCCCCTCAATGATTTTGCAATCTCTGAACCCATTACAACGCTGACACATAGTAAGCACTCAGTAAAATTTAGTTGAATATCACTGTAACATAAAATGAAATTTCTCTAGTAAAAGAATCATAAAAGTTCCTGTAAGAGAAATTTCATGACTATTAATATTTGATTTGTTTGAAAGTTTTTTAAATAGATTTTGTTGCTTTTTAGAAAAAGGAAAGTAGTGAAATATGCCATGTTGTTAAGACTCAATAATATGCATGAGATACATTATATCAAGGCAGATGGCAGAAAATAGACCATAAAGCTCAGAAGAGATAAACCTTGTATAATTAAGAAGGAAATGAATCAATTAGTATGCCAATTGAAAGTAGACTTCTGAATATGAATTCTAACATATATAGTTTAAATGGTGGTGGTAAGAAATAATACTGGATTATATCAGTATAGGATGTAAACTTCAGTTCTGAAATTGGTATTGTTATGAGAAAACAGCAACCTAATCAAGAAGAATATTTCATTATTCTCCACTGTTACACATTTATTTGGAAGCATATCAGAAATCCATAAATTCTAACTCCCATCAAATTTCACACTAGGAATCTAAGGCCTACATATAATATGTAATCTGAATTATGTTTCAATGAATAAGTGAGAAAAAAAAATGATTTGTAGTAATCTTCCCAATCAGATTAATGGCACAATCAACACTTCTTTTGCATTAACATTTTTTTAAACTTTTGGCTATCTTTTGTCAGATGATATAATGGCATAGCAATATTTAGACAGCAGCTTTTATTGCCCCTTTGCAGACCATTGTTCCAATAATTGTTCAGTAGTGCTGGCATCATAGGAAGAAAATTGTATACCTCAGCTTCTGTCCTCCCTGTGGCTGTAATGAAGTCCCTGTAGTAATCTAATTGTATCGACTTAGCAAGAAAGTGGAATTATAATTGACAATATAAAGCCAAGCAAATTGCAGTATCAGAAGAGACATGCTGACTTAAGCCCTGTTGACATGAATGTCAAAAGTACTTTTTCAATGGCTAAAGTTTGTTTTCTCTAAATTATTTAACTTTCGAACATTAAAATTATGTGTGAAACAGTGTTTTGAGTTAAATCTTTAAATTTTATTTCTCATCGCTGTAGTTCCATACTGAATTGCTTTAAAAAAATGTTGATGGACTTTATCAATATCCATTTATGCTAATATCTTACAAGATCCATAAAGTATGAATTCAAGGATAAAAAATAATTATTGAAATGTTTGCATCACAGACTCTGATTCTATTTTGTGTATTATTTCCCTTTAGGAGGTAATAAATCTTTTCTATAATCTGAATGTATATTCTATTTCTTTCTATTTCTTGTAGTTTTAAAATTAAGCTTATATACTTCAATTAATAGGTAGGCTGGAAAATATAAAAGCTCTGGATATAAGGTTTATGATATGAAATAAGAGAATGACATATCAAGTGGTTTACCTAAAGGGGGCCTGGATTATTAAAGTTAGGGATTTCAGTAAAACATAATGTTTACTTTGAAAATAAACCTGGTTTGCAATCCTCAGAGGAGTTAGAGAAACAGCTAAAGCTTGAAAAAAAAAAGAGGGGAGTGGGACATCATAACCATAGAGCTCCATTTTGATAGGAATTTATTTGATATTATTTAAATAATTATATTTCTTTTAATTACTAGTCACTATCCATGAAGAAAGAAAATAAGATGCTTTCAATAGTGCATGAAATTTATATGATGACTTTGGTCTGAAGTTTCTATTTCTCATTTTCTATCGCACAATTTTAAACAAATCTCTTGGAATATTACTTGATCTGGAAATAATGATGTCACAGTATCTGTGAAAGGTAAAACAGTGTTCCATAAAGCACTGCGTGTTGTGTGTGTATAGAATTATCTCTACAAAGAGAACAGATGACTCAATAGGAGATTTTAATGGTTTTGCCATGTATTCTATTTTCACAAAAAAATATTTTAAAACAAACTCTGGTCCTCTATTAAAATTAGGAAAATAATAGGAAAATAATAAAAATAGAATAAAGAATGAATAAAAAATTCTTATTTTAGAGAATGAATGTGATGAGGTATCTGAGTAAAAGGATAGTTTTTTATCTTAGTAATTCTTTATAATGCACATTACAGTGCTGTGCACATAATGGGACACAGAAAACCATATTCCCTGACCAATTAAAATTTATCCCTTACATCTTGTAGGAAATCCTTCCTGTTTTTTCTAAACAGTAGCAGTTGTTCTCTCTTACCTCCTTTATCATTTTTTCTTGATCCCTTGTTTGTAGATTAAGGAAATGATTACTTTTCATCCTATATTATTCTTGCTTATTTATTAATCTTCTTTGTCCTAGAATATATTAATTGATTGAATATTCATCCTTCTTGGATTCCAAGAATGCAAAACACAAGGTACTCATTGAATGGAAAGAAATATGCGAATACTCAATTCTTATTGAGTATTTTTACCTAAGAATGCTCCTCATGTATTTGGGAAGGCAGTTTTTCCTACAGTACACACATGAAGTTTTACCAACTCCAATGACCAATGAGATGGCCATTGTAACCATCAAAGCTCTTACATCTGGGCAAAAGGAATCACAGATGTCAAGAAAGAATACTAGACTGGCTTTAAATTGGTTTTAAATTACATCAGGTCCAAATTCAGTTGGGAAAATTGGGAAAATTTCTTCCTTGCCTCATTTTCCACACATATAAAATGAGGGAGTTGGATAATTTATTTCAAAATTTCTTCCTTTTGCATATTGCTGCAGAATAGGTTATACTATATATTTTTTAACTCTAGTCTCTTCTTATGAACATTTACAGTTATGCTTTGTTAGAAGAACCTCTATTTCTGCCCCTTCAGCTTTAAATCAAATAATGATACTATGTATAATAATAGTATTTATTAAGGTTTTGGGATTAGTTATACTTACTCAATTTTACAAATAAAATTTTGAGGAAAAAAATTTGAAGCTTAAAGAAGTCAAGTGACTTGCTCAAGATTTCCTTGTACATGATTGGCCATGCCAGTCTTGGTGAAACTCAGTTTTGCCTGATGCCAATGTTATTATCAAGTTTTATCTTTTGACTATCCATTTATTATTTAAATATTTATACACACGGACACACAATACATGCATAAACCCTGTATATAAAGTCACAGTATTATCACCTAATTTTCTAAGCATCTTTGTTTAAATCCAGGAGCCACCAAGAAAGATTTGACCCATGAAGCTATCTATAAAATTGACAAGGGAGCAGTGGATATCATTTTGAATCTCTACAAATTTGACAAGTAAATCTATTCATAACCCAAACAGCAGAACTACTTCCTAGATTATTTTATTAGTGTTTTGGGCAGGTAAAAAAGAAGACTTTTTTTTTTTTTTTGCCAATTCAATTTTATTGACTTAGGGACTAAGGATTCAACATTGTCTAAAAAATCAGTGACTAAGACATTACTAAATTGACAAATCGAGATGAAGTATAAGATCTGCTTGCTACTAGATTGATTGGGTGCATCTTGCATCTACTCTATTGATAGCTGCAAGATCTAAGATACACTGTTATAAGATTGTCATTTTGTGGCTAATTAAAATGACACAGAAAATTAATAAAAAATATAAACAAATTGTAGGAATATCTTAAAATGGAGTTGTTTACAATGCTAAGTAGTTAAAAACTACTCTTGTGATTGTTGAAGTGTAACTGATGAGCAGCCTGTTTGACATTTTGAGTCTTCTGCATTTATAAACTGAGCACAGCTTGCTTTTGACTCCCTTCTGTTTGTTGTTGCTTCTTTTTGTTATTTTAACTCCAGATGCAAATGTAGATGGCTTCATTTTACAATATTCATTGCATGTATTCTATGTTTCCTGTTCTCTTTTTTATTCTGAAATGCCGTTTTTTAAAGGCCATGACATTTCAAAGAAAATCTTGCTATATCCTCTGTTAAAGTTTGATTCGAACTCCATTATCTTTTAGCAATCTTGTAAGTCTCATGAAATGAGGGCATTTTCTATGACACACAAGTGATATATTTAACAGATTGCATAGATTAAGTCTTTAATGCTAATGCCTAATTTTAAGAATTGCTTTCTCAATTTTAACAAAATGAGTAATAAAAATCAAAGTTTGTTTTGTTTTATTCATGTAAGAATTAGGTAAGGATAATTTATAGAAAATTTGATGTTCTAAACTGTGTATTTTGATAACTTTATTCTACATGGTATAAAAACATGACCTTGTATAGTTTGCAATTTAAGCATGTAATTACCATCATCAAATAACTTTATTTGCCTTGTCAAATTTTCTCTTTTTCATTATCTCCTATCTTGATAATGTTTGATGGAATTGGATCTCTAAGGAAATATGAAAAAATTATATAAGTTATTTAGATATAATTTTATACATAATGTTTATAAATATTTTAAAAATACAATAATGAACAGTATTTTTCTGATACCACTGTAGTCATCCACCTGGCTATGCCATACTGATCACAATTCTTCGGCTTTCAGAGGTACTTCATTGAATAGCTTTGCTTTGCTTAACAACAAACACATCACTTTATATTTATGAGGACTTATCTGGATTTTGTTTTTCTAGAAAAATAAAAGCAACCCTGTGGTTGTTTC
Organism: Leptonychotes weddellii; assembly: GCF_054177405.1. NCBI lineage: Eukaryota > Metazoa > Chordata > Mammalia > Carnivora > Phocidae > Leptonychotes > Leptonychotes weddellii. The sequence continues at coordinate 19,449,019 of NC_138370.1, forward strand.
ACTATTGCTTGGGAATATTCGTGGTTTTCTAGTATACGGAATGGACAATCATATGATTCCTTTGGGTTTTTATTTTTTTTATTTTATTTTTTTTTGGTTTTTTGGGGTTTTTTTGCATTGAATTCTCTTTTCTATTTTCTGGCAGTAAACATTTTAATTAATCTCTACATATCAAATATCAAGAAAAAATATGCACTTCTTTGTTAACTATTGAACTAATCTTTTTTCATTAATTCCAGTAGCAATTATATTTTCAAGTTCAGAAAATGCACCTTATATGTTTTTCATAAAAGAATTATCTTTAGGGTGAGAATAAAACTTTACAGACTACTGAAATATTCTAAAAGATTTTTGTTTGTTGGCTGGTTTTTGTTTGTTTTTCCTTGCATCTATGTCAACTCTCTTAACAATTATAATATTGCAACCTTTAGGGGGATATAATCTGCATAATAGAGGAGTCCTAATATATTAAAGTAGTACAGTATTCCTACAATAAAAATATGAAAAAATAACAAGGAGACCAGGAATTAACTCATCATTTTCAGAACTTCAAAACCAAAAAAAAAAAAAAATAGTTATTTTAAATTTTTATTCATTCAAATATTCTGTTCAATATTTGTGGAGTTGTAGTTGAGTAATACTAGTATAAATACAAACACAAATACTCTTTGAGGTTTTTATATTTGGGAAAAAAGCTATATAAACAAAAGAATATGATTGACTTCTTTTTTGAAACGTACATTAAATACTGAAGTTAAATTTTACTAACATTTTTCTTGTTATCATAACTAAAGCTGATGTTTACTGGTAGAAATTATCTAAATTCAGGAGATCACTGAAGTTTTGACCTTTTAAAAATACTTTCATATTTATTCTGTGACCTTTAAGTATCCTTACCTTATAATGCAAGTGAGTTAGAATTTTTCTATTTCCTGTAGCCCAGTATGGTGGCAAGGACCTGCGCTCAAGATTTATGCAAACTTAGTTATTAATTTAAGTCTTATAATTTGCCTGTCAAGTGACACTGAGTAAATTTTCTAACCTCATTTAATCTGTTTCTTTATGTAAAAGTAGTTATGTAATAGTAGTTACAGGTTATTATGATCATGCAATGAATATTACACATGAAATTGCCTAACCCAATGTCTGCCACAGACTGTGTGTTTAATAACTGCTTATCTTCCTCTTTCCCTTCCTCTTTTCAATATTGTGGAATTCTATATTCTAGACAATGTTCCAGGTACTGTGAAAAAAAATTAAATTTAGCATGGTTTTGGCCCTAAAGACCCATAATGCTTTTATTTGCACTTTTACTGTCTTTCATTAAAATCAGTTTACTTCATAACCTAATTCTTTTGAATTATCTTGTTTTCATATTTCACTATTTCTCACTTGTCTTCTTGTTCCCTTTTCTCATATTAAAGTTCCTAATACATTGATCACATCTATGTAGTCACTAGCTTAAATTCCTTTACTGTTCTCCTTTACACACATATTATTTATTTTTATCATAAAATTTAAACCAATATAAGCCCTCCAAGATTTAACCCAAATCCACATCATAAAAATAAATGCATACTGATTTTCAACCCACTTCCCATACAATGATCACTTGATTATCCCAGCCTCCTTGACTTTCTCATGTTGTCTAGGCTTTTGGCATTATGTAAATCATATCACGTCTCCTCCTGGTAGTCTGTTCAATTCCCACATATATTCCAGTGCTTGTTTCTAACTTATCTCCTTCTCCAAGTCTAATGCCTAGTAATTCTTCCCATTTCTGCCACATAAATGTGCTCTATAGTCCACACCTGGACTTAATCTACACCTCGTATTAATATTTAAATATTCAAATAGGTTGTGAACTCCTTAAAAGAAAGAACAGGATCTCATAGTCTTGCATCCCTAATGGAGTCATGCTCAGAAAAAAACAAATACATTGTTATTTAATACCCTGCCTGTTAGAGAAATAATTTAGGAAATTTTACACATATGCATACCTCAAAATGGAAAAATATTTAGAAGAAAGGGGGAGAAAGTCCTAGATAAATTAAGCTACATTATTTATTAATTGATACAAATTCTAATTTATAATTATTTTGGCATGAAAATTATAGTTATTTTGGATATAAATTGTTTTGGAAAGCAAGCTAGAGAATTCGGAAAATGTAGCTGACTATAGATGATAGGCATGTTTAATGATGAATAGTTGAGATTTTTCTCCTCTGAAATATATTTAGGACAAATTACAAAATATTTTTCATGACTTTCAGGAAAGTTTTATCTGAATGATAGACCTCAAAATATATGATTATATATTATTCTATATATGTGTGTGTATGTAAATATATATATATATATATATATATATATACACACTACTTTTGTAATATGAAAAGCGAAGTCAGACTAATTGAAGAGGTTTTTTGAAGTAGTATGGTTTAGCTTTGCTTTTTGTTCACTAATTTCCCTTTAGTGCCCTGGCATAATTGACAGTTTGGAGAGTTGTAGGAAATGCTTTACTTTTTTGTCTTGAATGAAGAATAGTGACTCCTGGTGAAGCTATTAGGACTGGGAAGCTACATTATTCAGAACATGAGTGATTCTGTTTTGTCTCCGGAAAAAGTAGTGTAGTTCACTCTATGCTTTACTCATGAGTCTGTGGCTCATGCTGTGATCGTTGGAAGTTTATTATGTACTTAGACTCTAATATGTTCAGTCAGTAATGCACACTGAGCACTTTAAAAAATTAGTAACAAATGTATGAAATGACTCACTTCCTAGCCTTGAAATTTTACTGTTTTGGAGGAGAGTGTTTCACAGAGCACGTGTGTTGGTGTGTTACAGTGGATATGATGCTCAAGAAAGGAATTTACTTTTGAAATTACACTGTTAATGTTCAATTTACTTCTTCTTTGAAAGAGAGAAAGGGTGCTAAAAATGAGCAAATTTAGCTTGAATGAGTCATCCTCCTATACTGTAATCAATCACTGCATTTCTTTTCCAAAGCCTAGGAGAAGCCCTTCATCCATCTCTCCAGGCAGCTACAATAGATTGATCAGAATGGGCACATATGATATAACCAATTCACCATTCCTGCGATAAACATCTCCTACAGCTTTTAAAAGCATTTTCTGTGAACAGTAAAGATAATCATTTACCAAGAAATTGCTTCAAAACTTTTAAACTTTGTTTTATTATAATCCATTTAGTGATACACGTAGCTTTGATTTCCCAGAATTCAAGTTGTACTACCTATTTTTTTCTATGCAAATATGGTCTTATCTCTACTACCATTTATTTTGTTTATTTGCCAATTTATTTATATATTTACTGATTTGTACTACCATTATTTTCTAAATATTTCCATTAAGGTTTTAATTCAGATAACTCATATAAAAATGATTTTAATACACTGAGTAGGCTTACAGTTTTCTTACTTCTAGATTAATTTTTAGTGCTTTTGAAGGTTTCTGTTATGAGGACCCTTCCTTTAACTTTTTTAAACATCCAAAGTCGCCTTCTTGAAACTTGTTCAGATAAGTGAAAAGTTATAATTGAAATTAGCCTTTAATTCTAAGACCTATTCTGGTATTGATATTCAAATATATTTTGGTGGATTATATAAGATTTCTGTTTTTGACAATTATTACCCTGGATATTCTTTTCATAAAGTTTATCCATTTTACCCTTTGTCTGCTCTTGCCTTTGTTTTCCACACTTTACTGAGCATTGTGTATTTGTGATTTCTTAGGAGGTCTCTTCCTCTCCAGGACCTTTTCCACATACTGTCTTTGTGTTGGGTATTAGTAGAACAGGCTATGCATGAGTAAATCTTCATCCAGACAGGTCTGCAGTGTTTCCAAACCACTCATGAGTAACCGTACCTTAAATCACTTAAGTAGACAAACACAGTACTCGATGGAACAAAAATACTCATTTTAAGCCATATCACTCTCTGGTATATATAACATCTGTTTAGACTCAAGGAAACTTGTAAGAGTTTTTCAATCTATTTATTTACCTAGATGAAGAATTGTATCTGAACTACACATGTAAAAAGGAAACCAAGACAAAATTATTGTGCCTACAACAAAAAAAATTCATGTACTTATTTTATTACCATATGCCAGTCTCTCACCAGTTCCTAAGTTTCAATTAATTTCCTTTGTCTAGAATCCTCATTAATCAAACTACCTCAGAAACAGAGCACATTGGGGCAATTGAACAAAACTGAATATATAGCATATGAAAGTAGTAAATAAGTAATTGGTAGAAATCCATTGTTCTCAGAAAATTGCGTATTCTCATAGTGCCATATTTGTTGTGATTACCCCTAAGTTTCACTAACTTTAATAATGTAAAAAGCTGTGAATTACTGCAGTATATACCCAGTGCAAGAGCTTCATACTATGCCATTTTAAAAAATGCACAAGACAAAATGCCTGATAGAGTGTTAAGGGCATAAGGTATGCATCATTGGCTCATGCATGGAGCAGAAAAGGAAGAATGAGAACATGAACTTATGATATTTTATATGCATGTACTATTCAATTTTTTATTTTTTAAATGCTTAATCATATTTAAACACATTTACTCTTTTGTATTTTGATGGGGTGGTTCATTTAGTAAAGCACTCTATACTTGAGATGACTTTGGTAACGCTGGTCATTGACATTTCATCTAATAGCGTATAAATAGAAGATAAGTTGGCCTCATTTCTAAATACTTCCCTTGCTCTTGCCATTGCTGGGGAGCAAACCAAAATTAATTATTTAAACATTTTCTGTGAGCTTGTTATGTTTAAATAATGATATTGCTAGAGGTAGGCATAAAGGCAAAGATCATTTAATTGTTGGTATTAAATCTAGAAAACCTTTCAAAATGTGAGGAGTAGGGGTGCTTGGGTGGCTCGGATGGTTAAGCATCTGCCTTCAGCTCAGGTCATGATCTCTGAGTCCTGGGATCAAGCCCCATGTCAGGCTCCTGGCTCAGTAGGGAGTCTGCTTCTCCCTCTCCCTCTGCCTCTCCCCCACTGCTCATGCTCTCTCTCTCTCTCTCAAATGAACAAATGATATCTTAAAAAAAATGTGAGAAGTGTATCTTTTCTATATCCTAAAGCAAGTGATAGAGTAAGAAAAAAGTTTATGCAAAAATATATGTTCAACAATAAAAATTAATTAAATAGTAATGAATTCAAAAATGGAATATTATTTAGTAAGGATTAAGTTTTGCATATTCTATTTGAATACAAAGTCTTGATAAGTTTTTCTTTATGGACTAATGAATTGAAATTTTATTCAACTTTATTCATGAATCTGAAGAAATTTGCTAAAATTAGAATCATCTACCTCCTTATTCATTGTTGAATTTACTAAATGGACCTCATATGTCTCAGAGAATTCATCAACCATTTTAATAGTTATACATATTAATTTTAACTCAATAAATTATACTCACTTTTTCTAAGTCTCCTGAACTTTTTTTTTTTTAAAGATTTTATTTATTTATTCATGAGAGACAGAGAGAGAGAAGCAGAGGGAGAAGCAGGCTCCCAAGGAGAAGGGAGCCCGATGCGGGACTCGATCCCAGGACCCTGAGATCATGACCTGAGCCAAAGGCAGACACTTAACCATCTGAGCCACCCAGGCGCCCTCCTGAACTATTTTTGAGTGGAGTAATAATATATAATCATTGTTGCACTGAAATTTTAGAAGAGTAATTCTGTTTTGTTCTTTAGTGACAGGATTAGAGAAAATGTGACACTACATTTAGCTAGGGCCCAAACCTGAGGGGTCACTGGCGAAGGCATGAGGCTGAGCAGAGCGCATGCTCTGGGGCTGGCTGGTCTGCTGATAACTGGTGAGCACCAGAATACTCCCTCCCTCCCTGAGGCGGGCTGCAGAGGTCTATGTGTGGCTGGAGAAAGTGTTTTCACAGGTGGTATACAGTACTCTACAGTAGTTTTGTCATCAACCCCTTGCCATCTCTCTGTTTCCAAATCTGCATGTGTATTTTCAAAAATGTGTATTGCTTTTCCCAATTCCACTCAAATTTAGTAAAATAGGTATCAGTGTTCAAGGTGGAGTGGTATGCAAGGATTGTGAAAATCTGTCATAACTTCCCAGTCCCCTTATGTGGTGTATAGTTTACTGCAGTACATATCAAGGTCATTCTGCTGAAAATAGAAACAGAGAATTAAATTATTAACTCATAGAAACATAATGGGTGGTTGTCAGGGGCTGGGAGTGGGTGAAATAGGGAGTGGGTGAAATAGGTATACATACCTGTGTATGTATACATACACAGTGGGTGAAATAGGGAGAGGTAAGCGTACAAATTTTCAGCTATAAAATGATTAAGATCTGAGGACCTAATGTATAACATCGTGAGTATAGTTGATAACACTATATATTATAGTGTTATATGCCAGTAAAGCTGAGACTTTTTTTTTAATCACACTTTTTTATTCATTTCCTTATTTGCTCAGTATTTGTTAAATATTGACATGGGTCAGGTACAATTTGGTAATTTGGTCCTGGAAATAAATAAGTGAACAGAACATGATCATTCAGTAAAACATGGCCTATTTGACTATACAGGATATGTAGAATTTTACCCAATTTGTGAAATTCAGATAAAACCATTTTGTATTACTTTAAGCAAATTGGAAGGTTGAGTGTTGAATAGCATTCCAATTTATTATTAAAAGTGGTATGTTTATTTTATTTCTTATTTTAAGGTACAGGTAATTAGTTATGGAGTTAAATTAATAATATTGAAGGTAGAATCAGGTAAAAATTGAAATATATATATTTATATATGAGAAGAGAAAAATAGTGGTAAGTTGTTTTTAGTAAATTTATCTGTTTATTGAGTGACTACTAAGTCCATAAAACAGAACAGGCTAATTTGTTCAATGAATGACTATTTCTCAAATAGCATGGTTTACAGGCTTTTAGTATTAATTTAGTAATCCAGTACTCATTTAAATATTTCTTTTTGCAATTGGAAATCTTAAGAAACAAATACATCATTTAGATTTGAAACTTCATTTTTTAAGCATTACTTGCAATTTTTAATATAGTTAAATCTGACGTATATTAATCCTTGCTACTTAGTTTCATGGCGTGCTTTTATGGTGATGCTTCTTTAAATGAATGCTCTCATGGGTAATCTAAGGAGCATGAATGATTCGTCATTCTCCATCCTTCACATCTCCTTCTTACATTGAGGGGATTGCATTGCTCTCTTATTTGTATCAACAAACTCAAAATTAGGGAATGATGAATTACATATTGAACAGCCACCACGCTCTTGGTGTATGTGCCTGCTCATGTTTAGAACACAAAACTTCTTCCCCTTAAGTTGGATTCTATCCAAGGAGATTGTACTGATCTGTGTCCTATTGCTCTATAAACTATTAAATAAAAAGATTGTAAAGCACAGGTGTGTGAAAGCATGCCTATGGCTTTAAACAAGTATCTTCAGGTAACTATTTCCAGGAGGAATTCCTGTTGGAATATATCTCAGGGACAACTAAGTTCCTAAGAAGAATTTAATTCAAGTTCAGTTTTGCCATTTTCCATATGTGTAGATAAATAATAAACATCCCATTCCTAAAAATTACCTCAGCCACGTTATCCTTACATCTTACTACGTGTTCCCCCATTACACTACAGAGCTCCCCTTATTATCCAGTCCCTGGGTCTTCCCTGTTCTTGTTTTGATTACAGATTTCAGTTTTCTTTTCCTTTCAGAAGGCTCAGCTCAAGATAGACTTTCTTCATGGAGCAGTGGTAATAAATTTGACCTCTTACCATTTTTTTTTTTCTCATCCTGGTTTTCACTATTTGTCTATACATTTTCAATATATGGTTATATATGGCTTAAAACAATTCCTGGGCAGATTTTCATCAGTCTAGTTTAACAGGAAAGGTTCTAGAGCACAAATCTTATGTCCAGGTTCACAAATGGAGAGGAGAAAGCTTATAACCGTCCTGAAATAGGTTTATATGCTTCTTTGGAAGGTTTTTATATTTTTGCTAATTATGCATGCAAACATAACTTGTATATATGAATACCTGTGTATGTATATGTTGGTAGAGTATTGTTTGTCATTTAGCTTCATACTTTTTGTTAGGAATGTTAATACATAATAGATTTAGTTCAACTCATTTTTTTTTTTTTTTAGATTTTTATTTATTCATTTGACAGAGAGAGAGCAAGAGAGCACAAGCAGGGGGAGCTGCAGAGGGAGAGGGAGAAGCAGACTCCCCGATGAGCAGGGAGTCAGACATGGAGCTTGATCCCAGGACACTGGGATAGTGACCTGAGCTAAAGGCAGATGCTTAACCCACTGACCCACCCAGATGCCCCTAGTTTAATTCATTTTAATTGCTCTGTTATTTCTGTCTTTCAATATACTGATTTTGTATATACATTTCTCTATTAACTTTTATGAGATCTTAAAAACATTTTAGTATTACAAGAACATCCTGTGAAAATGTTTTATTCTTTATAATTTCCAGGGTTTCTGTAGCATATTTAAGGGAAATTCTGGGATAAAGAGCACGCACATCTTCTGTTTAACGGATATTTTCATAATTGTTTTCCAAAGTGAGGTACCAATTCATACTCCCACTAGCAGTTTTTGAGAATACCTATTTTTGAGAGATACAAGAAAACCATATTTTCCACAAACTTGATATTCCCAGTAACTTTAAATTAACTGCACATGTGGGTCTATTTCTGGAATTTCAGTTATATTGCAGTGGTCTGTTTTTCTACCCTTGAATCCACAGTACCCAAGTTGAATATAGCTTCATAATAAATTTTGATATCTGGTATGGTAAACGCTGTTCTTACTCTTTTAAAACTTTTTATTCTCTCCCTTCCACTCGTTAATATGAATTTATTTCCATTTGAAATGTAAAACAAGTTTATCATAGTCAAAACTAGAAAAATGATTCACCTGATAAGTGTGCAATCATTCTGAGAAAACAAAGTTATTTTTTATAAATCTAGCTGCAAACTATCCTCTTTTATATTGAAATAATCTTACCTATTTCATTTCTGGTCATGTTTTTGATATGTTGGTTCTTTCTTATGTTATTTTCATATACATTTCTCTGCCGCTCAAGTTTCTTCAGAGACACTTGATAAGTTCTGCATCCTTGTTCTCTTGCCTTTCCTTGCCTGAAATGCCACCATTCTGGCATGTTTTTCATTTCTTAAAATCTTAAATGTTATATAAAGTCTGCATCAAATGCTTCTGCAAAGCTACCTGTAACCCTAGAGAGTGACATTCCCTTTATCAAGTTCCCGGAGCATGTATTACTCACATGGAACATATCAAATGTTCCTGGGCTGCTACTTTAAGACCCATAGTGCCCAGGAGCTTCAAGAAGTAAGCACCTCCCTCTCTTCCCTACAGTGTGTGCATGGATCCTTCATGTAAATTTCCTACATTTGATCTTAGCCAAAGGCGGAGAAGTGATTCCATGTAAATTTTCTTACAGTCATCCAGTGTCTGCTCATTTCTTACCGTTCAAGGGAATGAATCTTTGCAGAGCTAGCCCATTTAATTTACGGAGAACCTAGTGAGAAAACTTTTTTCTTACTTAGGATGTTTTCCAAATATTAGTCACTTCGTACAGGCTTCATGAACTTTTCCCCACACACCACATACGCTGTGTGTTGAATATTATGTTTTAAATTGACCCACTATCTCGAACCTATTTTTAAAGAAAATTTTAAACTGATACAGTAAATTGGAAACCAGTCTTACCTGCCAAAAGATAACAGGAAAGATATGGCCATTTTCACCTGCCATAAGGTAAACAGAAAAGGTGAATACAATAGCAACAATGAAAAGCAAAGTTATTATATCCCAACTGGAGAGACACTGTTTAGCTGAAAACTTCTCTAATTGCTTTTTTTTTTTTTTTTAGAAGGGTGGCTAGAAATTAGTAATGTGCCTGCTAGCATTAAAAAGACTTTCCTTGGGGTACCTGGGTGGCTCAGTCATTAAGCGTCTGCCTTCGGCTCAGGTCATGATCCCAGAGTCCTGGGATCGAGCCCCGCATCGCGCTCCCTGCTCCACGGGAAGCCTGCTTCTCCCTCTCCCGCTCCCCCTGCTTGTGTTCCCTCTCTTGCTGTGTCTCTCTCTGTCATATAAATAAATAAATAAATCTTAAAAAAAAAAAACAAAAAACTTCTGATGTGCTAAAAAAACTTGGAAGCACATATACACAAGAATAGATTTCTCTGTGAGTCAAAGATATTTAATGTCATGTTTCTTTACTATCTGAAATGACTACACTTACCACTTAAGACAATTTTCCTACCACCAGTAGTAAATCTCACATTAGGAGAAGCACAGATTATTCATTTGCTCCTTGGTTTATGGATACTAAAGAAAGCATAGTGTATATTTAAAGGTATTTAAAATGTTTTGCGGGGTGGGAGGCTCAGTCGGTTAAACATCCCACTCTTGGTTTCGGCTCAGGTTATGATCTCAGGGACCTGAGTTTGAGCCCCTAGCCCGGATCCACACTCAGCGGGGAGTCTGCTTCTCTTCCTCTCCCTCTCCTTCTGCTCCTCCTCCCTGCTCACGCATGCCCTCTTTCTCTCTAAAATACAGAAATGAGGGGCACCTGTGTGGCTGTCAGTTAAACCTCTGCCTTTGGCTCAGGTCATGCTGCCAGAGTCTCAGGATGGATCCCCACATTGGGCTCCCTGCTCAGCGGGGAGCTTCTCCCTCTGACCCTCATTGCCCCCCGCACTCTCTCTCTCACTCAAATAAATAAATAAAATAATAAAATAAAATAAATACAGAAATGAATCTTTAAAAAATAAATAAAAATAAAATGTTTTGCATGTAATAGGTATTCAGTAAATATTTGTCAGGGAACTAGTCTGATGTAATTAAGGAAATAAAAACATCAACAAAAACTGCTGTATCAATCCATAAACCTGAATCCAAAAATCAATGTTTTACTTATTTGAGGAATTTTGAGTATGTTGAGTATGTTGACTTTTTGGCCTTAATATTATTAATTACTAAAGTGGGACCTGTAAGATTCACTTTTATAGAGTTAGTTGTGTTGATGAATAAACAGAGTAACCTGTGCGAAGGGCTATAGGCAGTGTGGGGTCTGGCTGAGAAAATGAATTCAGGGATCAGAAAAGTGTCTTATATTTCTTGTCTTATTAACTCTTGTGCCTATTAGCTCTTGGAGAAATTTCTTAACATTTGTAGGCCTCATTTTCCTTTTCTTATAAAAAAAATAGAATAATAAGAACAGCTTTCTTCTCTGGGTTGAAGTTAGGATTAGATGAGTTAACTGGGCACTTGTGTCTGGCACATGATAATCTCTCTGCTGTCCTTTGCTGTTAGTATTATTCTTAATTTCCTTTCTTCCCCTTGAATGAAGGATCTTATAATGTTAAAATGTGCAGTTCTTTTTAAACAGAAAAGCAATCTTTTAGGAATATAACCAAACATAAACTGGGCATAAATGTATCTGGTAGGGAGCTCTAAAGTACTGTTAAAATGCAAAAGTCTGCAGATGGTACTAGAACATGAACAAGTTTCACCTTAGTACTGTATCATGGAAGTAATCTAGTGAATAAGCACTTTGTAGTTTATCATTAAATCTGTATAATGTTTCGAATGGATTTTGATATGCAGATCTTCACTCATTCAAATAAAAATTTTAAAGTGTTTTAAATAATTAGGAGATTTTTATTATTGCTTCTTTTCTTATTCATCCTAACTTACTTTTTTCTAATGCACTGTGTACAATAATTAAATAAATAAGTGAATAAAACAAGCAAATAAAATATCAAGGATATCATTGGTTATTAATATATTCAGTTATTCTTAGAACTAGCAATTGACATGCTTTTAAACAATTTTGTTTTATATTCATCTAGTTAAACTCCCCATCTGTACTGTTTCTTGATTGTAAAATGGGTGTTTTTAAACCACTTAAATGTAGTTTGCAAAGGTCACCAATTTATAACATGGCCAAGGCCTTTTCAGATCACCGGCTTGAAGTCTAAATTATATATCATGGCCTGGATACAGCTCTCCAGATATCTAGAGAAAATGCAGTTTTAAAAAAATAATTTTATAAAATGCAATCAGAAAACAACTTACACATTGGGAGAATCTGGAATCAAGTCTCAGTGCAAACTCTAGAGAAATTTCTTTGGTTGCCACAACAGAGGAGACACAGGGATGGGAACACAACCATGAGCTCTGTGGAGCCAGCTGGTTTCCTGTCCCATGGACAGGTATTCATAAGTGTAGGAGAGGAAGAATAATTTTCCATCTACCCTTTTGAGTTCTTGGCTGAGGCCCCTGTAATAAAGGACAGATTAACAACAACAAAACCCAATAGGCAGAAGTTTATTAACATATATTCCTCACTTACACATAAGAAATAACTAGGGAAAAGTGAGTAACCCAAACAGATGGCTTAGAATTCAGACTTAAATGCAGTCTTAATAGGAAAAGGGGAGTGGAATGTAAGCCTCTTAGGGGAGAGGAAATTACTTTTAGGAAAGATGAATGGGCCCTTAGAAGGATAGATTGGAGGTGTAGTGATTTTGTGGCAACGTGTGTCTGGGTGTGGTATCAACTTCTGTCCTCCTTAGGTGTAAGAGGAGTCAGTCCTTCCTGGCTGATGATACTCCCAGGGAGAGGATTTATGACAAGGGAGTTTCTTTTGGAGAATGTCTTTAGGCAAATAAGAGGAGTTCAGAGAAAGCCTCCCCCTTCATTTGCTGGTTTTTGACTGCCTAAGTTCAATGTATCAAGATGCCAAGGTGGCATATTTTGCAATCTTTCATTGTAAACAGTGATTTCTTGGTTTGGATACAGCAGAATTAATACAATAAATAATCTTATAAAACACTTTCTTTTATACCCATGAAGATAAGGGTCAGCCTCCCTGTGTAAGAGAAGCATTTCTTTCCTTTAGTCTTTGTAAAATTATTTTGTTTCTGCATAGGGAACCACTTTCCATGAATTCTTTTTCACTTCTGTTCATTTCAATATATTAACCAATTGGGAATTTTTTTTCAGTTCCAAATCACTAAGTAAAAATGAAGAAAAAAAAAAAAAACAACTTTTAAAAGCTCATGAAAACAGCTAAGACACAGGGGCTGAAAGTGGGTTCTAGAAGATAGCCTCTTAGGTCATTCAAATTACTATTATTTCATTTGTTACCGACAGACAATTGGGTATTTAGTTATATTTCCAAATTCTGTAGGTATCCATTTTTTAGCATTTTATTGATTTAATATTTTTAAAAAATCAGTAAAAACAGAAATACCAATTTTCTTCATAAATTCTAAAATTATGTAATTTTTTCATAGAAGATATATTCACTGGCATATGGTGGGGTAAAGAAGGAAAAGCTTGGGGCGCCTGGGTGGCTCAGTCGGTTGGGCGGCTGCCTTCAGCTCAGGTCGTGATCCCAGCATCCTGGGATCGAGCCCCTCATCGGGCTCCTTGCTCAGTGGGGAGCCTGCTTCTCCCTCTGCCTCTGCCTGCCGTTCCCCCTGCTTGTGCTCTCTCTCTCTCTCACTATCTCTCTCTGTGTGTCAAATAAAAATAAATAATAAAATCTTAAAAAAAAAAGATGGAAAAGCTCTAAGATTCAATATATATTTATATTTTAGTTAAGTTACTATACATTGAATTGTTTAATCTTTACATATGTTTCAAAGGTAGTTCAGTTTACTGTTAGTTTTTAGATGACATGTTTGGAGTGACATAAGTAGTATATGGTAATAATACTGTCAAAATTTAAAACTTCATGAATGTCATCCTCTGACCTTGTTGAACACACACGTTAATCAGATCTTTTTGAAAACCTGCTGCCTGCATGACGATATCGTTGGACAAATGGTGGCTACAGAATATTTGTTTATTCAATAAATTTTTGTGCACCTATTTTTCTACTTTAGGGAGTTGTACCAATAAACAGCTCAAAGTCCCTGTCCTCATATGGCTTCTATTCTAGTGGAAGTGACAGAAAATAAACAGATGGATATTTAATATACTGCTAAGTGGAAATAAGTTCTATGAAGACCCAGAACATGACAGTCAAGTTCTTCCCTCTCTGTCTGAAAAGCTATTACCCTGGTGGATGCATAGTTCCCCCGCTTCAAGTCCTTGTGGACATTACTCAAAACTTGGGTTTCCAATGAGGCTTTAACAGGCTACCCTGTCTAAATGGCAGCACACATTTTCATTATCCTCCATCCTTGCATTATTTAGCTTCTCACTACTGTTTCACTTACTGTCTGTTTTAGTTATTTTTGCTTGCTCTTTGTGCCCAGCTTGAGAATATAAATCCCATGAAGGCAGGAATTTTTGTCTTCCCTGCTGCACCGATAGCTTCTAGAAAGATGCCTTGTGTGTAGAAAGTGTTAAACTAACTTCTGTTTGATATATAAATAAATATGATAATTATGCTATGGGAACATGGTCCTTGAAACTAAGCAGCAGAGGCAAGAATTAAGGCAGAAGTTGGAAACCTTTAAAATAATCTTGTCATGACATAAATGCTGACAAGAACTGATACAAACAGACATTTGTGAAAAAATATGATATAAAGGTGGAACTACATGCCCCCCCCAAAAGAGACATAAGATCTAAGCATCTTTAAAATTTTTAGGTTTTTTTTAGCTATCATGACTTAAAATATTGTGCCACTATCAATAGAATAAGGGACACAATGATGGCATTAGAATTAGAGATATGTTTTCGAGGACTGTTGCCTCAAAAAGTCCCCACCACCAGCCCCAAGATATCGTCTAGTCCAATAAAGGACATGCAATACCTACAGCTTTTCCAATTCACTAATGGGAAAAAAAAAAAACATATCTTGGATTGTATAATATTATTTTGAATTGAATATAATTCCACTCACTCTCACTGCACTCCCTAAATAGGTTTCTAATTGTGTGAATTACATGCTTTCTACATATATTCATCCATCCATAGAGTCAACAAATACTTATTGAATCATTTAATGAAGCTCATGGATGTAACAGAAATATACTAAATGATAACATCATGATTCCCAAAGTGCCCCCTTTCCTGAATTAAAGTAGAAATCAATTTGGCTTTAGCTGAATCAACAATAAAACCACCAGAAAAATGCCTAGCATGGAGTAGATATTCAATAAAAGTGCCTATTAATCTTTTTGTTTCATTTATAGCATACCTGTGTTTGATGCTAAGGTGACTATAAAAAATTTTAAGCAAGGGAGTTTATAATCTTATTGTGAGTATAAATGAGAAAAAATAATTTTCCCTCTACCCTATGAGTTCTTGGATAAGGATTCTATAATAAAAAACAGATTAAGGGGCGCCTGGGTGGCTCAGTTGTTAAGCATCTGCCTTCGGCTCAGGTCATGATCCCAGGGTCCTGGGATTGAGCTCCATAGAAAGCCTGCTTCTCCCTCTCCCACTCCCCTTGCTTGTGTTCCCTCTCTCGCTGTGTCTCTCTCTGTCAAAAAATAAATAAAATCTTAAAAAAAAAGCAGCTTAATAGGAGAAAAATAACACAGAATTTTATTAACATGTATACCTCATTCATATGTAGGAAATGCTCAGGGAAAAATGAGTAACCGAAAGAGGTGTCTTAGAATTCTGACTTAAATACCATCTTAGGGGTGCCTGGGTGGCTCAGTCGTTAAGCGTCTGCCTTCAGCTCAGGTCATGATCCCAGGGTCCTGCGATCGAGCCCCGCATCGGGTTCCCTGCTCAGCAGGAAGCCTGCGTCTCCTTCTCCCACTCCTACTGCTTGTGTTCCCTCTCTCACTGAGTCTCTCTCTGTCAAATAAATAAATAAAATCTTTTAAAAAAATAAATAAATAAATACCATCTTAGTAAGGAATGTGGAGTGGAATGTAGACCTCTCAGAGGTGAGGAAATTATTTTTAGGAAAGATGAATGAGCCCTTAGAAGAATAAATGAGAGGTGTGATAGTTTGGGACAAAGTGTGTCTGGGTGTGGTGTTGAGTTCTGTTCTCTCCTGTGACAAAAGTCAATCCTCCCTGGGTGATGAAATTCCTGGGGATGGCCGTAATGACAAAGGAGTTTCTTTTGGAGGGTCTCTCTTTAGACAGATAAGGGTTGTTCAGAAAAATCTTCCTATATTTGCTATTTTCAAGTGCCTACAGCTAAAAATAAGCAGTATGTCAAAGTGGCTCACTTTGGGGTGGCATGTTCTGCTACTTCTTCATAAACTAAGACAAGAAACAACCGTAAAACAACAGAAAAGAACGTGAAATATATATGTGTATCCTCCACAAGGCTCCTCAGGTAACAACAGCTAGTCAATATTCTTGCTTAGTTTTTTAACCCTAGTACTGAAAAAAGGCTGATTTGTAGTATGTAAAGCAGAAGGAGATAGTGTTACTAGTTCTCTTTTCTCATTTTCCACCTATGGTGGCAAGGCAGGTTAATACTCATGATGTATGTGTGCCCATCCAAGGTTAGTGTCAGTAATGAGGATGAAGCATTCATCTCTTCTCCTGGCCTATATTCTCCTATATGGCCCCTCCTAAGATTCAACAGGAAGAGAGGTGTACAATCACGGGCAGGCCTCAGTGGACCAACTCTCCAGCATCTTCTGTACTGGCACCGCTTAATGATGACTTTCCAGGCTTCTTTTTATGTCCCTCCTTCATGTCATCGGATGTTGAA
>NC_138370.1:19466253-19504473 GCF_054177405.1 Leptonychotes weddellii
CTCTGTTTCTCATGAATAAATAAATAAAATCTTTAAAAAAAAAAAGAAAACACCATTGAATTTCTTGAGGTGATAAAAATAGTTTAATTAAATAATTTTTATGTGTTCTAGACAGCCTTTTCTCTGACACTTTTTTTTTTAAAGATTTTTTTTTAAGGTTTTATTTATTTATTTGACAGAGAGAGACACAGCGAGAGAGGAAACACAAGCAGGGAGAGTGGGAGAGGGAGAAGCAGGCTTCCCGCCGAGCAGGGAGCCTGATGTGGGGCTCGATCCCAGGACTCTGGGATCATGACCTGAGCCGAAGGCAGACGCTTAATGACTGAGCCACCCAGGCACCCCTCTCTGACACTTTTGTTATCCCATTTTCTTTACAAAGTTGTGAGTGGCATTTGATATATGTACAGAATTTCTATTGCTTTACCAAAAAATCTTATTGCTAGAAAGACCATTTTCTTTGTAATTTGTGTTCGTTTTATTTTAGAGACTTAACTAAGTTCTCATTTCTTTTCTAAGACACATTAATCTCACCTTCATGTCTAAGTAGAATTAGTAGAAATAGAATATTATGAAAAAGAACTTTGCTTTAATGTGAGATGAAAGGCAATGCATGATCTAAATAGTCACAGCCTTTGTGCCTTTTCACAGAGGAGCTACACAAGGCAAAGTCTCCTACTTGCTAGTCAGGCATAGCCAGGCTTCTGCCCTCTCCTGCTCTCCTCCTACAACCATGTGCTTCCTCTTCTTACGCCCTTCCTTATTCTTCTTTTCAATTGTGGTGGTCCTTAGATTCCTTTTATCTTCTTATATTTTTTACTTTGTAATCATAACCTCTGTGAGAACTATAAAATGTCCAAAATCCTCAGGCAAAGGAAATTCCCATGACATGCAGTCATCTGTTATAACATATTACACAGCAGTTAATGTTGTGCAACTCACCTTGAAATAGGAATCTCATTCAGGACTAAAGATTGAGGCTAGTGTCAAGGAAACATGAAATATTAATCTTAATAAAAATGACATTTAACAAACAGGTAATTCTTTTTTTTTCTTTTTTTATTATTTTTTTAAATTTTATTATGTTAATCACCATACATTACATCATTAGTTTTTGATGTAGTGTTCCATGATTCATTGTTTGCGTATAACACCCAGTGCTCCATGCAGTACGTGCCCTCCTTAATACCCATCACCAGGCTAACCCATCACTCTACCCCCTCCCCTCTAGAGCCCTCAGTTTGTTTCTCAGAGTCCATAGTCTCTCATGGTTTGTCTCCACCTCTGATTTCCCCCCCTTCTTTATACCATGAAAGAATTTGCTGTTGATCATCTAGTATTATTAGCACTTCTAATGCAGTTAGAATTCTGATTTAACATATACAAGGATTTGTATTATATGGAACATAATACTCTCCATAAAAATTAAAATGTTTAATAGTGTATTAATTCAATTTAAGCTATAGCTCTAAAATTAAAACAAATTGGGAAAAAGCCAAAAAATTTTTGGATATTTGCATTTATCAATATGCAGTTCTACATTTTATTTAGGGTAGGATTGGCTCATTGAACACTATAACTTACACTCTTAAGTTACATATTTTATATAACATATAGGCATCCCTCAGAGATACAGCAGGTTCCATTATAGACCACCACAATAAAGCAAATATTTTGAGAAAGTGAGTCAAATAAATTTTTCAGTTTCCCAGTGCATATAGAAGTTACTTTATACTATACTGTAGTCTGTTAAGTGTGCACTAACATTATGTCTAAAAGAACAATGTGCATACCTTAATTAAAAATACTTTATTGCTAAAATATGCTAAATATCATCTGAGTTTACTGTGAGTTGTAATCTTTTTGCTAGTGAAGGATCTTACCTCAAAGTTGATGGCTGCTGACTGATCATGATTGTGGTTACTGAAGGCTGGGGTCATTACTGAAGGCTGTGGTGGCAATTTCTTAAAATAAGACAACAGTGAAGTGTTTTGCATCCATTGACTCTTCCTTTTACAAATGATTTCTCTGTAGTGCTATTTGATAGCATTTTACTCACAGTAAAACTTCTTTCAAAATTGAAGTCAGTCCTCACAAACCCTGCTACTGTTTTATCAACTAAGTTTATATAATATTCTAAATCCTTTGTTGTCATTGCAGTAATCTTCACAGTCTCTTCACCAGGAGTAGATTCCATCTCAAGAAACCACTTTCTTTGCTCATCCATAAGAAGCAACCCCTCATCCATTCAAGTTTGATCATTGAGATTGCAGCAATTCAGTACCATCTTCAGGCTCCACTTCTCTTTCTAGTTCCTTTGCTGTTTCTACCACATCTGCAGTTACTCCCTCCAGTGAAGTCATGAACCCCTCAAAGTCATCCATGAGGGTTGAAATCAACTTCTTCCAAGCTCCTGTTCATGTTGATATTTTGACTTCTTTCCATGAATCATGAATGTTCTTAATGGCATCTAGAATGGTGAATCCTTTCTGGGTTTTCAATTTATTTTGTCAAGATCCATCAGAAGAATCACTATCTATGACACCTAGCCTTATGAAATATATTTCTTAAATAATATGACTTGGAAGTCAAAATTACTTATTTATTCATGGGCTGCAGAATGAATGTTGTGTTAGCAGGCATGAAAACAACACTAATCTGGTTGTACATCTCCATCAGAGCACTTGAATGACCAAGTGCATTGGCAATGAGCAGTAATATTTTGAAAATTTTTTTGTGAGCAGTAGTTCTCAACGGTGGACTTAAAATAGTCACTAAGTCATGTTGTAAACATATATGCTATCTCCAAGCTTGTTGTTCCATTTATAGAGCATGTGCAGAATAGATTTAACCTAATTCTGTAGGGCTCTAGGATTTTTGGAATTGATAAATGAACATCGGCTTCAACTTAAAGTCAGCAGCTGCATTAGCCCCTAACAAGAGCGTCAGCCTGTCCTTTGAAGCTTTGAAGCCAAGCTTTGACTTCCCTCTAGATATGAAAATCCTAGATGGTGTCTTTTTCCAACAGAAGGCTATTTCATCTACATTGAGAAATCTGTTGCTGAGTGTAGCCACCTTCATGAGTTATCATAATTAGGTCTTCCGGATAACTTGCTACAGCTTCTGCAAAAGCACTTGCTGCTTCACCTTGCACTTTTATGTTTTGGAAATGGCTTTTAAACCTCATGACCCAACCTTACTAGCTGCCAACTTTTCTTCCGCAGCTTCCTCACCTCTTTTGGCCTCCAGAGAATTGAAGAAAGTTAGGGCCTTCCTTTGGATTAGGCTTTGGCTAAAGGGGATATTGTGGCTGCTCTAATTTTTTTTTTTATCCAGACCACTAAGACTTTCTCCATATCAACAATTAGGCTGTTTTGCTTTCTTATCCTTTGTCTGTTTACTGGAGTAGCACTTTTAATTTTCTTCAAGAACAATTTCTTTGCATTCACATCTTGGCTAAATGTTTACCCAAGAAGATAAGCCTTCCTCACCAAAATTAGTCATTTCTAGCTTTTGATTTAAAGTGAAATATGCAACTCTTCCTTTCACTTGAATACTTAGTGGCCATTGCAGTGTTTTTCCTTTGTTAAGTTTTTTTATTTAAGTTCCTGTTAACATAGAGTTTAACATTAGTTTCAGGTGTACAATAAATATAGTAATTTAACAATTCCATACAATACCTGATGCTCATCCCAGCGAGGCCCCAGGGTTTTTAATTGGCCTAATTTTAATATTGTTTTGTCTCAGGTAAAAGGCAGGCCTGAAAAGAAGGAGAGAGAGGGTTACTGAGTGGAACTGTCAAAATGCACATAATTATCAATAAAGCCATCATCTTATATGAGTGTGATTCATGGTGCCCCAAAACAATTATTAGTAACATCAAAGATCACTGATCACAGATAACCATGACAAATATAATAATAATGGAAAAAGTTTGAAATATTGTGAGAATTACTAAAATGTGACACAGAGATACCAAAATGAACAAATGCTATTAGAAAAATGGCACCGATAGACTTTCTTGACTTAGGGTTGCCACAAATGTTCAATTTGTCAATAATGCAGCACCTGTAAAGCACAATACAATGAGATATGCCTGTATTTTATATTACTTGACATGTCATTTTAATACGTCATTGATGTTGCTTTTATTTTGGTATATTTATTCAGCATGATTTCTGTTGTTGTATTGTTTAATTGACATGAATAATAAGAGAAATCTGATGAAACCTAAAGAGAAAAAACAAAACTAAAAAAACTTACTGCCTTGGAGAAAATTATATTTTATAAAAATTAAAATTTTTGTTCTTCAGATAATAAGTTATTCTAAAAATTGTATGCCTCGTACATATCCTTTACTTTTCTTAACTGTACTTCTTGGTTGTAATCTGGCAGAAAATAATGTATTTGCTTTTTCAAAGAATTAACTTAGAAACTAAATTAATATATATATATTACCAAGGAATACCACCACCTCTTTTCCAAAACTGACTTCTATGTATATCAATATGTTATATAATATTATATAACAGAATAGTTCAATATAATGTCTTCTTTTTTAGAGATCAAATTTATTTTGAGAACTCATTGAAATACAACTAAAATAAATAACCAACAAAGTTCTAAGTAAAAGTATTAATTAAATAGCTATATCTATATAATTCTCAATAAAATTATCTTTTCTTCCCATAGGTTCTTTCAAATGCACTTACATTTTATTAAAACATGTACCCTGAACACTGATACCCTGTATCTTTAGATAAAGGTACAGATATGCCTTGTGATACATTTGGTCTCTGTCTACCCTAAAGAACAGGTGACATGTGTTCCAAGAGTAGCTGGGATGGGGCGCCTGGGTGGCTCAGTTGGTTAAGCGACTGCCTTCGGCTCAGGTCATGATCCTGGAGTCCCTGGATCGAGTCCCGCATCGGGCTCCCTGCTTGGCAGGGAGTCTGCTTCTCCCTCTGACCCTCCTCCCTCTCATGCTCTCTGTTTCTCATTCTCTCTGTCTCAAATAAATAAATAAAATCTTTAAAAAAAAAAAAAAAGAGTAGCTGGGATGTGCATAGAATTTTAGGTTATAGACACCTGGGAGTAGAGATGAGCGTCTTCCGAGTCTCCGTAAAAA
The DNA here is from genome assembly GCF_054177405.1 of Leptonychotes weddellii. Taxonomy (NCBI): domain Eukaryota; kingdom Metazoa; phylum Chordata; class Mammalia; order Carnivora; family Phocidae; genus Leptonychotes; species Leptonychotes weddellii. The sequence continues at coordinate 19,471,379 of NC_138370.1, forward strand.
AAAGCTAATGTTATAATTGGGCAAATCTGACTGAAAATAATATACATCCTAGAAATATTATAGTTAGTTAAACAGCTCTAAAAAGCAGCACTGATGATGTGATGTGAGGGGCTTTGTGAGATTTTAATCAATTTTAGTTTTAATTATACAGCAATAATTCTTTGAACACTCATTACACATTATTCATAGGTATATTGTGTCTTTTGATTTAAAAAAATCATCAGTTTTAGTTTTGAATGCTTCTTTTCTTTCTTTTCTTTTCTTCCTTTTTTTTTTTCCAGATGACACGAGAACAATATATACTAGCAACACCACAGAACAACCTGCCAAGGGCTGAGAATGCACAGCTTTACCCGGTGGGGATTTATGGATGGCGAAAGAGGTGCTTATACTTCTTTGTCCTTCTGCTGTTGGTGACCATGATAGTTAACTTAGCCATGACAATATGGATATTGAAAGTGATGAATTTCACTGTGGTAAGTACCACCATGACTTTATATCTACTGCTTTTGGTTCAAAGATGATAGAGCGCTGTTATTTTCATTTTTTAATTGAAACTTATTTATCTTAAGCTTTACAAGGTTGTGTCTTGAAATTCCAAAGACTGTCATATATTATTTTAAGACTGCATTCAATATGTATCCATGACAGACATATGATATTACCACCTGTCCTTTAAGTGTGGGAAATTGAGATCATGAGATAGCACGGGATACCGATTCATTAGCAAGTTAGAAAAATTTAACCTATACGTGTGAACTATTGCTTGCTAAACCTGGTAATCTAGAAAACAAGTCTATATTTTTAGAGATGATATTTTATGTTAAAATTAATAGTAGATATCACGAGTACCTTTAAAATACTTTACGTAGAGTATCTACCTCCCTCTATATGCTTTCTGTGTAACAAACTGCATGATCAAATCTAAACCCTGGAATTTCTCATGAGCCACATGGACCAATGTCTATAATTGTCACCATATGGAGCACTGACATGGTAAATATAAGATACATCAGAAATTAAATCACTCTTTCGTGAAAAGTAATATTTTAATAGCAAAATAATTATATAGCTCATTGATGAATTTTGCTTTAATTTACTGAATGTGTACAATAAAGCTATGAGCCTGACTCATCTGGGAAAAATCAGCTGCATCAGCAAAGTTTAGTTTAGCTCACTTCATATTTTCTGGCTAAATTCTTAAATTTCTCTCCTCTGCCTTTAAAGCTTTCTGCCTTTGCTTAAACACCTCAGATATCTTCACATTCGAGCAGGTATCTTACACTTGCTGACCATACTGCTATTATTCTTTAGAACTCTGCATCCTCAGGGGCAATTGTAAAGCTGGCTGTTTAACTTCACTGATCTTTGTATATTGGGCTGCTTTTTTTTTTTTAACTCTGCTGTGTATTGATTTAGCAAGGGTAGTTTCTTTCTGAATTCACTAGCATGTAATTCTAACTTGGAACAGAATCTCAAAAGGAAAATGAGCCCAGCATCTGTCCATTGTGTAGTGCACTTTGGTTGTGTGCAGAAGAACCCTGGGAGAGCAGGTGGCCTATCTTCCTGAGAGGAAAACTGTAACTGTGCAAATCATGATAGAAGAGCATATGCTCATGGAGAAAAATGAGCTGAGCAAGGGCTCCATTTCTCTGATACAGTGCAAATTTTGAAGGGTATTCATCAAAAAAGAAATGAAAGGCAAAGAAAAGTTGAGCAGAACTCAGTATGTTCCAGGATTAGAGAAAATAACTATATCCTTAGCGATGGATATGTGTTCAGGGTCACTGATCAAGGTTTGTGAGCCTGTGTGTGGGTGGCTAGAGGTGGAGTTGGGTGCTACTAGGCAAATTATTGCTTTAAGAGACACCCTAGTAATACATCTGAACCATTCTTTTGTCCTAAGAGTTGGCTCAGTTCCCCTCCCCACCTTCATTGAGAATATTTTGGCACAGATTACATTAATGTTACTCCTAGTCTTTTAGTTCTGAGCTCTGTTCCTACCTTCCCTTACTAATGTCTGGGCTTCATTAATGATTCATTTACCACATATTAGGGGCTGAAGATTCTTTTATATGTTTTTGAATATCAGCCAGATTAGCAGTTGCTGACAGCAACTTTTTAAACCTCATTTTTCTTAACAAAACAAAACAAACAAAAATCACTGTGAAAGAGATAAAGAGTATAATTTTCTCCAAGATTTGAAATTTCAAGCATTTGATTACCTCTACCAAAGAGCTTCTTTCTAAAGCTCATGAAAGTTGTGATCGACTCTCTCACTTCAGGAGCCTTGATTCTATCCAGTGACCAGGCCATGGAAATTTTCAGATTCAATCCCTGTAAGTTTCTCAAGCATATTTAAATTAATTAAGAAGATAAACTTAAATGCATAATTACATGCCTGCATGCATTGGGCTCCCAATACCTTGCCTCATGCTGAGGTCAAGGCTGCATAAGCCAATTCAAGGGAAATAATTGAAACCTTTGTCCTCAGGATCCATGCAGGCCTCAGGGTTTCTGTCACCTATGGAGCTATCCAATTTGAACCTCAGCTGACCAAAATGTAAATGTCAACATATTCCTGGGGATAATGAAAAGGAGTTTATTTCCATAGGAGTTTTGGTGTTTATTTCTTTAATTTTGAGCATATCTTTCTTTTTTTAATCACATTGTTACTTTTTAATAATCAAAAAATAGAAGGTTATTCTTTAGCCATGTAAGCTATTTGTATGTAAGTGAAATAAATGGAAAGATGAAGTAATTATTGTGTCAAGATAATCTTTGTAAGGTTGTATACTCTCCATTTCAATGCAGTAATTCATAATTGTTCAGAGAAATTCTGAATTAAATAGTTGCTGAGTTTAGCAGTTCTGAATACTACACACCAGATTAAGTTGTATGAATTTGAAAAGTGTGAAATAATTTGTAATCCTCTTACATTAGAGCAGTAATGAAATCAATTTTATGTTTTCACTGGTGCATTATGATTGCATCTATCCCTACAGTGAATACCAGAAACCATTCGCCATACTATCATAAGAATTAGTAAATGATGTATAAATTGTTTGGGGAGTATTATTGATTTATACAAAATGTATTTCTCTTTCATTATAACTGTTTCCATCCAGTCCATGGAAATATGAGGCTGTTAACATCTTTTATTTCAGCAAACTGAGAACATTACTGTTATCAAAATATTTTGTTTTTAGCACAGCAAGGGTAGCTGCCAACCTGTTTTATGATGCTTCTTGAAATCCATCATTATGACTAGTATTATACATGATCTGTGTGGTTGATATGACCTTATTCTGCTTTTTATTTTGTGGAAAATAAAATCACACAGCTATTGGATACTCAGGTGCAGAGAATCAAGAAAAAGGAAATTAGTTTATACTATAGGGTGAAAGGCTTAGGACCGATATACACCACAATTTCCTGTCTATGGGAGTTAGTAAGTGTAGGAATGAATTGAAGAAAGAGGTTGCCAAACTCCACTCTCTCAAGATCAGTATAACCCAATTACGTGTTTTTGTTGTTGTTGTTGGTTGTTGTTGGTTGGCATAATAGCTATGTGGTTCAATATAAATGGACTAGTCTAGCAGATCTGTTGAATCTAGGCATTCTGCTAAGGTGATATTCTTTTCTTGGGCCAAGTATTCGTCCTAAGTAAGTTAGTTCTATATTTGAAAATTGAAGATTAATATAATAATAAAGTATTCATTTTAATCACAAGAGTACCAAGTAAGTATTGGTAGCAAAATGCAACTTCATTTGATTAGCTATGTTACGTAGCCAACAAAAGAAGGATGGAAAAATAAATGCCATTTATTAAGCAAAGAGGGAGAAGAAAGTCATGAATGTTGAGACCGAGAAGTCATGAATATCTAGATATGGGTAAAAATTGAAATAATCAGTTGAACAAATTGGAAAACAAAAGTCTTAGAGACTTATATGATCAGTGGGATAAAGGATGGCTGAAAGGAGATCTCACGAGAAGTGGATTGAATATGATAGTCTTTTAGGAATAAAAAGGAACTGGAAATTTTTAGTTCAGCCATCCACATACTGTTAGAGGTCACTATATGATAGTCTTTCCATTTATTCACTCAGCATCTGCTGAAACCCTCTCTTGGATAAGCAAACCATCCCATTAAATCACTGGATAGTTGTATTGCTGTTTAACATCTTGCTATTTTGTTGCAGTCTCTCTGTATATAACTCCAATCATGGGATGCTAATTGCATTCTTTCAAACTGACATGAATTTATTATTTTATCAAGACTACAGTTTGTTCTGGGCGCCTGGGTGGCTCATTTGTTAAATGTCTGCCTTCAGCTCAGGTCATGATCCCAGGGTCCTGGGATCGAGTCCCACATCGGGCTCCCTGGTCGGCAGGAAGCCTGCTTCTCCCTCTCCCACTCCCTCTCCTTGTGTTCCTGCTCTTGCTCTCTCTCTGTCAAATAAATAAAATCCTTAATAAAAAAAAAAAAAGACTACAGTTTGTTCTAATACACACATGCACACATATATATACATACACAAATATACATGTGTATATATACATATATAAATATGCATACAATATACACAGACATACACTTATACACATTTTCACATCAAGGATATATATTTTATATAGATAAATGTTCCATATTTCTATTATTCTTATGCAGCCACTTTCCTTCTTTAGCTGCCATTCACCTTCATTTCAAATATTATCTGTATTATATTATTATCATTATATGTTTCCTAGACTATCAACCTTTTTAAGATATATTTCTGCTTATTGCCTTTGGCCAGAGAGTCATTGATATATCTTTTTCATATTTTTTTTCTTTTAGTGTACCTTTCTAAAGTTAAGAGAGAGTACATGTATCACTGTATTCAGTTTTCTGTTTTCTAATGGTTTTTTTTTTTGTAAGATTTTATTTATTCATTTGAGACACAGAGATACAGAAAGAGAGAGAGAGCATGAGCAGTGGGAGAGGGAGAAGTAGGCTCCCCGCCGAGCCAGGAGCCCGATGTGGGGCTCGATCCCAGGACCCTGGGATCATGACCTGAGCGGAAGGCAGATGTTTAACCATCTGAGCCACCCAAGCGCCCCTGTTTTCTAATGTTTTTAATGCTACAAATTTTAAAAGATAATTTTGGGGGAATATGAAATAATATATTTGCTAAGTCTTCAATCTCATGCTCTAATACTTTGGTAAATGATGTATCACATATTCCCATCTCACTCGTATGATTATTCTTTTTCTTTATCTTCATCATTAACCCAGTGGCATATTATCCATAGCTATTATTGATTTACCTAAGATGGCTAAAGTACATTTGCAGTATGCTGTTATTTGTCAGTGTGCCCATCACCAAACTTGTTACTCCACAATTTTCTTCATTTCCTCCTTAAAGGGACCATTAGGTCAGAATAAACTTTTCCATCTCTATATATCTAGCCAGTTCTTATATTTATCAAAGCTGTGTCCCCATAGCAAATGCATTTTATTTGTTTTTCAAATCTATGGACATATACAGGCTATATGGGAAGCTTAAATATGAAAAAACATGTTTTGTTGATGTCTCATTACTTTTTTCTTCTCAGCATGTTCATCACAGATTGTTTCCCTTTATATGACTTTGTTTATTGCCTGGTTTTCTTCCCCACAGATAGAATATAAGCTCCACAGGGCTCAGAGTTTTTGACTCTTTTTCCATTGCTGTATCCCCAAGGCAGAGGACAGTGCCAGACAGATAATTAGCTCTTAATATGTATTTGTGAAATAAATATCCATCTTTAATATATCTTCATTGAAAGCTAGTTAAACTCTTCATTTCCCTATGATTTGTGCCTTTCCAAAGGCCTGCCTTGAGCTGGGAAGAATTGATAAAAAGACGACCCCTTATCCTCTCTCTCTGGTTTTAAGGTATTTAAGGTTTCATAAGCACATGATAGGTTTCCATGGACTGTGCAGTGGTATTTATTAACTTCTACATTGAAAAAGTAGTTTTGTGTTCCGCACACCAAGCTTAATAATTCCCAGCAGGCCCTGCATTTAAGCCCTAACACATTTTAGGGAAGAAGGCCCAATCTTGATTACCCATACCAGTAGTACAGAGAATTGCCATTATTGACACTTTAGTTTATTATGAAATATTTTATCCTACAAAAGGATATACATATATATTTGAATCAATAATAATAATAGCAATAACAATAATAAACAATAAAATGAGCACCTGTTTCATCGTCACACAGCTGGAAAAATAAATTCCTATCTAGAAAGAATTATAATCCTAAATATTTTTCCTGCTTTTATTTAGTTTCATGTGTATATATGTGTGTATAAACCTCAAACAGTATAGTGTTTTAGCTCAACAATATGTTTGCGAGATTTATCTCTGTTAATGTATGTAACTGCAATGTATTTACTGCTGTAAATTTCACTGAATGAACACACCTTATTTATTTAATTTATAAATCCTCCTTTTGAGTTGTTTTCAGTGTTTTTGGTTGTCATTTAATTTGCTCTCACAGTGATCCTGTGAACATTCTTGTATATATTGATAATTGTAGCTGCTCATGTACAAGAATTTCTTCAGGTTTTAGAGTCTAGAGTGTATGTCTATGAATCTTGACTTTTAATATAATTTTTCCCCAAAGTGATTGAATCATTATATATTGCCTCTAGCAACATGTAAGGGTTTCTTTTGTTCACCTTACCTCTTAATAGAGAATTGCCAGCTAAACTAAATTGCTACTTTTTAAGCCACAAATCTGATACCCAGCTATCTGATGAAGATCCTTTTTATTTATTGGTTTGTTTAGGTGTCCCTTTCTGATAGATTTATTCCTCTATCTATTTTCTTTTTTTTTTTAAAGATTTTATTTATTTATTCATGAGAGACAGAGAGAGAGAGAGAGAGGCAGAGGGAGAAGCAGGCTCCCAAGGAGCAGGGAGCCCGATGCGGGACTGGATCCCAGGACCCTGGGATCATGACCTGAGCCGAAGGCAGACGCTTAACCATCTGAGCCACCCAGGCGCCCCCTCTATCTATTTTCATTCATATACCTTATCTCTGTGATAGTACATACTATGTTGGATTAGATATATAATTATGGTTCATCTAGGTATAGATTCTTCTCTTCCACCAATTTTCCCCCTGTCCTGATACAGGCAGGCTGGGTCCAAGAAACCAGGGGAGGGTCCCACAGGGCCAGCCAAGAGGGTCCTTGGCTTCACACAGAAGAGAAATCAAATGTGAGCTGAAGAACGTGAAAACAGTTTATTAAATAGCATGAGTGACAGGTAGAAAATAATCTGGGAGACTGAAGAAGGAGAGAAGAATGAGTCTCTGTCATTGCTTGGGGCTGGGAGTTTATATTAAGAATGGGTCTAGGGTACCACTTCCTCTAGAAATGCACTGTAGGTTCCAATCAAACACAAGTGTCAGGTGAATAGGTGTTATTCCATAAATTACCAAAGGTAGGCGTATTGATGTCAGCATCAGACAAGGTTTGTTTGAAGCTAATATCCTGGAACAGGTTTGGGATATGGCTCTTCTTAGGTGTTCTCAGGTGTTTGGGGCCTAGGACAAAACTCAGAGAATAATTAACTTTTTTTGCTTCCCCCTTCATGTGGGAACATAGCTTCTTTGGTTTATTCAGAGGCAAAATATGGAACATGAGTAAATGGGGCTTAGCAGGAAAACATCGGAGATGGAACCTTTCCAAAATGGAGTCCCTTCAGCTTACCTACTTCAGTCCCATTAATGTGGGAATTCCTCAAGGAGCAGGGCTGGTTTTATTGTTTTATTTATCTTGGTAGCATGGCCAGGAACATACTAGGTAGTGATACATTATTTTTGGTTGACTTTTTGTAATTTTAAGAAGTCTAGATTCACTTTGAGTATTTAATGTCTTAATGTTTCCACTTGTTCTCTCTGTAAAACTGCTTCAGATTCCAGTTGGTTTCTGTTTTTATGTTGCAGTCTTTTCTTTAGCTGACATCTCACCCTCCTCCATTAAGAGAGTGGCATTTCTCAAGTCCTTTCACATCTTTCAGCCTCTAGTGACCCGCTTCCCCTGACAGGAAGACAGGCAGAGCACACTTTCTCCCAGAATCCCAAAGTTCTAAGTAAGATGGTTTTTCAATGAAAGTAGAGTCCTTTGAAGCTCCAGTTACTAGGTCTGACTGACTCCCTCAGTAATGACAACAGTAAAATCCTGGTCTTTTCTTTTTTGTGGAAAAAAGAACACTTAGATTTTATGTAGAAATACTCTTGTTCTGTACTATCCTACTTCATCTTTTGAGACAAGATCTATTGGTAATTAAGAGGTGACATAAGCTGCCAATTACGTGTAAATGACTACCAAATCCCGGAAATTTTGCTCCATCACTTGTTTACAATCCCTAATCAGACCTGAGACACAATCACTGTGTGTTTCCTGACTTCCAGCCTCTTTTGGGAGGGCACCTGCTGCTGAGGAGCCTCAGCCTGCTCACCATAGTCACACATAACTTCCCCAAATGCCTCTTCATTTAACAGTTGAAGTCAATGGAATATTAAGATTTTCTAGAGACATTTGTTGATTCAATTTGGTGTCATGTCTAGGGGGTATTTTTGATTTTCTGTATTTGCTTTGATTAAAAAAAAAGGTCATAAGCAAAACAAACAAAATAAACATCCACTAATTTTAATCTAAGCTCCAGTTACTGAAAGAAAGAGGAAAGGGATCAATAACAGCAGGAAGTAGAAGAAGGGAATATTTTTTTTTTCAAGTGGACCACAAGGGCAGAAGTAGGGATGTGAGTTTTGTCATTTGCATTTCTCACAGAATTGTTATAAAACATGGGTTCAAAATCAGATGCTTAAAAAATTAATTTAAAAAGCTGAACCTTATGCTCCTTCTAGTAAACATTCATTCTTCTCAAAACCCACATGCAATTTTTTAAATTTTATTATGTTAATCACCATACAGTACATCATTAGTTTTTGATGTAGTGTTCCGTGATTCATTGTTTGCATATAACACCCAGTGCTCCATTCAATATGTGCCCTCTTTAATACCCATCACTGGGCTAACCCATCCCCCCACCTCCCTCCCCTCTAGAACCCTCAGTTTGCTTCTCAGAGTCCATAGTCTCTCACATACAATTTTTATATGCAACAATGTAAGACCATAAAATGAATTGTTTCTTATTCATAAGTGTTATATTACTGGGGGAAAAAAAAACAAAACTTGAGTCTCTACTATCTGCTAGTGAGGTATTTTCCCATAAAAAATTGGTGTTAATGGCAAAATCTCCTTAGACTGCTGGTACTGCTAAGAGACCACTCATCATCCATCAAGCAGTGGTTAAAAGAATGAACTTTGGGTCCAGATTCTGCTTTTGGCACTTATTAGCTATGTCACCTTTGGCAAGTTATTTAAACTGTGACTTAGTTTCTTACTCTGTTAAATGGATACAACATTATTTTTTTTTCATTAGATTATTGTAGACATCAAAACAATTAAAATAATGACAGTTCTTCAGAAATGCCTGGCCTATCCTAACAGCTCTCCCAGGGTTTGCTATCATTACCCTTACTCATTTTCTGTTGCTCCAACTTCACAGTTATTCCAGACATCATGTGAATTAACTTGATTCTATTAAAGTTAAGTCTAAAACTGTCAGGGGTGCCTGGGTGGCTCAATCGGTTAAGTATCCGCCTCTTGACCGGCTCAGGTCATGATCTCAGTGTCATGAGATGGAGCCCCACGTCAGGCTCTGCACTTAGCGCTAAGTTTGATCATCCCTCTCACTCTTCTCCCCCCTCCCCCGACTGTTCACACTCTCTCTCTTAAATTAATTAATTAATTAATTAATTAATTGAATCTTTAAAAATTTTTATAAAAAATTAAAAAGTAAAATTGTCCTAGAAAGATAAAAGGATCTTGAATCCATGTGTATTAATAAATAAATAGTAAATAAATGACAGTGTTTATAATCTTATTCATGCTAATGATATGCATAAAGGCTAAGAGCGGAGCTTTTGAGCGACACTGGTTCACATTCTGGCTCCATCACTGCTGCTTGGCAGGATGACCTTGTGTGAGTTCCTTAGCCTTCTAACTCCAGTATTTCATCTGTAAAATGGTCAGTGGTGCTGACCCATGGAGATGTTAAAAGTATTAACTGAGTGAACTCCTATAAAAGCAGTTAAAATGTGGGCACCTGGGTGGCTCAGTTGGTTAAGCAACTGCCTTCAGCTCAGGTCATGATCCTGGAGTCCTGGGATCGAGTCCCGCATCGGGCTCCCTGCTCAGCAGGCTGTCTGCTTCTCCCTCTGACCCTCCCCCCTCTCATGCTCTCTCTATCTCATTGTCTCTCTCAAATAAATAAATAAAATCTAAAAAAAAAAAAAGCAGTTAAAACGTAAGCACTCAATTGGAGTCGGCTGTATATGACAAACACTATTTCCCTGCATCATTAAATGTTAAAAATTAAAGTTATTTGACACATTTTATCAGAGAAAATGTCTTATTTCCTTAGGATGATCAAAGGATAATAAAGATTTCTTTTGAAATTATAATTTAATGCTGAAATATAGAAAAGTATATTTAAAACTTCTAAGGGGAACTGTTCAGCTCAATCATCATAACTATTTTGATGACCTCAAACTGTTCCTTTTTTTTTTTGTTTTAAACCTGCATTACCTGAAAGTGACCCTACTCGCCTGTCTGAAAGAGAGAGCTCATTTAGCAGAGAGAACTGATCTCCTTTTTGAACAATTTGGAAAAATTACAATTAACACTAACTGGATGATATAGAGGGATATCTGTTCCTAATCCTAAATATCCTGAGTTTCTTTGATGTTCAGAGTTTTAAATTATTATCTGATTGAGATATTGTATTCTGAATTATTTTTATAACATCCCGAATTATAATCTTAGGGTATAACCTTTACATATGAGGATGAAGTTTAAGATGCCAGGGAGCCCATATTTATTTAATATGTAGTTTGTATCAACAAGATTATGTGCTGTATAGACCAGTCCTTAATGAATTTCACAACACTGCAAAGTAAATATTATCCCCTTTGGCAGTGAAAGATACAGAGGCTTAGGGAAATTAAATAAACTTCCCAAGGTCACATTGATGAGCAAGGTTAGAAGCATGGGCTATACAATTTTAAACTCCACGTTCTTTTCACTACTTTTCATTGCATTAATGTTATCAAAATTAAATTAAATTAGTTCAGTATTCTTCATTAAATGATTTACTTCCCTGTCTACCTCAGTGCATTCATACAACACTATTAAATATATAACTATGACATCACTGATTTTTAATTACATTTTGAATTTGTTGGACAAAAGATACCTCAGTTCTCTCAGCTATTATTAGTTTAATGGGGAAACATACCTAATCTTTCATAGTCCATAATTAGAACAGTGAAAACTCCTCTGTAAGTTCTGAACATGACTGCACTTTTGATTTTGGCAGAGTGAGCAACTGGTTTAATTTCTGGATAGAGCAATGGTGCTTATTAATGGTATCTTTATAAAAGAGACAATGGTTTTCATAAAGGCATTTTTATGCCTGTGTTCCAGTCTTTGCTCTGGTTAAACTATATTTTGCTGAGGAGTTGAGTAATTGGCCATGAAGAGACCACTCTGAAGGTGATTTAGGATCATAGCTCTTGTCCACCTTTCTGGGATGCCATTGCCATTTTCCCAGTTAATTCCTCCATGCATGAATCGTGGTGCCAAAATGGGGCACTACTTTCTGTGGCACTGTGGTCACCCTGAGGGGAAGTGCCATCAGTGGGAGCCTGCCTGCTGCAGAACCATCCGGCCCGCACCGCCCTTCAGTGTGGTGTGTGGATTTATTACAGAATTGATGAGAGTGAATGATATAGTTAATGTTGCAAGACTGTTTCCATTATAACCCTCTGTTTGTACCTCCTCATAATTTTCTGACAAATTGTTCCTCTCAGATGGAATCTTTCATGCTTAGTCTTAGCCCAGCAGTACATTTTCTTTCCCTGACTTTATAAAGAAAAATTTGGTCATTTTATCCAAGTTCAAACAATTACCAAGTAGTAGTTCTTTTTACTGAAATAAACTGCAAAAACAGTGACATAAGATAAATCATAAATCATAGCTATCACATGCAAAATGAAGTACGTTAGAATACTAGATATTTAATAGGGGAAAACGAAGAATTAAGAAAATTAGTTATTGAGGGGTGCCTGGGTGGCTCAGTACGTTAAGCGTCTGCCTTTGGCTCAGGTCATGATCCCAGAGTCCTGGGATGGAGCCCCACATTGGGCTCCCTGCTCAGCGGGGAGCCTGCTTCTCCCTCTCCCTCTGCCTGCCGCTCTGCCTACTTGTGCTATCTCTTGGTCAAATAAATAAATAAATTCTTAAAAAAAAAAAGAAAATTAGTTATTGAATAAAAAGTTAGGAAGTATAGGCTTGTTAGTTTATATGTTTAATAAATTATATATTATAGAGAGCTGGAAAGGACTTTAGTTCAGTGCCCTAATTGTACATAGCGAAAATGGAAGTCCAGAAAGATAAAATCACTCACCCATTTGGGTGATTGAATAGCCGGAACACAAAATATGTTGGATCAAATTGCACTTAAGGTAATATGTTTCATATGTGTACTTCTTCTCACATAAAATAGCATATAGTTTGTCTTATGTGATTTGACGATTTTAGTGGGAAATTTGGGGATGATTTTAAGTAAAAATGAAGTAAGTAATTATCTTAAGGGGTAATGTTTTACTACTTTGTAAAAAAAAAAGTAAACATTTGCTTTTCAAAAGCATACTTGAAATGTCATATTTGTTTCCAAACAAAGAAAATATTATTTTCATAAAAGTAATCTTATTGGGTAAGAATTCATATGGGCTTATTAATTTAAATAATATCACCATAGATCTTCTATTTGCTAGTTTGTAAACTTATCCCCAAACCAAATATATATTAATACTACATAATAGATTAATAGTACTAATATAATACACTTAGTTTGCTAAATAAATAGTTTAATATTTAGTTTTAAATACTTGTGGAAATTCACCATTAAAGTGCCCGTGCTAATAATTAGAAGCTATTTATATCAGGTGATGACTATCAGCTTGGTAGCCAATTGCGTTCTTCCCGAAGTGTGAGTGATGATCCATAAAATATCTCCAGATCTGTTCAACTGTACTTCAATGTGTCTTATAAATTCTGTAACTGAATGTCATTAGAAAGTAAAATGCCTGTTTTCTTGCAATTCACATATTTTTGCATCCACAATTTTTGTATATTTCTTGGTTTTAGAGATTTGAAATACCACTTTGTTACCACTGATATCCCCTTTATTCCTTTGTGACATAGGGCTTGAGTTAAATTAAACTGCAGGAGCACTGTGCATTTGTTAAAAGTTTCATATAAACTGACCAAGTTTATCTCATGATGCCAGTTTTAGGGAGAGAAGTATAAAAGTTAAATACAGATTTTACCCACATACACATGTACGTGTGTGTGCATTACCAAAAGAAGTATTTATTTTTGGTGTCCATTAGTCTCCAAAATATGAATAGTCTCCAAAATATAAAAAGCAATACAAACTGCTTAAACTGTTTAAAATATCTCCACTATATATTCACTATATAGTGTATATCTCCACTATAATATGCATTTTGCACTAGCTCATGATAAATTACAATTTTGTAAATTGAATTCTATTTTTCAATTCACCTAGTTTACTTTTTTCCTAATACGCTTCATCTCTGATTGATGACTTAAAAGCAATATTAACTTTATAGCTCTCTAGAAGCTCTAGTTAGTACCTTGAAAATAGAAAAAAATAAAATATTCAGATTTCTAGAAGAGCTCTTATAAATTTATTTAAAATATGTGAATACCTAAGTACTCAAAGAAAATAGAAATTGGTATTAGTAAAGAAGGAAAAGGGAAAAATATTCATGCAGCAGTAAGGTGTTGTATATGACATTACATAATATAACGTTCCTATGAGATACATATTGTTTTATCTCTATTTTTAAAGAGAAAATGCTGTCCAATTTCAGATAATTAAAAAGTGACTGCACTGATATTTGAGTATTTGTTTATTTAACACAGCAGGTCAAATGTGTTCCACCCACTCAGGAATCATTTGGCTCTTGATATTATTTACAAGCCATTCTAGCCAAAAGAACATTTTTCTATGTAGGCAGTATTCTATTTGACAATAATTCAATAAGTTCGTAAGTCCTCATACATTTTATAGGACCATGAAATTGAATATTTCCTACTTAATTTTGGAATGGGATAAGATTATTAGTTTAATGTCTGTTAACTTACCTTCTGTTGCTATATTTTTTCTTTTGATTCATTATATTCGTAGTATATTAATTATAACAAAACTACAGAAAAATGGTACTTTCTATATTTTTTTTCTGTTACCTGTACAAATAACAAGTGGTCCCTTACATGAGAACTGTTTTCTTCTAAGAAATTATAGGCATGCTCAATTTTTATACATTTTTGGCATTTTAAAGAGGTACAATGTTGGGCGCCTGGGTGGCTCAGTCGTTATGCGTCTGCCTTCGGCTCAGGTCATGATCCCAGAGTCCTGGGATCGAGTCCCACATCGGGCTCCCTCCTCAAGGGGAAGCCTGCTTCTCCCTCTCCCACTCCCGCTGCTTGTGTTCCTGCTCTCACTATCTCTGTCTCTGTCAAATAAATAAATAAAATCTTAAAAAAAAAAAAGGGGGTACAATGTTATCAGTGACCTATTGCCACAAGAATAGCATGTAACAGTAGCTTAAACAGTAGCTTAAAATAATAAACAGTAGCTTAAAATAATAAACATTTGTTTAACTCAGAAATCTGAGGATTGAACAGACAGTTCCATCATTTGATGTTGGCCGGGCTTCTTTATAGATATGTAGCAAGCTGTCTGGTCATCTTGTAGCTGCTGGGTTAGGATGCCTCATTTCTGTATTTGACAGTCATTTCACTATTGGCTGGGCAATTGGATCACATGTCTTTCTTTCATCCTCTAGTACATTAGCCATTTTTAAACAGGTTAGAAGTTCCAAGGAAGAGTGTGGATATATGTAAGACTTCTAGACATCTAGGGTGCAAAACTGGTTGGTTATCAATGTTCATATCTGTGCATTCCATTAGCTAAAGAAAGTCACAAGGCAGTCAACATTCATAGGATGAATAGATTCCACTTCAATAGTACCCTAAGATATAAAAGATTGGCAAATCATAAAATTTTTGTCCAATGCTAAAAAACTAATGCTTTGTTGTTATTAATGAGCAACTGTTCATGCATTACCCTGATTTTAAAATTTCCAGAATTTTAATATAAAGAATGAATAAATGTGATTAGTGTATGTGGCAAAAAAAATAAATAAATAATAAAATATCCTAAGAAATGCAATTAAAACAACAGTTAAATCTCTCTCTCTTTTTTTTAATTTAGGATTTTAAACAGGCTTTATTTTTTAGAGCAGTTTTAGGTTCACAGCAAATACAGAGTTCCCATATACCCTTTTCCCCTTCCCCCGCCCCATGCACAGCCTCCCTCACCAAGAAAATCCCCCACCAGAGCGGCTCATTTGTTATTATTGATGAGCCAACATTGACACATCATTATCACTCAAAGTCCATAGTTTACATTAGGGTTGACTCTTGGTATTCTACATTTTGTGGGTTTGAACAAACGTATAATGATATGTATCTATCATTATAGCATCATACAGATCAGTTTTACTGCCATAAAAATTCTCTATGCTCCAGTAATATATTCCTCCTTTCCCCTTAACACCTGGCCACCCCCGATACTTGTACTGTTTGCATAGTTTTTCCCTTTCTAGAATGTCATATAGTTGGAATTATACACTCTGTCACCTTTTTAGATTGGCTTATTTTATTTAGTAATATGCATTCGAACTTTCTCCATGTCTTTTCATGGCTTGATAGCCTGTTTCTTTTTAGTGCTAAGTAATTGTCTGGGTGTACCACAATTCACTTATGTATTCACCTACCGAAGGGCTCTTGATTGCTTTCAGGTTTTGGCAATCATGAATAAAGCTGCTGTAAACGTGTGTGCAGATTTTTGAGTGGATATGGGTTTTTAATACCTTTGGGTAAATACCAAGGAGAGTGATTATTAGAACAAGTGGTGAGAGTATGTTTAATTTTGTGAGAAATTAAATCATTTTCCAAAGTGGCTGTACCATTTTGCATTCCCAATAGCAATGAATGAACAATCTTGTTGTTCCACATCTTTGCAAGCTTTTGATGTTGTCAGTGTTTTAAATACCATTTTCAAACTTACCAAATTAGCATACATTTTCTTGTTTTTCTGTAATACTAGTTTTAAGTACAGTGATACTTCAAAACAGATCTTAAATATATCTTAAATAAATATATCTTAAACATATCTTATATCTTAAATATAATGTGCATGTGAATGTGTATATTTAGATACAAATATAAAACATTCTTACTTGTATGATCACCTGATATCCTACCATTTGAAGATAGTTATTTAAAGTTTTATTAAAAGTAATGACAACATTGGAGCACCTGAGTGGCTCAGTTGGTTAAGCGTCTGACTCTTGATTTTGGCTCAGATCATGATCTCAGGGTTGTGAGACTGAGCCTCACTGGGCTCCATGCTGGGTGTGGAACCTGATTAAGATTCTCTCTCTCTCTCTACCTTCCCCTCTACCCCTCCCCCCAGCCCTCACCCTCTCTGAAAAAAAAAATATATAAAATGATTGCATAGCCATATTTGAGTGTAAAAGTGGATTTTTCTTTACTTTCTAAAGAATTACTTGAAATTTGTGTCATTCTTTAGAATTCCAGGTCTTCAGAGTAATTTAACATGGGGTATATACCCTAAAAAGAATCAGAAATGTAGAGAAAAATTATGGTCAAAGAAGTATATTTTCTTTTTATATGAAGCAACATGAAGATCTAAACAAGAGGAGGAGTTAAATCTATAATAATAAATTTATGTCATATTAATTATTAAAGTTATTTTTCAAATATGATTTTGAATAAATGTTTATGGTACAGCATCAAGTGAAAAAGACAAATAATATATGCAGTATTACAGTACATCTCTAAAAAATTACATAAGAAAAGATATTAAGTAAAAAGCAAAATATTAAATAGTAATTATCAGTAGTACTGTTACAAGTTTTTTTTTTTTCTTGTACTCTTTTTTGTAATCTTTATTCACTGAACACGTATTTTATAATCAGTGGAAATCTATGTTAATCATAGTGAATTCACTATGTTTGATATAAGATGACTTTGATTGTTTTCTTTTCTGGAATTAAAGACAAAAATATGGGTTATCAGTGAAAACTTAAATGTTTTTAAAACCTTATGTGATAATACATAATGAGTACTTAAAAATTGTACTATACCAATTGTTCTGTTTTACTTTAGAAAATACAGAAATAAGTATTCAATTTTCAAAGCCAACGAACATTTTTTTTTAGAATTAAATTAGACTTTGAAACCTGACAAGATAGATCCATCTATATTTTACAAAAGACACACCTGATTCTAGATCAACACTTTCTTGTTCCGTTGTTTGTCCACTAGAAATAATACAAAGTATGTCAGAAAAGTCTTACTGATCTAGAAAAACCTATATGGGAATCTAATCTTTAGTTATGAGCCCTTGAATATTAGATCAAGAAATATTTTAATTTTCCTCCTCGGTGGTTTTTTTATATTAAAGTGAATTTGGTCCTAAGAAACAGGATAAATTGAGTAACTAGAGACTTATGACCTCTACCTTTCCATTGGGTGGGAAGGAGCCAAACTTGACTACCCTGGTTATGTTTTTCTTAATGAAGAAATTACTTGACTCTCCCTGTGACTAGCCAGGTCTGATTCTTTCACCTACTGTGATATATATGAATATTTTAAAATGGAGCATTTTGTTCTCAATTGACGGTTCCGTTAAAATAACCTGGCTTGGTAATTTTGTTGTGAATATTCTTTACTTTTGCTTAAACATGAAATAAATGTATAAACAATATAAAATAGCAAAACTTATGTAGGTCTACCACAACTACTCTATGGACAGCCTCCTTCACTTAATTTTCTGGTGTATTCTACCCAATCAAGATTCCTATCTGGAATTTAATCTGTGTTTTGCATGAAGAGTTGTCTTCATGAAGCCAAACAATATACATTCAGTTCTTCCTAAGGATTATGTTTAAAGTAGCAAATGCAATGTGCTATTACATCAAAATAGCTTTCCAATTGTGATTTTATTTTAAGTAAAATTAGTGAAAGGTAACAAGTTATTCATTAAACACTTTTATTTGGATTTCCTCTCTTCTAAAAATAACTGTAACCTATTTCATTAAAATTGTAGATAAGAAAATTTCTTCCTGGGGATCATTTATCTCAAGGTCTATGAAATTTCCTGCTGTTAATTCTCCTAGTACTTGGGTAGTTCCATACTCATTCAGCTTAATCTTTTTGAATGTCTCCCCCAAATGGAAAAATACTGAGTTTGAAGGCAGAGAAAAACTGCTAATGCCTTACAGAGTTCTACCAATCAGAAAATCAAACAGCCATGGACTTTGGGTGATAATGATGTCTTAAAACATGTTCATCTATTGTAATTTACCACACTGTTTGGGATGTTGATAATGAGGAGAAGGCTATGCATGTGTGGGGCAGAGGGTATATAGAAATCTGTACCTTGCATTTATTTTTACTGTGAACCTAAAATTGCTATAAAAATAAGGTCTATTAACCTTATATATATGTGTATATGTGTGTGTGTATATGTATATATACATCTATATGGAGACATTAAAAAAATCAAGCAAAATCAAATTCCTGTGCTTAAGAGAGCTCCAGCCTTCTCTTTTGATAATACCCAGTACCGAAGGTCTTCCTTAATCACATCTTCCTTGATTTCTTCACCAAATTATGAGTTGAGTTATTGCAGGAGCACTAATATTGTTTAAATAAACTCAATACAACAATTTATATGATTTCCTTGAGACTATGTAGAGTATAATTGGCTGAATACTTTATTTTTTAGATAAAGAAAATGTACTCTGAATATTTTTCAGTGACCTGGCAATAGTTTAGATATTTGTATGTCACCTGAAAAAAAAAAAGGTTATTTAAAAGTTAGACCTATATTTGTTGTCATTCTCCATATTGAATATTGTCCCAAAATTTCTTCTCTACCCCTTTAATTCAAGTCTTTGTGATGCAAGTCTATATTTGGAAAGATCTACTTTGATATAAGATGACCTATAATGATATGGTTCTAATTTTGTAAATTGTATAGTCTATTGAAAGAAGTTAATTTGTGATTCATATTATTTCTCATTTTTTTCCTATAGCCAATATGTAAATATTCATTTTTTTCTAGAAAAAAAATTGTATCATAGCAACTTTCCACCAAAGGCAACTGACAGTCTTATTTAGAGTCAAATATATACCTTACCTGCACAAGGCTTTGAGGTTTCTGATTATTTATATAGAACTAGATTCTCAAAGAAGTTACATAATTCAGTTGAATATCCAACTGGAAGTGTCAGCCAAGTCATGTTGCCTTAATTTATTTTATAAGTATTTGTTGATAAATTTTGTTTTATAAAACTTTTATTTTATAAAAAATTATAAACAGATACAGAAATTTTCAATCTAAAATTTATATCCATGACTCTTTGCATTCCTTCAAGGTATTGGAGATGATATATTAGACATTATTTTTCAGAATGCTCATGAAAACACTGATGCTTTCTGTATTGGGGTAGAAAATTTGTAATTGCAAATCATCTAGCCTTGAATTCCAGCACGATTGTGAGAGCCTCTTGGTAGTACACAAGCAGTGTGTGCTCACAGTCACACTCACATATGTAAACAAACACATAAACAATAGGGGAAAAACACCCTCATTTTTAATTTATTGCAAAATCAGGTATTTTAAGCAATCCTACTGCATTCTAACTGGTGACCTAAGTCTAAATTCTGAAACTCCAAGAAGAATTTAACACTGTCACCAATCAGGACCTCTTCTGACCTTTTGTTCTTACTTGGTCTCTCAAATAAAACACAGGAACTAATTGGCCAGTGTTTGTGCTTGGGAGGAAGTTAGGGAAGTGCAGTGTATAATGTGTATACTCTAAATTCTAGGTGCCTTAAATCTTTTTTGAATTTCAATGCTTTTTATGGTTATTTTATGCAAATTAGAACCAGAATAGAATTTTGCCCTCAGATAAAAGTGAGTGTTAATAAAATTGAGTTTGATAAATTTTGAATGTAAAACATTTCATTAAATTAGCAAAATTGGGAATGGGCAGTACTCATTGTTATTTTGGATATGGTTAATATTTTAAAGGTGTTTAGTTTCTGTAGCCTCTAGCTTCATATAATTCTAATTATATTTTTAAAATTCACCTTCATTTTATTACATACCTATCCATGGATTCATTAATTCAATAAATACATAAAGTATGACAAAAATTAATCCATTGAAGAGCAGTCTTGGAAATTCACTTGAAATCAGTTGAAACAATACTACAGAAAGTGAAATTTTTGGTATTAAATATTAATGATCAGCTATCTTAATTGGCAATTTCGTGAATGTAAAATAGTCATTCATTAGTAATTTTCAAATTTTTCTTTGGAAAAACATTAAAATTACTTATGAGCTGTTTTCTAAAATAAATCTGTAAAACTAATGGAAAAATTTGCATTTATGATAATGACACATATTTTCTAGAGTTCATGAAATTAAATTTGAAATCTAAGATATCTTGTTTTCTTTAAATAGGAGACATTTTGAATATCATATATGAAATACCTCTTTTTCTTTATCTAATGAATTTATAGCTTCAAATGAAGCTATTAATTGGCACTAACATTATTTTTGATGTAAGACCATTCTTTTTCCCACAAAAATATTCTGGAAAATTCTCTGAGATACCTGACTTAGAATTTATTATTTTCATCTCAGTGATTAAGCTAAGGATTTATTTCTACCTACAGCATGTTTTTCCTTACGATGGTGTGCTTGAACGATAGTTTAACCTTGTTTATAAGAGTGCAACACTCACTACTTATAAAGAATCATACTTTTAAAATCCTAAAGAATTTGCTGAAGGGTATAGTTCTCTAGAAACATAATAGAGAATTTGTCTTGTTCAAATTTTAATAGGATTAGTGATGAATATATCAAAATTGTCATTATGGTGCATAGGTAGAAAATAATTAGTGTAAAAATATTAGATTGGATTCAAATGTATTTACCTATTTATGGCTAGTATAACACTTGAATACTGAATATAAATGGACAGTTTCCATTAGAGATAAACAGAATTCCTATTTGCTAACTAAATACATCTGTTGGGAAACAGGTAAAGCTACCTCTCAGATTGGCTGAAAAGTAGGGAATGAGAAATGCACATGACATGAAAACGCCGTATTTTGTGACCAGAGATTTTAGAGAGGATTGATAATAGATTACTCAAAAAGGTATGTTGGGGGGCACCTGGGTGGCTCCATCAGTTAAGCATCTAACTCTTGATTTCAGATCAGGTCATGATCTCAGGGCCGTGAGATTGGGCTCTGTGCTCAGTGTGGAGTCTGCTTGAGATTCTCTCTCTCCCTCTCCTTGCCCCTTCCCTTGATCTCTCTCTCTCTCTCTCAAAATAAATAAATGAACTCTTAAAAAAAAAGGTATGTTGGGAAATATTAGGGGACATGGAATTTTGTAGAAAATGGAAGTATATAAATAAGGGATAATCAGAGGAAAGAGTTGGAGACTGATAGGATTTTTAAGCATTGATTTCTAATATAAATTAAAGAAATAACTAATAGAGAAATATTTACCATACTTGCATATTTTTATAAATTATTTTGGCTTTGCATCTTAGCTAAGTATTTTCTTATCTAAAATGGCTAAGTATGTTCTGTGATTTCTCGCTTTTTACCAATGAGTATGTCCCATGATCAAACCTAAATATGTCCTTGAAAAATTCATGTTAACTGACATCAAAGATAACTAGAAATGTAGATTTGTTCTCATTACACAATACTTTCATGCTAGTGTAGCTTGTATGTTAGCTATCTATTTTTAATTATATTCCCAAGGTAATGATCTAGACTCTATTTTTACCCCATCGTTAAGCAATTGTTTTAGTGAAGGGTACAATATGTTTTAAGAATTCAACAGAGACACAGAGTCCTAAGAATGTCCAGACTGCAATTATATGTATACCAATTTTGATAGTCAAGTAAAAGATGAGAAAGAATATTTGAATAAATTTCCAGGAGTTTGAATATAGCAAGTCTGAAATCAGTGTCTAATCAAAGTGAATATAAGATTAAAAGCAAGAAATGAAAGCTTTCTTAAATTATAGTATAACTTTATTTTAATCATATCTAAAACGATTATGATACATATATCAAATGTTTTAATATAAAATCTACAAGCAGAATTGACATGTTAAAGTAGAACCAGTCAGCATAATGTGTAAGAACTCAATTCTTGGACTTAAGTTTTGTTTTATTTTTGTTTTATTTTTTTTTTAAGTTTTGTTTTAAATCACTGGTTCTTTCCTTTTCTAGTTGAATGAGTTTGAACAAGTTACTTAACCCCTATGTGTCAGTCTCATTTTCTTCGTTTGTAAAATAAGGATAACTCATTGGATGTTTTGATGGTTAAATGAGAAGAACAGCCTTAGCTGTTATATCTCTTAGAGATATAACAATGACTATTGTCCAGATTTTTTTAAAGATTTTATTTATTTATTTGACAGAGCGTGAGCACAAGCAGGGGGAAGGGGAGAGGGAGAGGGAGAAGCAGGCTCCCTGCTGAGCAGGGAGCCAGACATGGGACTTGATCCCAGAACCCTGAGATCATGACCTGAGCAGAAGGCAGACCCTTAACCAACTGAGCCATTCAGATGCTCCCAGATTTAAAAAAAAAAAAAAAAAATTACTCATGAAAATTACCAAATAAAGAATCCATAGTAACAACCAATAATAATGCAAATAAAAACACATAACCAAAACCCTGCAAAAGTTTCTGTAATTGTCCTAATTAATGGAGATGATGAAAGAGCTTTTACAACCATGTGCCAGAAATACCAAGTAGGTTTAATAGAATCTTCATTCTACTTCCTATATTGCCCTGACTTAGAAACATGAAAGAGAACGTGTCTATAAACAGCCACAGTGCTCTCAGTGACAGGATAGACAGCTCACCTTTATACTTTTAAGGTTAAATATTGATGCAGGATAGAAAATTTTGGGGTTCAAGTATCTCTACAGAATTTTAATTTGTTTTGTGCCATTATATCCTAAAAAGGTATCAATGAATAAAAGGGGTTTTATCTTTTTTCCTTACAATAGACTACTGAATTTTTCCAATAATGCTCTGTCCCCTGGGGAGGACCAAATGAAAAAGGCAAAGATGATCTCTGCATTACAAGGGGTATATACACGAGGGCTATAGTAGTAGAAAGAAGAGCAAGCATCTCTTCAATATCTAACAGAGGACAGTGACATTACTTGATGTTTTGGTATCACTGTGGATAGGTGGAGTTAATGGTATCTAAATAGGCACAAAAGGCAACCAAGAGCAGTCTAGACATTTATACATATCTCTTTGTTCTTGGATGAGAAAAACCCAAAAGCTCAACATGTGGCAGACAAAATTTTTTTTTTTTTTGACAAAATCTTATTTTACAAGGGAAGCGTATTTTCCTACCTATTAGGATAGGAATTCTTTTAATGAGTTAATATAACTATGTTATAAAACAGAAGAACATCTTACAAACTCTTACTATTCTCAAAGAAATCAAAAGGAATTTTCTAGGGCGCCTGGGTGGCTCAGTTGGTTAAGCGACTGCCTTCAGCTCAGGTCATGATCCTGGAGTCCCGGGATCGAGTCCCACATCGGGGTCCCCGCTCAGCGGGGGGTCTGCTTCTCCCTCTGATCCCCTTCCCTCTCATTCTCTCTCTCTCAAATAAATGAATAAAATCTTTAAAAAAAAAGGAATTTTCTAATAAATAAGATGAACAATCACCAAGATAAGAATGTTATGAAATTAAACAAAGTAACTAAATAGAAACTGAACATATAGGCACATTGGAAACATCAAAATAATATAGATATGTTGGTAGAAAAATGAAATCAGTGAGACAGAGAGCAAACCATGGAAAGAACCCCAAATATCTGGGAGCTAATGGAAGATATATATAAAGATGATAAAGAGGAAAGGTTTACAAGTATAATGTAACTGATATCCAGCCTACAAATAATAAATTTTTGAAATAAGAAACAGGGTGAAGAGATCAAAGGCAGATAAAAGTTTATAGTAGGATGATAATAATATTCAGTCAAGAAGATTTTTCGTAGTAGACATTAATGTGCATGGTGGTCTAATGAAAAGGGATCAACATTAAGACACAGTCTGATAACAATTTACAAATTGAAAGAAAAAATTGTATTTCAACAGAGGAAAAAGAAAGTGGTTACTTTACTAGAATTAAAAAAATATTAGTCACGTAAAATTTTTCTGTGTTAAGGTATGTCACAGTCCTGGTTGCCAGGCTTTGAATGAAAAGCATTGTACAGGGGGCGCCTGGGTAACTCAGTTGTCTGACTTCGGCTCAGGTCATGATCTCAGGGTCCTGGGATCAAGCCTGATGTCAAGCCCATATTGGGCTCTTCACTCAGCAGGGAGTCTGCTTGTCCCTCTCTCTTTGCCCTCTCCCTTGCTTGTGCTCTCTCTCTCAAATAAATAAATAAAATCTTTGAAAAGAAAAGATAAAAGAGAAGAGAAAAGAAAAGAAGAAAAAAGAAAACACTGTGCATTACACTGGTAACATTCCCTCCTGGTTTTCTTTCATTGTATTCTGTGTTCTTTATAGTTTACTTCATAGGCTCCCTTCCTGTCAGGCTTCTTGAATTTTGTCTCAGGTTTTTATGTTCATCTTTTTCCCTTCTCACTCATGTTCTTCCTGGGTGATCTCATCAATAAGTTCACCTCTGTTCTGAAATCAAAGCAACAACAACAACAACAAAGGACCTCTACCTGACACCTCTGAGTTCCAGATTGATATAAAGTGACAGCTGCAGGATAGACTCACTGATTGCTTACGGAATCCTGTCAGTCTCAGAGTTCCCTAATTTTATGGAGCAAATATACAGTGGTCTTGCCTATACTATTTTTTATTAGTCAGAATCTCCAGAGGAAGAGAACCAATATGATGTATATGTATAGAGAGAGAGAGGGGGGAACTGCCCCCCCCAATTGTGGAGGCTGGCAGGTACAAAATCTTCAGGGTAGCCATCAGGCTAGACACTTAGGGAGGGGTTGGTGTTGCAGCCGAAGTCCAAAGGCATTCCTCTGGCAGAATGCCCTCTTCCTCAGAAGAAGCTAGTCTGTTTTTCTCTTAAGGCCTTTAAATGACTGGATGAGGCCCACCCACACTATGGAAAGTAATCTGCTTTACTTAAAGTCTAGCAATTTAAATATCAATCTCATCTAAAAATATCTTCAAAGCAACGTTCAGAACAATGTTTGACCAAATATCTGGATACTGTGACCTAGCCAAGTTGACACATGAAATTAGTAATCATGTACTTCAAATAACTCTCTGATTGACCCACTTCAAATCTACCCTTCCTACTATAATCAGAGAATGACATCTAAAATGCATACTTGGTAGGTCTTAAAATATTTCAAAGACTCCTCATTGCCTAATAGAGGAAGTCTAAGTGGCTCTTTAACGTGGCATACAAAATCTTTTATAACCTGATCATGCATAACTTTCCTGCCTCACACACACCACTGAGTATCCAAAACTTTATGCTCTAGTAATGGACTGCTGCTGGTAAATGCTTTTACTTTTATTATTCCCTCCTCCTGGAAGGTCTTTCTGGGTTATATCTAAGGGGAAAATGTTAATCATCCTTCTAACCTCTGCTCTGACACCAGCCCCTTGGGCTACATTCTTCACTTCCACAAGTTGGGTTAAATGTCTTTCCTGATGCTCTTACGGAATTGAGAGAGTTCCACTCTTGTTCCATTTATATTATTGTGTAGAATGTACCTGGTAATAGTTGTTCTCTCCCACTAGACTATGGAATTCCTGAAGGCAAAACCTGCTTATTATTTATATTTATGTAAATTTAAACATAGTTTCACATAAAATTGTGCACAGTAAATCTTTTTTACTTCAACTACACATTGAAATCAGAAACAGTTATAAATAAATAAAAATACTAAATGCAAACATGGGATAGGAGGCAAGCTGATATGTTTTAATAGTTACAACTTATAACAAAGGAGAATTCATATTTGAAGATATATATAAGATGGCACATTTTAAAATTGTTCTCTTACAACGAAAGACATGTAGTTAGCCTAATTACTTTTAGGGGTATCCCTCATGAACCATTTAGAATGGAGAGGAAAACAGGAGGCAGATTTATGACTCACCTCACAATGCATATGATGGAAAAATACAAAACAGTTTCACTTGTAAGTATGTTCTCTGTACATTTTTATCTGCTCATTTCTACATGTTCTTTCCTCCTGACAAGGAAATATAGCTGGGTTTCCTATGGTACCCTCCTCCATAGAAAATATAACAGCTATCTAGAATTCATAAACATTTTTTTCTTATGTAACTAATCTCTCTGTACAAACCCTATATGATGGAACTATTTAGTGACACAGTTGAACATGTTCAAATTCTAATTAATGTTAGATTTCTCATTTGAATTAACTGATATGTATTGTCCCCTATTAACTGGTTCTTTCAATACTAATGTATGGTGAAAAAGAAGTGTAACAAATTTCTGGGGGACAGGAAAAAGGTAGAGTTCTACCTGTTCTGGGGAGAGGGCTCAAAAAGTGAAAGAAAAGTTAGCAAGAGAAAGTCAGATGCTAGGATTCTTAGACATTAAAATATATATATATATATATATATATATATTTATTTATTTTAAAAATTAAAAAAATGTAAAAAACGTATATTTATTTCTCAAACTCAAAGCTTTATTTCATCAGATTTTAACATATTTTGTATTAACAAATGATTTCATCTGCATCGTGTAAACCATTACCAAAGAAGAGACCTCACACATCCTAGGCATTACTAAGAAGTTACTGTCAAAGGCTATGCAGATATAGAATGACAAGAAAGTGTCACATTTGGTCTGATAGATATCTTTTTATCTATATTCATTTGGAAATCAATGGATAAAAACTTTTAATTTTCTTAAATTGGCTATTTTAATCCATTAAAAAAAAGACCAGATGGCTTAAGTTTTAAAATGCCCACAGATCCATATTATTTAATGACTTCCTCTTTAGTAGTACATGACTGTATGCACCAACTCTTACTAACCCAGCCAAAACCAAGCATTTAATTTTGTTTATACCTAAACTATTTTTAAAAGTGATAGGTAAACAAGATTTAGAACTTGAACCCACAAAAAAGTGTTATATTTCCTGATCCTCATCTTGGGGTTGAAACTGGAAGAGGAGGACAGACTATTGAAAACCCATCTATATTGAGGAAACAGCTGAAAACCAGTGATATTTTTCTTACCTTTTTTTTGGATCTTTGGTAGACAAATGCCTTGAAGCGAGCCCCCAGATTGGTATGGGTTGCTAAAACATAGTGGAAATGTTATTGACATGTTTAAACAGGAATGTGTAAAGATTCTGTTTTAATCTCACTGAATGGCTGTGTGATCTTCACAATCCAGGAGTTCTTGTAGGCTCCCAAAAGAATGGAAATTAGTATTATGAGAGTGTATATGGCTTCCACTGAACTTCTGATGCCCCAAATGAGGTAACCCTATTGCAGAGTTTGCAATATAGACATCTTTAGGTGGATCAGGAATATTGCCTGGGACTCAAAAGATCTGTGAGAGCCATGCTGTGGGTTGTCAATAGCAGAGCAATTGCACAGCTTGGTTTGTGCTGAAGTCACAATTTACAATTCACTAAGAGTGAAGTATGGTATTTGATGCCAATAGGACATGCAGGAACAAAGCAGAGCAATGGCATGATCATGGTGGGCCAGAAAGGAACAAAAGGATATGAAAAATACCAACATGTACATGGCAGGCCCTCTATCCCAAACTCCCTATGGCCACTTAAGCTCCTCTTGAGGGAGCCCACACACCATCACAAGAAATGGCTTTGAAATAAAGTTGAATTATGAATGGGCTGAATATTCCTGATCTCATATACGTCTGTATATGAGACGTATATGAGACGTATTTCTCTCGTCTGAAAACTGAAATAACTTTAATGAAAGCATAGGTTCTTTACCCTTCCTCATTCTCTTCTATCTCAAACTCATTAGTAGAAACTGGCACTCATGAAGAAGTTTAAATCAGTAATGGGAATACAGAAAACATATTTTTTTCATATCTACATCTTAATGTCTACACTTTTATCCCATAACACTTATTTTATTATTTTTTATTTTTATTTTTTATCATGTTCCATTAGCCAATATATATCATTAGTTTTTGATGTAGTGTTCAACGATTCATCAGTTGCATGTAACACCCAGTGCTCATATCCTATAACACTTTAATAAGAGTCTTTTTTTTTGGAATGAGATGCAAGCAGAAGTTGAAAATGTGAAATGTGAGTTAGTTGCTTTCTCTCTTCCATATCCAGAATATTTGAACAATAGACCCAGACAAGGATATATTCTACCAACTTTCACATTCTTTCTCTTCATTTATTCTATAATATCCTGCTATTTTTATCTGTAATATTCTGTTCTTTCAAAAAACATCTCCTTCCTTTCAGGCTCTTTCTTTGTGTTTTTGTATTTCATACACACACACACAAACACACACACAGCCTATGTTGTCCATTTACCATTTATCCATTGTTTTTATTCCTTTCAATCATCTCAATGCATATTTAACTAGATGTTTTAAATTTGCAATTTTAAAAATGTATTTATATAGGGTAGACTGTGTCTACAGCTTCACAAAGCTATTTGTTGTAAAGGGATTTGTTTTAGGAAAAAGGATGGGCCGGGCGCCTGGGTGGCTCAGTTGGTTAAGCGACTGCCTTCGGCTCAGGTCATGATCTTGGAGTCCGGGGATTGAGTCCCGCATCGGGCTCCCTGCTCGGCAGGGAGCCTGCTTCTGCCTCTGACCCTCCCCCCTCTCATGTGCTCTTTCTCTCTCATTCTCTCTGTCTCAAATAAATAAATAAATCTTTAAAAAAAAAAAAAGAAAGAAAAAGAAAAAAGGATGGGCCATTCCCCACACTCTGTTTTGCTCCTTTTCATTTTTTTCCAACTTAACACACTGTGTGCCCACAACACGTATTTTGTGTAAGTGTAAATGTAGAGAAATGGCTGTTTCTGAAATTCATAAACCAAAATTAAAAACAGAGTCTAGAGTTTTGTGATAGTTCTTTAAATAAAGCAATAATGACATTTATATTTAATCAACCAGTAAAGTATCAGTTTACGAACTGGCATATGAGCTCTGACTGCCTAATGGATCAAATGAATTGGTAAAGTTTATTAATTTGAGTGATATATGATTACTTTCCTGTGAGGAAAAAAAGGTACCAGCACATTTTTCTGAGTCATTATTAAAATAACGACAACAAAACCCACAAAAACCAGATTCTTTGGATGTGTAGGAAGAGTATCACCATGCCTACAATTACATTTCTATAGAAATGGTCAATAGCTGTGGATTAGTTCTGCTTTAGACATTGTTTACTCAGAGCTACTCAATGTCTAAGAGGTTTGACATTATATACCACTAGATTACTTGTAGGTATGAGAGAAAACATACTTCTTTCAAATTGTGGAGGGTCATCTGGGTGGCTTAGTTGGTTAAGCGTCTGGGTCTTGGTTTTGGCTCAAGTCATGATTTCCTGCCCCTGGGATCAAGCCCCTTGTTGGGCTTTGCAGTCAGCACAGAGTCTCCTTCAGATTCTCTCTCTCCTTCCCCATCTTCCTCCGCACACCTCCCACCCCCCACACCCCCCACACCCGTGGGCGTGTGCTCTCTCTCAAATAAATAAATAAAATCTTAAAAAATTGTTGGAAAACACATGAGGTTTCAAATCAGATAATTGGAAAATTTTTTCATTGTTTTACATAGCAGATTCTAGAATTATTCTTTAGACATATTTTCGTAAGCTGAAATTTCAGTATCTTCTCTGTACTTAAATTTTACTAGGTTTATAGGTTTCATCTATCTAATAAACCATAGAGTTTATTCAAACAAATAAAGAAGCTTTAAATATGCAAGTAGTCCAAATTTAATGCATAGCCCGTATAGTCAATAAGGTGCCACATAATCAAAAGCTGTCAATGTGGAAAACATGAGCTGAAAGGCTAAAAAATAAATAAAATAAAATAATATAAAATAATCAGAGTAGCAGATTAGGGAGGTAATTAATTAGTAATGACTATATTTAACTGGAAAGGCAGTGTAATGCATAACTTTTCTAACTATAACATGTTTTAATATTTTGGTGCCTAGGATTAAATGGAATTAGAAATAGAAAGATTTACAAAATGCCCTAAAATTATGAAGGCAACTTTGCTAAATGTTTCTACTTCTTAAGGTAATCTAAATGGGTCCTGTTCAACTTGAATTCAAACTCCTTTTTTTTCTTATTTTGGTTAAGAAAATCAACTCTTCTGATCTTTAATGTAATGCTTGGTGATTAAAAACTTCTGTCCCAAGACTGAACTGAGAACACTGTCAGCTGCTTATTGATAACGGTAATAAGAAATTAAAATTGCTTTCATGTATGCCTTGTTGACAAATTGTGTAGACTTATCAAACACAATAATATTATATTTAAATAACTTTTCACAAGAAATCTGATTTTTTCAGCTAAAGGAACAGATTATTATATGTTTTGATGTTAAGATAATGAATTTAGAGGCTTTGAAAAATATTTAAATCATTAATAGCAACAGTATGTCTTTAGTTATTTGGATCTTGTCTTCAAACATACGTTTAATTATTAACATTGATTATAAACCCAGATATTGAGGCACTAGGCTTTGTGAATTACTACAATAGAAAATCTATATAGAAAAAACCCAAACCTCCTTATATTCTATGTTTAATATTATAGTGCAT
Organism: Leptonychotes weddellii; assembly: GCF_054177405.1. Classification (NCBI taxonomy): domain Eukaryota; kingdom Metazoa; phylum Chordata; class Mammalia; order Carnivora; family Phocidae; genus Leptonychotes; species Leptonychotes weddellii. Next base: position 19,502,548 of record NC_138370.1, read on the forward strand.
GTCTGTGTATGTTGCCTAGGCTTTTTACCTACCTAGGGTAAAAAATGATTGGATGCCTCTCTAGTTTTCTCACAAAAATACTATTTGGATTTCATGAATTTACCTTAGTCTAAGGTATAGGCTTCATTCAGCCTTGCAAGCTCAGAAAACTGACTTTATTATCACTCCTAGAGGGTATCCATTACTCAATATTAAATTCACATTCACTATCTTATGACCTTGATGCTTAAACTCAAAATGCAGACTTATTAATAGATGACAAATTCAGCTGTCTTCAGAAGTACCAGAACATTCGGTGTCTACTGCTGTTCCTCTCAGTAGGCAAGTATACAGATAATACTCAAAATGTTATATTATGACCAGATGATCAGAACTAGGAGAGTAAAATTAACTCACTGTTTAAGTCATCAAGATGAAATTACCTGAAACATTTGCTGACCAGACTAATGCTCTCCCATATGGATTCATGCTGCCAAAGTTTACCTCTGGGCTTTCTTTGCATTTCCATAACAGGGCATAGTAAATTCTGATTGACCCAGTCTTCCATCAGATAAATTAATATGTTCAATCTGGCAACTTGTGAATCTTAGAAGCTAAGAAATTTCTGTGGGCAGTACTGCCAACTGGTTAAAAGTGGGTATTGAGGAGGGCACGTTCTGCATGGAGCACTGGGTGTTGTGCACGAACAATGAATCATGGAACACTTCATCTAGAACTAATGATATAATGTATGGGGATTAACATAAGAATAAAAAAATAAATAAATAAATAAAGAGTAAAAAAAAAAAAAAAAAAAAGCACCAGCTTTGGAGTCAAATGCCTTGAGTTCATTAACTGGCCTTGAAATTTCTAAGATATTTGATGTGATATTAAATCTTTCTGAATCTGAGTTTCCTTTCATGTAAATTGGAATGACAAAAAGTACCATTGATATTAAGTGGCTAGAGGCAAATGCATAAAGCAGTAGGAATCAGTAGGGCTTCACTGCAGTGAAAAAATTTGGGGTCAGTAAATTGTGGAAAAGTCCACTCTTTCACCTAAATAAAAGAAAGTGCCTCTGATATTATATGATTCGGGGGAAAAAAAAAGTCTGTAAGTAAAATACAACTTGGTTCTTACATTGTTTTTTAACCTTTTCTGAAAAACCATTACTTTTTTCTAAAGCCACTTACTCTATATTTTTAGCAATAGAACATGTTTAGAATATAGATCTCTTCAATGGTAAACCAATAGTCTGCCTTTAAGAAATCTGAGTGAATGGTTGTACACATATGTAACTACATTATATTCAAGGAGGGCATAAGAAATAATTGTCTTGCTTGCAAACTAATTATTTAATGTTTATAGACTCTGCCATTTTTCTTATTGATGTAAATTATATTGGTGCCTCCTTAGCCAGAAATAAAGTGGCCAAGAATTTTCCAAGGATTTTTTTTAATATTTCTCAAGAATGGACATAAACAATTATTTACATGCATGAATGTATAAAATGAATAGCTACCATTATGTATTGTAGGGAAGGGTCAATATATTTATTTATTACTATAATCTTTAAATATTGCTATAATTAATATTTTCATAATTCTAAAAAGATAGGGATATTTTAAAACTTACATCAGCAGATATTTCTATCCACTACCCAATTTCTCAGTAACTACAGAAACCATAACTTATGAATGTGATATTGCTCATATACATCATCACGAAGAACATTCATACAGGTTGATAAAGTACTGATATGTAATAAAATATTAAATTATCAATATTTTAAAAATACATAAATTTTTACATTTGAGGTAAACTAAGTTTTAAAATATCTTTACCTAGTATTTTGAATCATTGCTTTTGTACATTAAGCAGTAGTAAAGTGCACACACATGCATACATATACGTGCACCAATCTCAAAAAAATCCCAATAGATTTAA
>NC_138370.1:19504573-19519553 GCF_054177405.1 Leptonychotes weddellii
CTCCCACCCCCTACCACTCCAGCAACCCTCAGTTTGTTTCCTGAGATTAAGAATTCCTCATATCAGTAAGATCATATGATAATGTCTTTCTCTGATTGACTTACTTCACTTAGCATAATACCCTCTAGTTCCATCCACGTCGTTGCAAATGGCAAGATTTCTTTTCTTTTTTTTGATGGCTGCATAATATTCCATTGTATATATATACCACATCTTCTTTATCCATTCATCTGTCGATGGACATCTTGGCTATTTCCATAGTTTGGCTACTGTGGACATTGCTGCTATAAACATTGGGGTGCACGTACCCCTTCGGATCCCTACATTTGTATGTTTGGGGTAAATACCCAGTAGTGCAATTGCTAAACAGTATGGAGGTTCCTCAAAAAATTGAAAATAGAGCTATTCTACGACCCAGCAATAACCTTTGAAATATATATAATCTTTTTCTGGGTAAATTGGCAGATCTCAAGTTTTCTGTTATAAAATTGTTCGCCTCTTCATAAATACTTATTGCAGGTCCACTCTGTGTTAGCTACAAGGTTAGGTCAAAAGAATATCAAAATGAGTAAGATCAGTTCTGCCTTTGAGGAGGGTAAAGAGAGCAAGTCCCATGATCAGAAGTAGCATCAGTACAATGTGATAAGACCAAAAACCAAAGCCATCCTAGAGTGCTGAGAATTTTTGTGGTATTTCCTGTCTTTTTTTCTAGTTTATCTGGTGTTGACTTAACTTCAATTTGGTTTCTAATGTTTGAGTGTTCCTTGTTCTTACCCCTAGGTTAATTGCAGTATATAAGGCATAATGCAGTGCCTGGCAGTTATTGGTCAGTTAAAAGAAAAAAATTAATACAGGATACGGGTTCAGATTCAACAAGCGCTGGTTTAACCCTGTGTTAACATTTTCTGATTCTTATATAAATTTTGTTCCAGATTGTTTTGGAATGAATGTTCCAGAAATTTATCATTTGGCCACACAGTAACAGTATTGTCAGATACTTTGGAATTTTTTTTTTGTTGCTGTTGTTAAGGAGCTGCTTTCATGGGGCGCCTGGGTGGCTCAGATGGTTAAGCATCTGCCTTCGGCTTGGGTCATGATCCCAGGGTCCTGGGATCGAGTCCTACATCGGGGCTCCCTGCTCCACGGGGAGCCTGCTTCTCCCTCTGCCTCTCTCTCTCTCTCCGTGACTCTCATGAATAAATAAATAAAACATTAAAAAAAAAAGGTGCTGCTTTCACATAGTCTGAGTGTATTCTGGAACACTGGAAAATGTTTAATATCCATTAAAAAATGTGTTTTTTATTTTTTCTACTAAATTAAGGGGAGCTTTTGAAATTTGACTATTTCTTGGTTGTTGAAACATTTCCTAGTATTCCAACATTGGGCAAATGTGTAATGGGCCATACCCTGTATCTTATGATTTATTATAGAATTGTACTAGGGCTTGGTTTCTTTAACTACTCCAATTTAGCTGTGCATTTGGGATTAAAGATATCTTGATGCTTATATATATTAAGAGACTATTCTGAACCACACTGCCCTGTTTGCTAATAACTGCCCAAAAAGCTATTTTCCCAGCTACACTTACTAGATTTCATTCCATCCTTACAATTGGTATTTTTTAATTTTCAGAAAATAACAATACAATAAAATTATTTTTACTGGTGTAATGTTGTTCAGTTTAGACTCCTTAGGAAATCTAGGATCAATTTATAGTTATTAGCTTTTTAGTTAAATCCATATCAGTGCATTCCAATTTTAGAATGACTACTGATTAAATCAGATCCTTAACAATTCACAAATTAAATAAAAACCATATTATGATAGGTTTTAAAGTATCATGCTATAATTATTAGGTATTTTTGAATGAAGGCTATTTATTGTTTCCAATTGTTTTTTATGCTCCTCAACTTATAATTAGATTGGACTATCCAAAGGGCAATTCATGGAGAGCAGATTTGATGGCAAATTAATAATCATTACTGAGATAAAAATCAACTTAAAGGTCATTTAAAACAAAGAGATAAAGAATATCATTTTAATACACTAATTTACAACAAGTAGCAAATGACAAAGTTTTCAACTTTTGTATTCAATATAGATCATTTCAAAAAATTTTGTATATAGGGCACCTGGGTGGCTCAGTTGGTTAAGCGACTGCCTTCGGCTCAGGTCATGATCCTGGAGTCCCGGGATTGAGTCCCGCATCGGGCTCCCTGCTCGGCGGGGAGCCTGCTTCTCCCTCTGACCCTCCCCCCTGTCATGTGCTCTCTCTCTCTCATTCTCTCTCTCAAATAAATAAATAAAGTCTTTAAAAAAAATTTTGTATATAATCACACATGGTACTGTCCATTTTGTAAGTGTACATCTTTTTGCTCTATGGTTACATGGGTTTTGTTTTTTGTTAATATAACTAAATATCCTGATTTTGATCTAGTGTATAAAACAAATGACATTTATTTCTTATAATAAATGGATTCAAAATGCCTAAAATTATTTAATTTAGACTAATTATAGTAGAAGTTTGAATAAATGTGTGTTAAATGAATGAAGAGTCTTCTGCTTATACTCTCTTAGCTTCTCTAGTCACTTCTTTTTCTCTAAGTGTGTATTTTTTTTTCCAGTTCTAGTGAGCAGATAAGCAATGAGCAAAACTTCATGGTACAGCATTTTGTTACAAAATGGGAGATTCACGTATTGCACTGGGTGTTATACGCAAACAATGAATCATGGAACACTACATCAAAAACTAATGATGTAATGTATGGTGACTAACATAACATAATAAAATTTAAAAAAATGGGAGATTCAAAATGAAAGCTAGTAACCAAAGGCCAAAGAAGCAAGAGGCTTAAGTCTTCCCTACAACCTATGAGCTGAAATTATCCAGTCTTCACCATATACTTTCTCATGATGTTTAGATGATGAATATGAACACCTTTGGTTTCTCTGATACAGTAGTTTGGCCAGGTTATCTTCTCTAAGGTATTCTCTACTTCCAAATGTTTTGTCAAATAGCTGCTTTAGAATCTGGGCTTGTAAGAAACACACCTGAGTCCAAATTTTGTTTTGACAACAAATTACAAGTATAACCATAAGCAGGTTAGTTAGCCTCTGTGAGTCCTGGTTATCTCTTTTGTTAAATGTAAATGATAATAACTATCAAATAGAACTGTTGTGAAGTCTCAACAAATACTAAATAAAATACTGCTCTAAAGGATTTCTCTCCTAGTGCTTGGCAAATAGCATATGTCCAGTAAGTTTTATTAAGCTTTAGTTATTGATACCTAATGAACAGGCACACATTACAGTTTTCAATCATTGCCCAATCAATGATCCTCCTGTTCAGGAAGATCACTGCCTACTTTTACAGTTCTAAAGGGATATTTTGAATCTACTTTTATAGGATTTTGACTTACAAACTACATCATAATTTTCTTTAGCTTCCCAATAACTGAAATGCTTTATGAGTCGCTTCTCTGCTCAGCAGTGAAGACTGAGGAACAAAAAAAGGAATTGCTCCTATTTTCTTGTGGCATTTGTATCTTTATATTAACCCACAATGAAACTAAGATTAAATTAGAAAACTATTGAAAGTCCTTGCTTATTAAAATGTTCATTATGATCTTCTACACACACACACACACAGTGCTTTGAGCATATGGTAGGGTTAAAAGAGTGATGTTTGAATTCTCCTGTTTCCCATAACAATATTTTACTCCCCCAAAAAAATCATCAGCTCACATCTTTTAAAAATTTTCAATTGTCTTGGATTATTAAAAAAAAAGTGAAGGGGGGGAAATCAGAGGGGGAGATGAACCATGAAAGACTATGGACTCTGGGGCGCCTGGGTGGCTCAGTTGGTTAAGCAACTGCCTTCGGCTCAGGTCATGATCCTGGAGTCCCGGGATCGAGTCCCGCATCGGGCTCCCTGCTCAGCAGGGAGTCTGCTTCTCCCTCTGACCCTCCCCCCTCCCATGTGCTCTCTCTCTCCTCTCATCCTCTCTCTCAAATAAATAAATAAAATCTTTAAAAAAAAAAAAGACTATGGACTCTGAGAAACAAACCGAGGGTTCTAGACAGGAGTGGGGTGGAGGGATGGGTTAGCCTGGTGATGGGTATTAAAGAGGGCACGTAGTGAATGGAGCACTGGGTGTTATACACAAACAATGAATCATGGAACACCAGATCAAAAATTAATGATGTAATGTACAGTGATTAACATAACATAATAAAAAAAATTCTTCAAAATTTCCATCTTTGTTTCATTCAGAAACTTGAAGTGACCACTGTATGTCAAGAAGCAGGCTGTATTCATTGGGGACCATCAGGAAATAGATGTAGATCTTGTGTTCAAATAGCAGATCCTTATGTTTAGATTATATTTAGACAGTATTTGATACTGGTGCATGTTATATGTTTATATTATAACACAGAAGGACTCTTCATAAAATTATTTTCTGGTCATTTTTTCTGACTTCATAGCTAATTTGAGCATAATTTAGTGATTTTTCATGGGCATATTTTCTTATTGACATATGTGATGGATTGGTACTCTTGCTATAATTTATTTGATACCGCTTGTATGGAAATGTACCTTTTGATTAGGGTATAATTTCAACAAGAAAAGTAAGATCTACTCATATATGTCATTCTTTTCATAAATGTACTATGGATAAATTGCAAAAGTGGTAGGATATTTTGACAGTTTTTAAAATAATAAGAATCAATACTAAGGTTTAAATATTTTTCCAGTTTTGTTAATTTTTAACTGATATATGTCAAAATTATTTTCTACTGTCTTATTTTGTCTATTGTAACCTTTTATTTTGAAATTGTTTAAGACTCACAAGAATAAGTAAAAATATTTTAGAATCCTCATATACCCCTTACCCACTTACAATATTTTCATAAGCATTTTACTGCTTATTCTTAGAAAATCTTCGTGAATTTTTCTTTCCCCTAGATTATTGTAATGTAATCTAATCCATCGCATGTGTTTCTTTATATCTCTAGATCATCCCTTAAAATGTCCCCAGAAGTATCTTGAAATTTCATTATCATTGTAGACTTATTTTTTTCAATTTTTAGAGATTTTATTTATTTATTTGAGAGTGTGAAAGCACGAGTGGGGGCAGAGGAAGAGGGAGAAGCAGACTCCATGCTGAGCAGGGCTCTATCCTAGGACCCTGAGATCATGACCTGATGAAGTCAGACACTTACCCAACTGAGCCACCAGGTGCCCCTAGACTCTTCTTAAACAAATGTGGAGTAATCTTGAAAGCATTCAGTGATCTGATGATAGTTATTAATGAAAAAATAATAAGTCAGTTAGAGAAAGACAAATACCATATGATTTCACCTATATGTGAAATCTAAAACACAAAACAAATCAATAAACAAAGAGCAGGATCAGACCTGTAAATACAGAGAACAATCTGATAGTTGCCAGAAGGGAGTGGGGTTGAGGATTGGGAGGTACAGGCTTCTAATCATAGAATAAATAAGTCACAGGAATAAAGGTATGGCATAGGGAATATAGTCAATGGTATTGTAATAGCATTGTATGGTGACTGCTGGTAGCTACATTTGTGGTAAGCATAGCATAACATATAAACTTGTTGAATCACTATGTTGTACATGTGAAACTAATGTAACATTGTGTTAGCTCTATTCATTTTTTTAAAAAAAGGAAAAATAATAAGTGTTTTATAATCCTAATAGATTGTATTTCCCTTTTCAGAAGAATTATTAGTACTTCACACTCCAAAACAAAGTTAGTTATAGTAGGATTTCTTTCCTTTATGTTTAAGTATACTATTTTTTGGTAGATGGAATAATTTAATTACAGCTCATGTGGAGAGGGAATGCAATACAGAATGTCTGTTGCTACTCAAGTGATAACCGTGATCCATTTTTCTACCAGATGGATTATTTTTCCTATTATGACCCACTGCATTTACTTTATTAAACTTATTATTAGATGCATGCTAACTAACTATATAGTAGTTTTTTAGGAGGAAGAAAACAGATTTTTGTTCCTATTCATTGAAATGTATTAAACTTTCTTTCAATCACCATAGATTGCTTAAAATTAAAAAAATTAAAATGCATTAGTTTTCTTTTTGTTCAGGCGGAACACTTGGAATGTATCATGATGAAATTTAAGTAACCAAATCATTTATTTTAATGATGTTACTTGAGCCCTAAACAAACTGTTTTGTATCGCCTTAAGTGAATCAGTTGTTTCAGTTTATATATAGTCACCAACAGCACAATTAGTACCTAGGCAGATGCCTAAGATTGGGTACAAATTATAGGACAAAGTTTAGATCCTAAACTCAGACACAAATTACAGAGTATTACTGAGCAAACCTAGTGGTCACAAAGCTTTACTGAAAACTCTCTCTCTCTCTCTCAAATAAATAAATAAATGAATAAATCTTGTAAAAAAAACAAAGGCTTTACTTAAGAAAAATGATATGCTATTCTCACTTTATTGCTTTAAGTATAAAATAACTAAGAATAGTTTTGTTGATCTTAGAAGCTAAATTCTCCTGTGTTTATTCATAACAGTGTAGAGTGGTAGAGGGACAGAGAAAACATTTCAGAATTGCAGTGGCTGTCAGTAATATCAGCCTAAAATATTCAATGTTCTGTGATATTCACTGGATATTGGAAAATACATAAAAATGGTCAATTATAGATTTAGGTTTCTACTCCCTCATGTGTGCAATAATTAGCTCTTAGTGTGAGTACTTCAGAAATAAAACTCTTTCATGTTTACTTCCCCCTTCCTGCAAAGTAGCCTTCATATATTAAATGATCATAAATATTTACTTTTTGATTAGATGAAGAAAGGAAGAATGAAGGAAGGAAGATGACAGTTCTAAAAGCTGAATGCATGGTTGTTCCACTTAAGAACTTCAAAGTACAAGGAAAAAGTCACTCATCTCATCTCAAATATTTAAAAATTCAAGAGTATTGGACAGTCAGGAATAAAAGAGCTCTAGAAAACAGCTTCTCTTCCATCTTCTTTACAGGCTTCTAATTATCCCTGCTTCTCCTATGCACCTACTTTATTCACCTCGACCAGCTGGTGTTCTTTGTTCCTTGGTAGTTTTTGCTGGCCCCAAACCACAGCTTTCCTCTGGCATTTCCAGGCATCTCTGGTCTCAACATCTCAACTGTGGTGTCCAACATTAGTGGCCTGATTCCCTCAGCCTGTCTGGATCTGTTTAGCCCCACTCACATTAGTCTTACCGCATTACTCAATCCACCGCTGCAGTGCTCCTGGGTTGACTGTCTGTGTGAACAGTCACGCTGGACAGAATAAGCTGTATCTCACCAACCTTGCTTCTTTGACCAGGTTCTCTTCTCAGCTGCCTTTTCTCCTTTGTACTGGCTCTCATTTTTGTTTTCATAAACTTTGCTAACATACTGTCCTTTTGATAGCATGCAGCCACCAAAATAACTTAAAAAAAAAAAGGCCATGTAGCCATAGATTATACAGCAATTCTTATGGAATTTTTCTGAAAGACATTCAAATTAATTTAGTAATTATTATTATTACTCATAGAGGAGATATATTTTTGATTAATGTGATTAAAACTAATCATCTTTTATGAACTATGAAAACTGTAGTGTAAAGGGAGAAAAATATGTATTGATCAATAGAGCAGTACATTTAGATACCTGAATGAGTATAGCTGGTCCTTGGATTGTAATACTCTCCACATATTATATTTCTTCAATTTTGGCATGTAGAGATAAAAAATTATGTCATCGTGAATTTCTTTGAACCAATAACTAAACTCATTTTGTTTTTCTAAGTTAACTGTTTCTCATCTGAGCCTATTTTAAATATAATTATATTTCTCCTCCCCATTACTTAGTAGCATAGAAATTTACAAAAAACTTAATTGATCGACCTGAATCAATAATAAACAGCAAGCTTGTATTAAATAAACTCCTTAAAAATTAAAAAATAATATCCTCACTAATATTTTAATTAATCCAAGTAAGTTATGATTTATTTTTTAGTGTGGGTTAGTTTAGATGTAATAATCATTTGGCTTTCTTTCAAACTTTACTAGATATACACAAATACTATTTTGAAGAGAAAGTAATGCATTTTATCATACAGAGAAAAAATTATTTGGACTGCTTGTTATGGGAACCAGCAATCCTCCAAAGTTATAAATTGGGCTATTTGTGAAATGACATCACCTGACATTTGAAGTAAACTAAGAGAAGATTATATTGTTCAAGTTATTGTTAATGAATCAGGACTTAATCCATGCTTTTGAAGTCAATCTAAGGGGAATACTTTAGTCTTCCTCTGCTATTATACTATATGCAAACACTGCAGTCCACATACACACACACATACACTACAAATTTGCACTGTAAGTCACTTTATGTCTGGTTTCCCCTTGTATTTTTCTACATTACCATTTTTCTATGGAGGGAATGCCCCTCCACTTGCTTTCAAAGTTTAACAATGATTAGCTCTTCTTTCATCTCAGAATCTTCTTTCAAAATGCCATGATTTTAAAATCCTGAGCCATTTCAAGGTCTGTTCTATTTATCCACTGAATTGGTGTAGTTAGTGAGGTAAGAGGTGTTTACTCTGTTGGTGTTCATTCTCTATGAACTATCTACTGAAAACTGCCTATAATCCAGTTAGCTTTACTTGAAGGTTTATTCTAGCAACCTTATGCTGCTTGAAAGTAAATATGCTCTTATAGTGGAAATGTTTTTCTTCAAATTCTGGGGCAGAAATAATTTTCTTCTCCATGATCTGGATACCTCTATGATTTTTAGTGCTGTACCTTGGACACTTAGGTGTATCTGGGTCTCTAGGGCCCTTATATAATGCCATTCAGATATTTCCACAGTATTTTCAATGTGTTCCTTAAATTTTAATTAAAGCTTACCTGGCTAGATTCTTAACATATACTGTTTTCTAGAGGAAAAGACTTTTTATGGAAACAATTAAAGTAATTGCTTCTGTATTTGTTTATTTGTGTGATAAAATTCACTGTGTTTTTCAATCAAGTTTTATACTGGACTTTTAATTGTGATATTCATTTAGGGCTGGTTTCATAGGGCCTAGTAAGTTCTTCCTTAGGGATCCCAAGATCTTCTACCTTCTAAGATTATTTAACCTTTAGCTTCCTTGCATACAAGATTATTAATGCCATAATTGAATCTAGTAGGTAGACTCATCTAGTAGCTGTAAATTATGGTGGTTAGAGGTTTGGGATGTGATTTATAGTGTAAATAGGAAGGGAAAAAAACTACTAGGAAGGGAAATATTGGTATTGGGAAGTAAAAGAAAAAGAGAGGATAATCTATTAATTGACATATTAAATTCCTACTCATTATCATTGTGCCCATTCTTTGCATCCTCTACTTCATTGTCAGGGTTGTTACAGGATTCTTGTATTCTTGAGAGCCTGTAGACTCCCAGCTACTGTGGAATTTAGATGTGTACAGGACACATCTGTATACATGTAGTAGAATTTCACTTATCCTTTATAGTCAAAGAAATTGATTTTCCCACATACGTGCATATTCTTAAAAATGTTGTTGCCATTCAAGTACTACTAAAAATATTCTTGATGGGCATATTTTAACATACAATATCAGAGTAGTTCAGCTATTTTTGATGACTCATTTTCATTATTAAGTATTCACTAGTGCACCATACAGTTTTACAGTGGTATGTCAACCTCACTGTCCCTTCAAAGAAGTCACAAGAGCACTTCTGTATCTGATACATTCAAGTGGTATGATTGAAATGATTAAAAGATATCTGCTAAGTACTGGACATTCAAGAGTGCTCTGAAATGTGAGTGTGAAGGGCCAAAATGCTCAAAAAGATTTGGTCAATTCAACTTAAGCTGTTAATATATAGAAACACGGTCAAACAAAGTCAAATGATTTTTTTTGACAAAAAAGAGAATACCTAAAAGTTTAAATTAGAAATAATACTGATATTTATTTGTTGAATGATCTGTGAGGAGTCATAAGTTATAAACAAATAATATGTATTAGATTACTGATATTTTTAGTCTGATTAGAAGAAGAAAAAGCAGTATTGTGTTTTAGATTAATAAAATAGTTTCTTTCATCTTCACAATTATTTTTTCCTTGGATAGCTTAAGAACAGGCATGTCATTTTTATGAGGGTTCAAATGATTATCTATAATACATGATATGCAAATGAATGTTTTTGTATACTGAGAAAGGTTGAGATATTTATTTAGAACCTTTCAGATTAAGCATTTGGCAGATTAAGGATGTTTATTTAAATGTGTTTATGGGTAGAAAGCCTAAAATCAGGCATTGCCTATTATGCAGCACTTATGCATTCCTAATTTATAAAGTAATTTTTATTTAATTACCATTCCTGATAGGAAACTGAAAAGATCCAATTTCAATGTGCATTACAAATTTTGAAAATATGTTTCTACAAAGTGACATTAATATATTTAAATTTTATTATTGTCTGCAATGAAGATGAGATTAAGGGGATGCTTGAGGAGTTAAAGTCAAGCCTCAAGCAAAGCATTTCAAGAAAGATAGATACACAATAGTTGCTAAAATTGTGCTATTCATCCCAGGAGATATATTTAACATTCAGACCTCATGAAACACATAGAAATATTAGAGTAAAAGCTAGGGGATTTTTCTTTTGGTAATATGGGCATATTGACATTAAATCTCTGTATTGTACACCTAGATGCCTCATGTGTAGGTCCTGTCATGTGAAGAGCAATCCTAGATGAAGGCTAATGCATCTTAGTGGAGTTCTCTACCATGCTGATTGAAGCTGACAGCCCTATGCTCTTTGCAAGGAAAACTTCATGGGGAGTTAGGAACAGATGCTAAACAATATGGCACATTTGATTTCATGCTGCTCACGCGTGCCAGCCCCTGGCAGTCTTTATGAGGTCGGAGGATTAGTAAAATTGCAGTCAGCAGGACTATAGGGCATATAAGTAGAAAGAGACAAGCAGGTGTGCTAAAATGAGTTAGATGTGGGCTTTCCCCAGGTGTGTCTTACTTGCCCTTCAGCATATGGCTATAGGATCATAAGGGAAAAGTTAATGCTCAAATAATTTAATCCAAATAATGCAACCAATTAGGACTTTATACATGTTGAATATGAAATATACATGTATGTTTGACTAAACATACGCTGATGTTACTTTTAATGTTTCTTTAAAACTCTAAATTTCGATGATTATTCATAAAAAATACATCAACATAAAACAAGAAAATACGTTGATGACCAGGAATTCAGTTTTAGTTATAAGCCATTTTTTGTTCAAGTGGTTCTGGTTTTTATGGTCTCAATTTATTAACCTATAAAATTAGGATGTTGGAATGGGTGATATCTTAGATTCTAAGATCCCTTCCACATATGAAAAAATCATGCCTGTTTTATAAATCCAAAGACTTAAGAGTTGGTGTTTTTTTTTGTTTATTTATTTGTTTGGTTGGTTGTTGTTTTGTTACATAAGACAAGGGTGCAGTTAACCCGGTGATTATCAACATGGAGGAAGGAGACAGCACAGAAAAAGAATTTGGACCCAAGAAGGAGGGGGACATTCTCAGCCTCTTTCTACTATAAATGTCAATTTTCTCATGTAAGTTATTAATGGAAGTCTCTTCTTTAGTTTGGTTGTGTTAAAGCAGGGGATTGGGGGGATAAAACTTGTAACCACAAAGAGAGTTTATTTTAAATAAGAGAAACCTAAGGCCCTGGATGACTAACTGTCATAAAGCTAGATGGCAACACATTTAGAGTTTGTATGACATCAATTTGGTAAGTGCTCTATACCACACTGGCTCTTTGAATCTTTTGAGATTCTAAACTGAGAGAGAGAAGTGGTTTGGAGTGGAGTAACACACACATACACACACACACACACACACACACACACACCAACTACATTCTTAATACAACAATGTTACTAAAGTTGCCCTGCCTTTTCTTCTACTCTCTACTTTTTCCTACCCTGAAAGAGCAGCCTGTGAGAATAAAGGCAAAAAGTACAGATGGTGTAATTCATTTACAAATTCATTGTCCAAAATTGATACTGCCTTCTTTCCTAAACTTGAGGAGGTTCTAGTTTACCGTGGCTTCTTTGGTATATACTGGATAATTTGGTATCAGTGTGTTGCCTATGTTTCTGTTCTATATGAAAACATACAACAGAGAGGACTCTGAACAGAAGTGTCATATATATATAGCAGCAGCATAAAGGGTAGATTTCAATGTATTTTGTGATACTAAGAAATTAGATAAATTTATGAGATGAATGAAGAGTTACCTCTCTTCTACACTTTTAGTTATTTTTGAAATATGTAAGTTTACACTTCAATCAGTAACCTTGCAAATATTGCTACTCAATGTATTTCTGAAAGGTATCTTTCTCTTTCTTTTTTTTAAACTAATTTTAATAAAGATGATCACATGATGGAAGTTGCTAGAAGTTCAGTTTTCTGTATGTGGTATGAATCTGTCATAGAGATACTTTCCAGTTTCCGTGTAAGGAGAAAGGACATAAACCTCTTGAGAACAAAAAGTTCACACACTAGGAATTTGGGTGATATGCATTTCACACCATCAGAGCAATGAAATTACTAGAGACAATCAAGAGCTTTACTAAAGTATTCCCTGGGTAACAAAAAGGATATATGAAATCAAGAAATGCACTAACTAACTTGAAAAACAGATATGTATCTTTTGTTCAAAGGAAAATAATTTTTTATCAGTTGAGTGGAAATAAATAAAATCAGAGAAAAAAGACACAAAGTATATTTAAAGTCTGCCAATACTGTAATTCAAAGGTAACATTGGTGTAAATGATATTTCTAAATTTAGGGTTGTAACATTTCCATATACTTGAACTCTTTGTGCAACAGTAAGTTTTATTAGTTTCTTTAATCTACAGTTCTGAACTTTAGGACACATTGCCTCAAAGAGAAAACAATTATGGCTATTTTAGCCCCAATTACTAAATTTTGCCATATACTAACAGATCTAGAAATAGAAAAGAGATAGAACATATCAAGATTATGTGAAAATTTTAAGATTTCTGATTAAATTACTGCTAAATATTATGCACTATGTGATATTAATTCCAGACAAGAGAAATCAAGGTTGGCCAGTTTTACAGGAGACAAAAACTCCTACTGCATGTTTGAGAACATAAGGAACGATTCTCATTTATACTCTTATCAAAATTTCTGTCAAGTATAAAAATACTATTTTAGAATATGGTCAGAAAAAAAATATCGTAGAAAAAATTTTCAATTAAGCATTATGAAACCAAATAATAATGCTTTGTGGTTTTTTTGTTGACTGGATTCTTTCCTTGGACTCCTCTAACTTTGGCACATAGTAAAACACTCTGCATTCTATTTTTTTTTTTTTCTGTGCAAAATAATGCCCCACGACTAGATGTTTAGGATTTCTGGAGCATCTTATATTGTTTTACATCTTGTGCCTGTCTTGCTTCTCATTGAACTCTTTAACATTTGTAATTAGCTAGAGGATATTATTTTTTTCCTTGAAAAGGTCCACTAATTTGGGTTATATTTGCTTTTTATTTTATTTTTTAAAGATTTTATTTATTTGACAGAGAGCAAGGGAGAGAGAGCACACAAGCAGGGAGAGTGAGAGGGAGAAGCAGGCTCCCCACTGAGCAGGGAACCTGATTCTGGGCTTGATCCCAGGACTCTGTTACCTTAACTGACTGAGCCACCCAGGTACCTCTATATTTGCTTTTTAATGTGTTGGTTAATGTTTTTTTCTTTTGTGTTATGACCAGGTTATGACCATATTTATATGACCATATAAATAAATATATATAAATGGAGGTAAATGCAAATACAATTATAGGAAGTAGATCTGAAACAATTTAAAGAAATGTATAATCTTTCTCATAAGACATGATAAATACCTTAACATGTAAACAGTACTTTATTTTGCTCAATTAATAGTTACATATTAGGAATGTGCTAGAAAGATGAAAGCAAAGTACGTAATAGGGGTACACTTTTTCAAAGAAAATGTTCTGAGTTGCTTCACAAATCTTAGAATCAGTTTCTAATAAGATGGAGGAAGACTACTTTTTTTTCCAGAGGAGGAAATTCATTTTAGTCAGTGCCAAAAAATAAAACTACAGACCAGTATTCCCCCATGAATATAGACCTTAAAATCCTTATTAGCAAATACAGTAATATTTTAAAAGAATTATACACTATGACCAAGTAGGGTGGTTTTTTAAATTTAATTTAATTTTATTATGTTAGTTACCATACAATACATCATTAGTTTTTGATGTGGTGATCCATGATTCATTGTTTTTGTATAACACCCAGTGCTCCATGCAGTATGTACCCTCCTTAATACCCATCACCGTGCTAACCCATCCCCCCACTCCCTCCCCTCTAAAACCCTGTTTGTTTCTCAGAGTCCATAGTCTCTCATGGTTCATCTCTCCCTGATTTCCCCCTGTCATTTTTCCCTTCCTTCTCCTAACATCGTCCATGCTATTCCCTATGTTCCACAAATAAGTGAAACCGTATGATAATTGACTTTCTCTGCTTGATTTATTTCACTTAACATAATCTCCTCCAGTCCCATCCATGTTGTTGTAAAAGTTGGGTATTCTTCCTTTCTGATGGCTGAGTAATACTCCATTGTATATATGGACCACATCTTCTTTATCCATTCGTCTGTTGAAGGGCATCTCAGCTCTTTCCAGAGTTTGGCTATTGCAGACATTGCTGCTATTTACATCGGGGTGCATATGGCCCTTCTTTTCCCTACATCTGTGTCTTTGGGCTAAATACCCAGGAGTGCAATTGCTGGGTCATACGGTAACTCTAATTTTAATTTTTTAAGGAACCTCCACACTGTTTTCCAAAGTGGCTGTACCAACTTGCATTTCCACCA
>NC_138370.1:19520053-19536727 GCF_054177405.1 Leptonychotes weddellii
TTTGCAAAGATCTTCTCCCATTCTGTGGGTTGCCTCTTTGTTTTGTTGACTGTTTCCTTTGCTGTGCAGAAGCTTTTTATTTTGATGAAGTCCCAAAAGTTCATTTTTGCTTTTGTTTCACTAGCTTTTGGATATTATGAAGTTTTAAGGCCAACATATGTGTAGAGAAGAGAAGAAGGTGGAGGAGAAGGAGGACCCTAGGCTTACCTTGCTCCATGAATACCACTAGATAACTATCAAATCATGCTAAATACCCAGAAATTGACCTGAAGACTCACAGAACAAACTCTAGAACTAAAGGTAGAGAAGAGGCCACATCAAAGAAGGTAGGAAGTGCAGAGACACTGTTTGGGAGAGAAATGGAATGTAGCCTCTGCTGTGGGGAGGGAGCTGCTATCTTGGAGAATGGCAAGAGACAGACTAGCACACAGGAGAGTGCATGGGGAAAATGAATGCCCATAGCAACTGGCTTGAAAAGGAGGAGGGGCTGAATTTCATGAATTCCTGCAACAATGGGACTTAAAGCCTGGAATTTTACACATAAGTGTGGTTGGCTATGGGAGAGCTAGGAGGGCATTATCCTGCTCATGAAGAAAATGCAGGGCAAACAGCCTGGGGAACAGGTAGCCTGGAAACAGGTATCTGAAGATCGCTTGGGGCACACAACAGGTAGGTTATTTGCTCATCTTAGAGCATGTCTCAGAGAGACAGCATTCACAGAGAGACCCCTTCAGGAACAAAGGAACTGAGAGGCATCATTTCCCTCCCCACCTCTCAGCATACACAGAGTCACCTGCAGGAACCCATGCAGCACTAACACTCACTACTTAATTGCTTACACCAAGCCCAACCCCACAATGCTCTGGTGGAACCACCTTTCCCAGTCAAGCTTGCCTTAGTCCCAGCTTGGCAGGCACCCTCCCCCAGAAGACCAGCCCAAACTCCTGCAAACAGACATCTCCCCACCCAGGAGTTTTGCAGGGCCTCGATTCTGGTGGCAGCAGAGACAGGTCTCATTTCACAAGCAGACCAGAGCATACCTACTTAAAACCCACCACATATAGGCCAGGAACCAAATACTGCCCACAACAGACAAAAGAGAGCCTCTGTAGATGACTGGCCTGAAGGATAAAGTGTCCAGAATAAAACAGCAGAGCACATGCAACACACACTGGAGACAGTCCTGGAAGCACCAGGCCCTGGTGAACAGGGGACACTACATGGCAGGGCACTTACTATAGGACCTCTTCTTCATTTTTTAAAAAAATTATTTTTCCAGTTTATCCAATTCTTTTTTTTCCAAATTTTTATTTAAATTCTCATTAGTTAACATACAGTGTAATATTGGTTTCAGGAGTAGAATTTAGTGATTCATCATTTACATATAACACCCAGTGCTCATCATGACAAGTGCACTCCTTTTTTTGTTTTTTTAAGATTTTATTTATTTATTTGACAGAGACAGAGACAGCGAGAGCAGGAACACAAGCAGGGGGAGTGGGAGAGGGAGAAGCAGGCTTCTCGCCAAGCAGGGAGCCCGATGCGGGGCTCGATCCCAGGACCCTGGGATCATGACCTGAGCCGAAGACAGACGCTTAACGACTGAGACACCCAGGTGCCCCGACAAGTGCACTCCTTAATACCCATCACCCGTTTAACCCCACCCCACCCATCTCCTTTCATCAATCCTCAGTTCTCTATCTTTGAGAATCTCTTATGGTTTGCTTCCTTCTCTCTCTCTTTTTTTCCATCCCATATGTTCATCTGTTTTGGTTCTTAAATTCCACATATGAGTGAAATCATATGGTATTTGTCTTCTCTGAATGACTTATTTCACTTTGCATCGTATTCTTTAACTCCATCCACATTGTTGCAAATCAAGATTTCATTCTGTTTGATAGCTCAGCAATATCCCATTATATATATATATATATCTCACATCTTTTTTATCCATTCACCAGTCAATGGGCATTTTGGGCTCCTTTCCATAGTTTGGCTATTGTTGACAATGCTGTTATAAACACTGGGGTACATGTATCCCTTCAAATCAGTATTTTTGTATCCTTTGGGTGAATACCAAGTAATGCAAGTGGTGGATCCTAAGGTAGTTTTTAATAGTATATTAATAGTATTATTGAATCTGCTTGTGGGAATGTGCTTTAGTTTTTTCTATCTGCAAGAAAAGTCTCAAGTAAACAACCTAACCTTACACCTAAAGGAGCTAGAAAAAGAACAACTAACATAACCTAAAACCAGCAGAAGGAAGGAAATAATATAGATTAGAGCAGCAATAAATGATATAAAAACTTAAAAAAATACAGTAGATCAGTGAAACTAGCACCTGGTTCTTTCAAAAAAATCAATAAAGCAGAAAAACCTTTAGCCAGACTTATCAAGAAAAAAAGAGAAAGGGCTCAAATAAATAAAATCACACATGAGAGAGGAGAAATAACAACCAACACCACAGAAATACAAACAATTGTAAGAAAATATTATGAAAAATTATATGCCGACAAATTGGACTACCTGAAAGAAATGGATAAATTCCTAGAAACATAAACCTACCAAAACTGAAACAGGAAGAAATAGAAAGTTTGAACAGACCAATAACCAGCAAAGAAATGGAATCAGTAATCAAAAAACTCTCAACAAACAAAAGTCCAAGACCATATTCATTCTATGAGGCCAGCACTACCCCAACACCAAAACCACATAAGTACTCCACTAAAAAAGAGAACTATGGGCCAAGATTCCTGATGAACAAAGTGCAAAAATTCTCAATAAAATACTATCATACCAAATCCAACCATACATTTAAAATCATTCACCACAATCAAGTGGGTTTTATTACTAAGTTGCAAGGGTGATTCAATATTTGCAAACCAAACAATGTGATACATCACACCACTAAGAAAAAGGATAAGAACTATAAGATTATTTCAATAGATGCAGAAAACACATTCGACAAAGTACAACATTCATTCATGATTAAAACCCTCAACAGAGTAGCTTTGAGGGGAACATACGTCAACATAATGAAGGCCATCTATGAAAAGCCCACAGTGAACATCATACTCAATAGTGAAAAACAACATTTTTCCCCTAAGGTAAGGAACAAGACAGGGATGTCCACTCTCACTACTTGTATTCAACATAGTACTAGGGGCGCCTGGGTGGCTCAGTCGTTAAGCGTCTGCCTTCGGCTCAGGTCATGATCCCAGGGTCCTGGGATCGAGCCCTGCATCGGTCTCCCTGCTCAGCGGGAAGCCTGCTTCACCCTCTCCCACTCCCCCTGCTTGTGTTCCCTCTCTCGCTGTGTCTCTCTCTGTCAAATAAATAAATAAAATCTCTAAAAAATAAATAAATAAAATAAAAATACAATAAACTCATCCATAATGTGATTATAGGGTCTAAAAAAGTCAATAGCGTAAAATCTTGAGTGACATTTATTGTACTATCAATAAAAATATTTTTCTATTAGACAGTACTAACAGCACAAAAGTTATTATTATGAAATGCATATTGTACATTACTGAGCAAACAATGAATTGAGTAAGTACCCATTGATTATGAGGCAATGACTTCTAAATTCCCCTCCTCACTTCATTACTTACAACTATGTATGAGTCTCCTTGTTTCAAATCCTCACAGAAACTCATGATTAGAAATTTTATTTATTTTTATTTATTTTTTTAAAGATTTATTTATTTATTTATTTATTTGAAAGAGAGAGAGAAAGAATGAGCAGGGAGGAGAGGCAGAGGGGGAAAGAGAGAGAGAGAGAAGCAGTCTCTCCGCCAAGCAGGGAGCCTGATGCAAGGCTTGATCCCAGGACCTGGAGATCATGACCCAAGCTGAAGGCACACGCTCAACCAACTGAGCCACCCCAGTGTCCCTGATTAGAACTTTTAATTTCGGGGTGCCTGGGTGGCTCAGTCCTTAAGCGTCTGCCTTCGGCTCAGGTCATGATCCCAGGGTCCTGGGATTGAGCCCCGCATCAGGCTCCCTGCTCGGCGGGAAGACTGCTTCTCCCTTTCCCACTCCCGATGCTTGTGTTCCCTCTCTCGCTGTGTCTCTCTCTGTCAAATAAGTAAAATCTTTAAAAGAAAAAAACTTTTAATTTCGTCAACCTGATTAATGTAAAATGACATTTCATCCTGTGTTTAACATACCACTGATTACTGAGATTAAGCATCATATATTAATTATTTATTCACCTTTTAATATTCTGTATAATATTTATATGTTTTTTTCCATTACTCTATTGGGTTATTTTATTATTCTGCATATATTCTGAATTACTAACCTTTTGTGTTTATGTATTGGTTATATTTTTTATTTTCTTTTAGTTTATGGGCAGTCTGTTCATTTTTTCTGAAAGCATCTCTTGATAAAAAGAAGATGTTAATCTTAAAGCAGTCAAATTTTCAAGATTCTTTATCATTAACCTTTTGGGTCTTTTTTTAAAAGAAAAATGTTTTTTACAATGAAGTTATAGAGATATTATTCTATATAAGTCTTTAATTTTAAAGAAATTTTTATTTCTGTGTATGGTATGGAATAAGTATAGATTTTTTTTTAAGTCAAGAATTTCAAGACCTTACCTCAGTTACTTAAGACATCTGAATGGTGAGAAGTAATCAACAGAAAAAATGAGAAAGAATATCCAAATTGGAGATTAAAAAAATAATGTGGTAGTCCTAAGCATAATAAAGCCATGATACTGATTTAAGGAGTGTGCACATATACATAGCAAAGAATAAAGACCCATATGATGAAGAAATTTGGGGTATGGCAAAAAAAAAAAAAAAAGATTATCCTGAGAGGCAGGGGAAAAACTTCTTAGTTCTGAAGAGAAAAGAAAAATATTTCAAGGAATAGTGATCATAGATGTCAAATTCTATCAGTAGGTCAAGTATAATGAGACCAGAGAATTGGCTATTACATAGAGAGATAAAAGAGTATTTTTTTTAAGATTTTATTTATTTTTTTGTCAGAGAGAGAGCATAAGCAAGGGGAGTGGCAGGCAGAGCAGGTAGAGGGAGAAGCAGGCTCTCTGCCAAGCAAGGAGCCCGATGTGGGACTCGATCCCAGGACCCTGGGATCATGACCTGAGCCGAAGGCAGACGCTTAACCGACTGAGACACCCAGGTGTCCCGAGAGATAAAAGAGTATTAATCACCTTGAAAATAGCAGTTTTGGTGCAGAAGTGGAAGAAAACAAACCTTCATGAAGTTCTCAAGAGAGAATGGGAAGAGAGAAATTAGAGACAGATGAGAAAAATAAATATGTCAAGAAGCTTTTCTATGGGAAAAGGAGAAATGGAGTGATAAGTGGATACTACCTGGGGTAAAGAATTTTTTTCATATTAAGTGAAATAACACCATGTTTTGCTCTTGATGAGAATGATCTAGCAGAGGAAGAAAAATTGCTCATGCAGGAAGAGAAGCAAAAAATTTGCAGAATAACAGTCTTAATTAGATGAGAAGAGGCAGGACCTACTCACAAGTAGAGGGGCTGATCTTAGTTATAGGCAAAGACAGTTTGTCCTGTTAAAAGGTGAGATAATAGTGAATGTGGGTATATGTGGAGGTAAACAGTTGTAGTGACAAGCAATCTTAGAAATCCTTTTGATTGCTTCTGTTTTATAAGTGAAATAGAAAATAAGGTCATCAAATAAGAGTGAAAATGGGGAGAATTTATGAAATTTTGCTCTGGGTAAATGTGAGGGTGAGTGGGATAGAGAACTGTAATTTTTTTTCCCTGAGAAATTTTATCTGGGAAAATTTTTTTTAGGAAAAAGAGATACTTAGGTTTTGTGATCATAAATTTAAGGTGAAACAAATCAGCTTGATTCCCTCTTAGTTCTTCTATTTTAAATCTAAGTTTTATTTTTTAAAAATCTGAACATAGGTTATTAATTGGTATCTGATAATTTCCACATCTAAGGTATTTATGAACAAATTGTTTTTGTTACATTGGATGTGTCTTGCCCACGCAGGTATGTTTTCTTTTACTCCTTCTCTTTCCTCCTCTTCTTCTTTCATCTACTATATTTTCCTTAGCATTCTTAATCCTGAATGATTTAGTGATCTCCAATTTGCATTATCACTTGAGGTGGCATGACCAACAACAAAAAACAAAAACAGAGAAGTTCTACTCAAATGGAGAATCCAATCATATGGATAATAATATTCCTACTCTCCAGAATTTTATTTGGAAATAACAACAAAGAGCATTTATCAAAGAGGGCAAAAGCTGAAAGGTAGTAAGATAAAAGAGGCCAAAGCAGTTATGTAGAAATTTATGAATAATATGCATTTATAATTATGCCGAGGCCTGCTTTAAGCAGAAGCCCATAATTAGAGAAAATATAGAATGGTCAAAAAGGTGAAGACGTGGCTTTCAGTAGCAAAAGAAGCCAGAAGTTTAAAAAGGCAGAGACCAAGAGAATAGCTGAATGTATTTCTGGCTGTGATCCTGAGGGACATCCCTAAGAACTCTTTCCTTCTTTCTTACATTTCAGAAGAGACCTCCACTTCCAATCTTAGACACCTGGAAATATAATGCTGTAGTTCTTGCCCCACCCCCCTTTTTAAAAATGACTTTGTATCTTAGTACAGCTTTAGGTTCACAACAAAACTGAGTGGATAGACAGAGTTCCCATATACATATCCCCTACCTCCACACATGCCTAGCCTTCCCATATTGGTTACAATCTATGAACCTATGTTGATTCATTATTATCACCCAGAGTCTATAGCTTGCAATAGGGTTCACACTTGGTGTTGTGTATTTTATTGGCTTAGAAAAAATGTACAATGACATATATCCACCATTATAGTATTATACAAATGACTTTCGCTGACCCAAAAATTATTTGTACCATCTACTCATCCCATTCTCTTCCCTCATCATTGGCAAGCATTAATCTTTTTAGTGCCTCCATAATTTTGCCTTCTAGATATCATATAGTTGGAATCATATAGTATGTAGACTTTGCAGATGGAGTTCTTTTACTTAGTAGTATGTATTTGAGGTTCCTCTATGTGTCTTTTCATGGCTTGATGCTCATCTCTTTTTAGCGTGGAATAATTTTTCACTGTCTGGATGTACTACAATTTATTTATCCATTTACCTACTGAAGGACATCCTGGTTACTTCTAAGTTTTGGCAATTATGAATAAAGCTGCTATAAATAACTGAATGCAGGTTTTTGTGTAGACATAGTTCATAGTTTTCAGTTTGGGTAAATATCAAGGAGCGTGACTGATAGATTGTATGGTAAGAGTTGTTTAGTTTTATAAGACACTGCCAAACTGTTTTCCAAAGTGGTTGTACCATTTTGCATTTCCACCAGCATGGACGAGAGTTTCTGTTGTTCCATGTCCTTGCCAGTGTTAGTTGTTGTCTGCCCTTCATTTTCATCAGGCTCTTTCTCAATTATTTTTTCTGTACATATTCTTAAAATGAATGTCTTCACCCCTCCACTATCCTTTTATGAAAAACCTTGAGTGAGTTTCTTGTAATCTAAGAAAAAAAAAAAAAACTCCAAAAAAAAAAAAAAAGGAAAAAAGTTAACCATATATTAAGAGCTAAAGATTGCAGAGTGAGGAATGATAGTAAATTTGTGATGACAATGAAATCCCTTAAGCTAGAAATCTACATTTTTCTTCCCTTTACATTTTAAAATATAGTCTGGAATGTTACATGCTATGATGAAAATCAGAGCACTTCAATAACTGTTACAGGGGGTGCCTGGGTGGCTCACTTGGTTAAGCGTCTGCCTTCGGCTCAGGTTGCGGTCTCGGGGTCCTGGGATCGAGCCCCATCGGGCTCTCTGCTCAGTGGGGAGCCTGCTTCTCCCTCTCCCTCTGTCTACCACTCTGCCTACTTGTGCTCTCTCTCTCTCTGTCAAATAAATAAATAAAATCTTAAAAAAAAACACAAAAAACAAAAGAAAAAAACTGTTATAATGTTTAAAAATTTAGGAAATTTAGGAAATTTAGGCCTAATATTTTCATGGTTGTTAAATCAGAGTAGCTTCTGCTAAACAGAACCATTTATTAGTTGTACATATTATTTTAGACAGGTTTAGTAGATGATAAACTACTGAAGGAGAATAAAATAGTGTAAAACTACTATGAGGAGGTATCTAATAAAAATAGGATAATTGTGTCATTTCTACTACCCAAACTCAATTTAGAATACTAATAGGGTAATAAAAATCAGTAGTATGTAAAACAACTCACAGTGGTAAGAAGCGCAAAAATATAGGTAGTAAATTTCAGTGAAGAATATTAATATTCATTAACGAGCTCGTAAAATCAAATGCTTAAAATCAAAGTACTTCAGTATCTCAAAGTTTGTTTTAAAGGTTTTTGCCAGCAGGTTTGGGCTTTTTCCTATTAATGAAATGCAAAGGTAACATGTTAGTAGAAATTCATACAAGTAATTTTATAGAGAGATGTTTAATGGGATTAAATATTAATAATAACTTTCTAATTTATTACTGTAAATTATTTACAGAAGTGAAAAGAAACAAAGGGTGACTTGAAAAGAAGGAAATATTATATAAAGTGAATAAACGGAATATACCCAAGTCATAAATTAGAGGAGGAACATTTGCCACCGGCAGCAGCTCATCAGAGATTTTCCAAAGGGAATAAAACCCACGTAGGGTCACATTCTCTTTTTATATAATTTGGAAAGCACAATTAGGAGAATATAATAGTTTATATAATCGATTCTAATCCATTAAAGAATATATGAGTTTTGGGGTGCCTGCATGGCACAGTCGGTTAAGCATCTGACTCTTGGTTTCTGCTCCAGCGGTGATGTCAGGGTCCTGAGTTCAAGCCCCACGTCAGGCTGCACGCTCAGTATGAAGTCTGCTTGAGATTCTCTCACCCTCTCCTTCTACCCCTCCTGATTGTGATCTTGTGCTCTTGCTGTCTCTCTCTCTAAAATAAATTAAAAAGTCCTTAAAAAAAAAAACAAAACAAGAATAAATGGGGCGCCTGGGTGGCTCAGTCGTTAAGCGTCTGCCTTCGGCTCAGGTCATGATCCCAGGGTCCTGGGATCGAGCCCCACATCAGGCTCCCTGCTCAGCAGGAAGCCTGCTTCTCCCTCTCCCACTCCCTCTGCTTGTGTTCCCTCTCTCGCTGTCTCTTTCTGTCAAATAAAAAAAATAAAATCTTCAAAAAAAAAAAACAAACAGAATAAATGAGTTTTTGCCTCTTTTGAAATAGAGGAGTTTGGAGACTGTTCAAAACAGTGAGGCACAAAACACGAAGTATGAATGTAGTCATCAAATAGACTGGATTTTAGTTCTGGCTACAGAACTCTGGCAGGTAACTTAGCTTGTTATAACTCCATAATGTCATCTGAAAGTGGATATTAGTAAGGACTACATCAAGTTGTAGGAATCAGTGTATCAGCTTCATGATGGGATTTGTGCAAGGTTCAGAATGTAGGAAATACTCAGCAAATGGAAGCATATTATTCTTTTTTTTTAAATTTTATTTTATTATGCTACGTTAATCACCATACATTACATCATTAGTGGGAGCATATTATTCTTATTAAACTCTGATGACCATTAGCCATAGGGAAGTGTAAGTCCTCTCAAGAGTGAGATAGATTCGGTATCATATGGGCTTTGTTGTAATTATTAGTTCATTTAAGAAAATATGTTATTCTTTTATTTTTTATTATTTTAATAAATTATATACACACATACATATACATGTATATCCAATATTGCACCATTTAAACAAATATATTTGTTGTGCATGCATCACACATATGGAAGTTGTCATTTACTTCCTTAAATTAGAATTATTTCTGATTATCTTGTCCTCTGGCTTCAGGGCCCTGATTATAATATCCTGGAAGACTGAGATAGGGGTTTGGGTTTTATTCTCATTTCAACAACTTCTAGCAGAAAGCTTTCTTTGTACATAGCCCAATGTGTATGTGAAGTAAATTAAAATAATTAGCTTTATTGTGAACCATCAGTGAAAATTTAATACATTTTCAATCAGATATATTTCCTTCTGTTTTAATAACAAGTCCCTGTTAAAATGAATCATTCATGGAGATGGAAGTTTTTTAAATGACAATAAAGGAAATTTCTATGTAAAGAATCCTTAATCATTGCTACTATTTTTATTTTATATTTTAGTTTAATCACTTTTGCAATTATGTATCAGTTGTTTCAATTCTATTCTGGCACTTATCCCACAATTATTTTATCTTTTTTTATTGGAAAACATTGCATTTATATATGGGGAAAATACTTAGACATTGATATGTACATGGAATAAAAAGAAAATAAAATTATGTATTTTCATTGGTGATACTAAAATGATTCTTTTGTTAATACCACAAAACTGAGTATAAATCTGTTTAGTTTGTAATATAAAATGTAGAGCTTTACTACCATGTTCTTGTATGATTTGAAATATTCCATTTTCTAAGACAATGGCATAATAACTCATTGAATAAGTCTGCATTATGATGTCAGATTGGTGAAGAAAGAATATATATCTGAACACTTAACTCTTGTGACATTCAGCATAGATAATTGACAGTTTCAACGATAAGGAGGTCCAAAGAAAGGCTTTAATATAGCAGATTTGGCCTTTTCAAATTTATCTCACATAGTTTGGAATGATGAATTTGTAAGATTGAAACTGTGACTTTAAAAAATTTCAGTATCTCTTTGATGGCTAAAATCATTTGGATATAGTAAAAGACTGTCAAGGGCAGGTAACGATTTTTCAATGCGAATCAAAATCTAACAGTAAATTTAAGTATTTTAGCCTCTGAATATAGTTTCAAAGTTCTTTGGAGGAGAATGTCTGCAATATATAATTTATAAAATTATTCTTTTGTCTCTAATGGACAGATATATTTTAATTTTCTATGAAGGGCTACCTAGTATGATTCTTCTTTTCCATTCTTGAAATTAATCCAAAGGGCTCTCTATAAAGTTAAAATATGCCTAAACATTGAAACAGAATTATGATAACTGTTTGCAAAATATACTTCTAATATTAATCAAATAGATTTAAGAACTAATTTCTAACATCTCTATGTGAACACATGAGTTTATATGTGTGTTCATGCATATGTATGCCTATAGATTTAGGAGTATATATTTTTAAAAATATACTTTAATCATCTACACTGCATTTGAAAGACTTGGAAAATGATTGAGAAGTTCATAGAGTCACATGTGCAAGAGGTAGCTTAGGTATTATAATGATCTGAATTGAAAATAATTTCATTATCTAACTCATGTATTTTATAGAGGATCTTTAGTACTTCAGTTTTATGTGCAAAATAGGTTCATTTAGGTAGCATTAAAATATGTTGTTAGAAGTCACTCTTCCTAGTAACATATGTCCTTTATCATTTCAATAGGGATTTCTTATTTCATTGGTAATATTTCCCCCACACAAAGACTCAGAATTTGGCAATGAATACTACAACAGATGAGGAAATTATTTAAAGATATTATTTTTCATAGAAGACATTTTTGCCTTTACAGTTAGTAAAAGTCAATTCTACTCATTTATGAATTTTCATCAAATGTTTTCACTAACACCTATGTAGTTGAAAATACTGGTGGAAAATTAGTATTATTTTTTGGCAGAGATATTTACTCATATAATAGATTCATTATTTTCATGTTGTATTTACTTCCTTGCCTAATATTTATTTCAGGGTTGAGGTTAGGAAATTGGCAATGTTTTTAATGAAGTTATCTCATATGTATAATGTGATAATAAAAGTAAAGAACTTTGGTTTAACATGAGGGCAATAGTAGATTAGGGGAAAGTTTTCTTATTCCTAATTATCTTATACATAAAAATGTAATTTGAAAATAGTTATAATTTTTAACTATAATCTTAGTGAAATAGAACTTTATATCTGTAATAAGACATAAAGAGAGTACTTCATAAGCCATTACAATATATTTTAATATACATGGAAGCAGGTGGGAATTTTATTGTAGATTTAATTATAGATATACTAGATTGTAAAAGATTACTTTCCTTAGTTCATCCTGAATCATTGTAAGCCCTACAAGAAAGCACAAGGTTATTAAAATGAAAGTAAGTCAAATATTTTTGCACATCTTAAATTATGAATTGTCAATTCACATTAGTGGTGGATTCCATATTTGTGAATGTGTCTATTTGTAAAAATCATTTGTAACTTCCAAATCAATATTCAGAGTGCTTTTGCAGTCATTCATACAGAGGTGCAGAATGGTAGAGAATTTAAGTCTCTGTGTTCATGTTCCTGGTTGTGGTGGAACAAGGGGACTCTTGCCCAGTATTGCAGCTCTCATAGTATAAATATATGTCCTTTTTGTGATCTATTTAGTGCCAGTTATTGTGTGTATGTGTGCTTTTGGTTGGTAATGAAACTATTTAAAATGACCTAGTGCTGAGGTGCGGTTCAGTGTTACTAAACAAAAGAAGGCAGTGACGTGCCTTATGGATAAAATATGTGTGTGTTAGATAAGTTTCATTCAGGAATAAGTTATGTTGGTCATGAGTCAATGTTTATGAATCAAAAATACATGTTAGATATGGTGTGTTAGAAACACATATTAAACAAAGTTATGTACTGAAAGACTGATGAAAATATTGTGAGTAGAAGCTTTCAGGAACTTACCCCTGAATTGCCTTAGGAGCAATGGTTCTCAATTCACAAATTCAATGTTCACACTGACTTTATAGAACATTAGTGTAATTTATGAGAATTGACTTTATTTCAGATTTACCATATAACTGTGCATAATGTTATCCACATTTTATTTTCATTGATTTATGCATTATTAATACAAATTAATTCCTGATATATTAGAACAAGTAAGAATATCTGTATGCTTCTCTTAACTACATCATAGATGGATACATAAATCACATCTGGAGACAGCTTGTATTTAGGATAGCTTATGGGCATTTCAAATTATTTTAGACACTTATGTATTTACTCAGAATAATTAGTTTGACATGGATATGATATTCATTTGAACTCTTTGTAAATTTACTTATCTATAAAGTAAAATTATCCAATTATGTAGAATCATCATGCCAGCAGTTATTGATATATTAATATGTGGAACAATGTATTGAATTCAACACTTTTAAATGGCACTGAGATGGTTATTTTTATTCATTTAATAGCTTATTCACAATATTTAGTAAATATTAAATTGGCTTTCAAATTTTGTTGTGGATGTGACATTTGTGGCAAATTACTTTTCAGGTGAGTTGGTAATAATTATAGGATATGTTGAATAATTTATTAACACAAGGGATCTTCATTTGAGGGAATTTATATGGGAAGCATAATCTCCATTGAGATATCCAATCCAAAGATTAGTCCTCCTTGTATATGCCATTAAAATAATTGAGGATTTTATCATACATTTAGTATTAGATTGGACTGATATGTGTGGCTGCTGGCCAGAAAATAGAATATATCTCATGGGTTTTAATTAGCATCTCCGATAATATAATCCCTTCACTAAATGTAAGGTTCCTGAACATACACTAATTACTATATTTATCAACACTACAAATTATTCACTATTCTGTGATACCAAGCAGAATAAATGAGCTGAGTATAATAACATTCTACATGTCATAGATAGTCTGCATTTGGATCATTTAATAATTTGGGGAAATATTAATTTGCCATGCTTTAGTCTGTTACATTTTTTAAGAAAACACAAATTATAAAAGGCTTATAACAGTTTTTTTTTAAGATTTTATTTATTTATTTGAGAGAGAGAATGAGATAGAGAGAGAGAGCATGAGTCGGGGGAGGGTCAGAGGGAGAAGCAGACTCCCTGCCGAGCAGGGAGCCCGATGTGGGACACGATCCAGGGACTCCAGGATCATGACCTGAGCCTAAGGCAGTCGCTTAACCAACTGAGCCACCCAGGCACCCATAACAGTTTTTAAAGTAATCAGCATTCCCTTAAGACAGGATGTATATGTTTTGTTTAAAGAAGGTTTAGATAAAAAATTTAATTAAAATGTACACACATCTGTTGGCCTGAGGTTTGTATCTTTTCCAAAGGATTCAAAGAAATGAAAGCAGGTTTTTTTTCTGAAGGCACTCCATCAGTCAACCTGGGGTTGCTTCTCTTACTGGTGCTGGCGAAATGATCATTGAACCTGGGGACCTAGATCATTAAAGACCAAATAAGTGAATGGAATTGTTAAGATCACTTATTACTCATTAGGACAACTATCTAAATACACTGGAGGACTGACTATTTTGGTATCAATGGAGTGCTATAGCAACCCATCTTTCCTCAGCACTCTGTCCAAATGACTTTCTTTTGAGCTCTTGTAGAGAGGGTGATTTTATCCCTGACATTTTTTATTCACACCTTTATATGCTCAGTTCTCTTCTGTATCAGAATGGTTCTCAGTTTAATAACTGATGATCCCCCATCATCATATGTTTACTCCTCATTATGTGCTCAGAAATATCCTCAGGAAGAAAATAAAGAGAATAAATATATCAGAAATAGTTTTCTTAAAGTGATTTTCCAAGTGATTATCCAAGAATCCATGGGCTAAGAGCATTGGATCTAGAATTGATTGACTTTAATTCTTGCTCTGGCACATTTTAGATGTGACTTTTGACATGTTTTCTTAAATTCTATAAGAGTTTGTTCCTTCACTTTTATTTATTATTTATTTTTATTTTTTAAAGATTTATTTATTTATTTTAGAGAGAGACAGAGTGAGAGGGCATGAGCAGAAGGGGCAGAGGGAGAGGGAGAGAGATTCCCAAGTAGACTCTTTGCTCAACACTGAGCGCAGAACTGGACACAGGTCTTGATCCCATGACCCTGAGATCATCACCTGAGCCAAAATCAACAGTTGGATGCTTAACTGACTGTACCACCCAGATGCCCCTTGTTCCTTCCCTTTTAAAATTAAATTAATAATAGTATCTTTCTCATAGAGAAAATTTAACTATATTCTTTAATTCCTCCAACATCTATTCATTGAGCACCCACTTTTTTTTTTTAAGATTCTATTTATTTATTTGACAGAGAGAGACACAGCGAGAGAGGGAACACAAGCAGGGGGAGTGGGAGAGGGAGAAGCATGCTTCCCGCAGAGCCCAATGCGGGGCTCGAGCCCAGGACCCTGGGATCATGACCTGAGCCAAAGGCAAATGCTTCACAACTGAGCCACCCAGGTGCCCCTGAGCACCCACTTTGTGCCAGCAACTTTGCTAGATACTGGCAATTATAAAACATCGAGAGGAAAACAAAAGCAAAGACCTGATCTTTAGGAAGACATTCATTCATCCAATAGTCTGACAAACAAATGTGGACTTTCAACTGTGGCAAATGCTATGCAGGAAGGATTCCTGCTATTTTCCATGATGGGAGAGGGCTTTGAGATAATAAGTAGGTCAAATAAAAGTTCTCCTGAATAGGTGATACTTAAACTTAGATCTGAAAAATGAGTAAAAGTGAAATAGGAAAATGCAAGAAGACAGAACACATCTGCCAGATCTCCATCTGAAATCAGAACAGTATTGCAGAGTGAAAAATATTAGAAGGAGTGAACAGAGTAAAAATTTGAACCTTAGTATTTAAACTCCAAGGCCCTTGCTTGTAATCTCTCTATAGTATTCTCTAGGCCACTGGTTCTCAGCCAGGAGCAGTTTTGCTTGTTATGGGATGTTTGGTAATGTCTGGAGATGTTTTTGGTTGTCACAGTTGGTTGCTATTGGCATCTAGTGGATAGGTGCCAAGGATATTGCTAAATATGGTACAATGTCAACAACCCTCCATAACAAAGAATTATTCAGTCTAACATCTGACCAATGCTGAGGTTGAGAAACCCTGCTTGTAGGTAGTAAGGAGCCACCACAAGGAATTTTGTCTTGCCCCCAGAATGACAGAGTCATTGAAAGGTATTTTGCTGTTGTTGTTGTTTTGTTTTTTTAAGATTTATTTATTTGAGAGAAAGAGCAAGTTGGGAGAGGGGTAGAGGGACAGAATCTTCAAGCACATGTCCTGCTGAGTGTGGAGCCCGGTGCAGGGCTTGATCTCATAACCCTGAAGTCATGACCTGAGCAGAAACCAGGAGTCAGATGCTTAACCAACTGAGCCACCCAGGCACCCTTGAAACGTTTTAAGGAAAAGTGGTGGTGGTGACTTGTTCACATTACCATTTGGAAATGATCTTGGGTTTTGGAGTGGAGAACTGAATGGGAACCAGTACGCTGCAGGTACATAAGAAGACCATTGAATAGGTTATTGCAGTGGAAACAACACAGGATGATGGTAGATTGAATTAGGGTGACAATGAATTGCATATAAAGCCAGTGAATGCACATGGTCTGAATAAATATAGTAAATATTTTAATTAGTAATACATTTTCTTGCATTGTCAGGTGATGGAATGTTAGATTTTATTAAGGGTAATTTGAGCTGATATTCTTGTACAATTTATTTTGAAAAACAGCAGACCAATTTTATGGAAGTTACTGAGATCTAGAATTTATTTTTCTCTAAAGATCTGCATGAAATTAAAAAGATCACTTTGGGCGCCTGGGTGGCTCAGTTGGTTAAGCGACTGCCTTCGGCTCAGGTCATGATCCTGGAGTCCC
>NC_138370.1:19537227-19565769 GCF_054177405.1 Leptonychotes weddellii
GATGCAGATTACTACTGATGCTTATGACCTAGTATAGACGGATGCAGATTACTACTGATGTTTATGACCTAGTATAGACGGATGCAGATTACTACTGATGCTTATGACCTAGTATAGACGACCACCAGTAACAAGAGTAGCATGGCAGCTTCTACTACCATGTACTAGGCATCTACTATGCTCAAGTTCTAGGCTAAGAACTTTACATAAAATGCTTCATTTGATTTCTATAATCTTGTAAAATATATAGCATACTATCTTTACTGTGCAGATAAAGTGAAACAAAGAAATATGAAATTTATGCAATGTTACATGGCTAGAAAGTGATAAAGGATAATTATACAGGTCTGCCTGAAGCCAAAACTCTTGTGTGCTGTGCCACCTCTTGGAAAAAAAATAAAGTGGACATTCATTGTGAATTAAATGTAAATAAGTCCAGCTGGGGTTTCTTTTTTCCCATAGATTTTAAATTATCATTAATAAATTAACTTGACCTAGATAAAGTGGCCAATATTAGATTATTTTTGACCTAATATTTTATTTAATTCAAACTAATAATTAAGTATGTTTTCCATTTTCCAGTAAAGGGAATTATATCCCTTCAGGATGTACTCTGTTTTCACTCTGAGAGTAACTGCATCAGTAGAATCTGACTTAAGGGGATGTCATTTTTATTAAAGTGTATTTAAATATTTTTAGAATATTATATAACATGCTCTTTAGTTATTAAAAGCACATGGAAATTTTATAAATGCACAATCGCCTATGTGATCTACTCTGCTTGTACCTCTCTCTATTTTTTTTTCTGGTTAGTTTAGCTACTTATTTACATTTATGTCTTCTTTACAGATTTGTAAATTTCTTGAGCTCATGCGCTAAGCATTATTCTAATCGGATAGAATTCAAATGAGTGTCACAGTGTTAAAGCTTTAAGCTATGTCTTTGAGAAAGGAGAAGATTATTCTGGGTAATATGGAAATATATTTTTAAAAAATTAATAAAATTGCAGCTAACTGGAAACAAATTTATTGTATAAATGAAATGATTAATAATTCTGTGATGTAAACATTAGAAAAATCTTTTCCACATGCTCTTTCAGTGTCAAAACATTTCCAAGAAGAAGACACATAGAAGGTTCTCATTGAAGATATTTGCAAAGGCATATGTTAGGTCATCTATGTCAATAATTCCAATGTACTGACCCAAAAGACCTTATTATTATTATTATTTTCTAGTGGAAATTTTCACAAGAAGTAAAATCATAAATATTTTTTAAAAAGCTCAACAAGTAAATTTTATAAAGATGTATATGGGCTATTTTATTAGGATGTTACATCGAGTCTTGCAACTCTAAATCTACAGTTGCAATCTAATAATGTATGGTTTATGGAAGAGTTCTGAGGCAAGCTTTTACTGGAAAATTCCTCAGGGACCCTGGTGTCAACTGGCCTTTAAATATGGTGCTGAAACTGCCACACTGACTCATCTAGGTCAGTGCATCTTTGACTTTAATGGTAAATGAATCATCTGGGGATCTTGTTCAAATGCAGATTTTGATTTAGTAGGTCTGGGCAGGGCCTGAGAGTCTGCATTTCCAGCAGGCTTTATGGTCTACACTATGAGTAGCAAGAGCTAGCTATGAAAAGAATTAGATGCACGTAAGCTGGTGAGAGTCACTGGGATATTACAAATGCTGCCACGAGCATGAGCTGGAAAAAGCTGTATTCCTTCCAGAAAGGACAAAATGCTAAAACTTGGAGTTGCCCTGAATGAAAGCCATTAGAATTAGAGGAGGCATATCCTATGGGACTAGCTGTTGAGTACAGCTTCCAAGACAAGTTATCACCACTGAAAGGATCATCTACAAGGAATATGGGAGCTACTGTCAATGGGAGCTGACAGTCAATCCCACAGCCAGAATGCCTGCCAAGGGGTCCTTATTGCATAAAGATAGCATTCCAATCCACCAATCCACTGTAAGTCCCTTTTCTTATCTGTTAGTAGGGTAATGTGTTGGTTTTTCAATATGCTAAATAATGAAGAACAAAAGTAACATTTTCTCCTGGGAAATATATTGAGATTAATCAAACTTTACATTGGATATCTGACTCATAGAAGCCTCTGATTTTTAGAGAGGATATGGACCAAATAAAAGTGTTGCTTATCATTTTACTAATGTATTAAATAATAATTAAAATAATGAACAATGCTGTTTTGAAACATGTTTCTGAATTGAATAAGAACCATGCATTCCAAACTTGAGCTTCTGACCTCTAGCTCTAAAGTTAGGCAAGATGTCAGCACTCTGCTTGTACCTTTTGAAACATTGCATAATTTTATCTTTCCAAATCTAATTAACAGGACCAAGTAGTGAGAAAATCTATTCCTTCAGATTTAGAAGGTCTTCTGTTCCTCTTAATGTTTTACAGTGAGTGTACTCTTGGTTTTTAGAAATGTCAGTTGTTACTGTACAAAACCTTCCTACAAGCTGCAGAACTATTAGCATCCTTGGCCCCCTCCCACTAAATGTCAGTAATCCCAGTAATTTGGGGGCAACCCCTCTGTTGCCCCTCATCCTGATTTCCACCCACTCTCAGTGAGTACTAACACCCACTGACAACCATTCTGTAGTTAATACAAAATGTCTATTTAGTTCAGATTTTTAAAATTTATGAATTCTCTTATGTTGATTGACAGCCTATAATATTCTAAACATTGAATGTTTTAGTACATACTTCACAATTCAGGCTTATAGGTTTTGAATTATGCCTGCACCACTGTGTGGCCTTAGGCAATTTGCATTACATTTTCTTGTTCAATTTCCAAATTTTATTTATTTTTTTAAATATTTTATTTATTTATTTATTTGACAGAGAGAGAGTAGGAGCTGGAGAGAGGGGTAGAGGGAAGGGAGAAGCAGGCTCCCCGCCGAGCAGGGAGCCGGATGTGGAGCTCAATTCCAGGACCCTGGGATCATGACCTGAGCTGAAGGCAGATGCTTAACTGACTGAGCCACCCAGACGCCCTCAATTTCCAAATTTTAAATGTTGATTAAAAAGTATCTCATGATTTTTAATATATTACATGGAGATAATTTTAGACTTACAGAAAAGTTGCATAACTAGTAAGAGGAGTCCATGTGTACCCTTTGCCCAGTTCCTCCTAATGGTAACAATTTACATAAGCATTGCTGTATTTATCTGAATGTTTATATAATGCTATTAACTTATGCTATCTTAATGTTTATATAATGCTATTAACTAAATGTAATAAATGCTACTATTTAAACTTTACCACATTTTTCACTAAGATCTTTTTCTGTTCCAGGATATAAATCAGCATCCCATGTAACATTTAATTGTGTCTTTTTTTTCTTCCAAGTTTTTATTTAAATTCCAATTAGTTAACATACAGTGTAATATTAGTTTCAGGAGTAGGATTCAGTGATTCATCACTTACATAAAACATCCATTGTGAATCACAAGTGTCCTTCTTAATCCCCATCACACATTTAACCCATCCCCACATGCACCTCCCCTCCAGCAACCCTGTTTGTTCTCTATAGTTAAGAGTCTGTTTTATGGTTTGCTTCTCTCTCTCTTTTTCCCCCCTTTGTTCATCTGTTTTGTTTCCTAAATTCCACATATGAGTGAAATCATATGGTATTTGTCTTTCTCTGACAGGCTTATTTCACTTAGCATAATATACTTTTTGTATCCTTTGGGTAAATACCTACTGGTGGAATTGCTGGGTTGTAGGGTAGTTCTATTTTAACTTTCTGAGGAATCTCCATACTGTTTGCCAGAGTAGCTGCACCAGTTTGCTTTCCCACCAACAGTGGAAGAGGGTCCCCCTTTCTCTGCATTCTCACCAACACCCATTGTTTCCTGGGTTGTTAATTTTAGCTATTCTGAGAGGTATGAGGTGGTATTTCATTGTAGTTTTGATTTTCATTTCCCTCAGATGAGTGATGTTGAGCATCTTTTCATGTGTCTGTTAGCCATCTGGATGTCTTCTTTGGAAAAATGTCTATTCGTGTCTTCTGCCCATTTCTTAACTGGATTATTTGTCTTTTGAGTGTTGAATTTCATAAGTTCTTTATATATTTTGGCTACCAACGCTTTATCAGATATGTCATTTGCAAATATCTTCTCTCATTCTGAAGGTTGCATTTTAGCTTTATGAACTATTTCCTTTGCTGTGCAGAAGCTTTTTATCTTGATCAAGTCCCAGTAGTTCATTTTTGCTTTTGTTTCCCTTGTCTCAGGAGACATATCCAGTAAGAAGCTGCTACGGTCAGTGTCAAAAAGTTTATTGCCTGTATTCTCTTCTAGGTTTTTGATGGTTTCCTGTCTCACATTTAGATCTTTCATCCATTTTGAATCTATTTTTGTGTCTGATGTAAGAGAGTGGTCCGGTTTCATTCTTTTGCATGTTACTATCCAGTTTCCCCAACACCATTTGTTGAAGAGACTCTCTTTTTTCCACTGGATATTCTTTTCTGCTTTGTCAAAGATTAGTTGACCATATAGTTGCCAGTCCATTTGTGGACTGGCTGATCTGTTCCACTGATCTACGTGTCTGTTTTTGTGCCAGTACCATACCGTCTTGATGATGACAGCTTTGTAATAGAGCTGGAAGTCCGGAATTGTGATGCCGCCAGCTTTGGTTTTCTTTTTCAACATTCCTCTGGCTATTTGGGATCTTTCTGGTTCCATACAAATTTTAGGACTGTTTGTTCTAGCTCTATGAAAAATGCTGGTGGTATTTTGATAGGGATTGCATTAAATGTGTAGATTGCTTTGGGTAGTAGAGACATTTTAACAATATTTGTTCTTCCAATCCATGAGCATTTAATGTTTTTCCATTTCTTTGTATCTTCTTCAATTTCTTTCATAAGTGTTCTATAGTTTTCAGAGTACAGATCATTTACCTATGTGGTTAGGTTTATTCCTTAGTATATTATGGGTTTTGGTGCAATTGTAAATGAGATTGATTCCTTGATTTCTCTTTCTGCTGTTTCATTATTGGTGTATAGAAATGACACAGATTTCTGCATGTTGATTTTGTATTCTGCTACTTTACTGAATTTGTATATCAGTTCTAGCAATTTTTTGGTGGAGTCTTTTGGAATTTCTACATAGAGTATTATGTCATCTGCAAATCATAATAATAATAATGTTATCCATTTTGGGACACATTGGCTCTTGTTCTTTTGATGTTCCCTCATTTTTTTGTGAGTACTTCTTTAATTTCTGACATCACAAGATATTCTAGGCTTACCTTGTATTTTCCTGCCTTAGCTCCAGATCAACCACCTCTCTAGGAAGACATGTTTGTTCTTTGTTTTTTGTTTTTTGTTTTTTTTTTAAATTGCAGAATAGTATTTAGAAACTAAGATCTGGGGGCGCCTGGATGGCTCAGTTGGTTAAGAGACTGCCTTCGGCTCAGGTCATGATCTCAGGGTCCTGGGATCGAGTCCCACATCGGGCTCCCTGCTCAGTGGGAGGCCTGCTTCTCCCTCTCCCACTCCCCCTGCTTGTGTTCCCTCTCTCACTGTCTCTCTCTGTCAAATAAATAAATAAGATCTTAAAAAAAAAGAAACTAAGATCTGTGTATTAAGAGTGCTCATTGCTACTGGGGTAGCATTGTTCCAAGCCCTCTCAGAGAACAGAGCTAGGAAATTTATGTATGGGTATGAATATATAGTTACTCAATTATATTTATTTCTCTGTATATCTATGTATCCATATATTAAAAAACAAGAATTCTTAGTGATATTTCTGACTCCAGTCCAGCAGTATTGGGTTTCTCCTATGCTTCACTGTATTTGTAACTTCTTTCTTCAGTAGTGAAATATCTATCTCTCATTATGTACAATATATTTACTTATTGGTTTAATCCTACTATGCAAATAAAGTGATTTCAGAATTGCCTAATCATAATCTTGTGAGAATCAAATTTATGACAAATTATAATATTTATGTAA
The DNA here is from genome assembly GCF_054177405.1 of Leptonychotes weddellii. Lineage (NCBI taxonomy): Eukaryota > Metazoa > Chordata > Mammalia > Carnivora > Phocidae > Leptonychotes > Leptonychotes weddellii. The sequence continues at coordinate 19,543,217 of NC_138370.1, forward strand.
AGTTATATTTTGTCTTTAACAAAAATACCCAGTCATAATGGTGCTCTCTGGAGTTAGTTAAGCTAGTTTCTTTCCCCCCCCAATTTTTCAGTGTGGTTATGTTTTTCTTCTGTAATACAGTTAGATTAATTTATTATTGTTTTTATTTAATTTTGTGTTGCCCATACATCATGGTTGATTTTAATTATTTATTCACTTTTTGGGTATATGAACCAACCCCATAGTTCTAAAAATCAAAATTATACAAACATGTGTTCAGAAAAGTATGATTGCTTTCTCTTTACTCCTGTTGTGTTCCTATTCCCAATTTCTAGACCTTTCTCATGAACCCTTCCCCCATAGCTAATTTTTATCCTCCCTGTATTTCTTTGGCACAAATGATGAAACATATGTATATTCTCTTAGATTCTTTTCTTTCATTTTAAAAAATTGAATGGCTTCATTGGTACATAATTATATGTCATGAAGCTTACCTCTGCAAATTGTACAATTCAGTGGATTTTAGTGCATTTATAGAGACGTGCAGTCATCCTCATTATCTTACATTAGAACATTTTCATCACTCTAAAATATCCTATTGTACCCAATAGCCATCAATTATATTTCCTAATTCTGATTGGATTAGAACTTCTTACCTGTTTGAGGATAAAATATTATTTATGAATTGTCTGTTAATATATTTTGGCCATTTTTTCTATCTAGGATTTATTACTCTGTTCCTTAATTTTTAGGAATTCCATATATAATGGGGATTTTAGTCCTTCAACCGTGGTATATGTTACACACATTTTTCCCCTGTTTTTCAGTTGCTTTTTGATTTTGCTTACAGTGCTTTCAGGCGTGCATTTCAAAAATTATGTTGTCAGATATATCAATCTTTTATTGCATCTTTATTTGAATTGTTCTTAGGAAGATTTTTCTTACAAATTCAGTGAAGAATTCTCTCATTTATTTCTCCTAGTACTTGTATGGTTTCATTTTTACAAACCCTTTCTAAAGGGAAAAACCACTTATAAAGTATAAATATTCAGGTATACAGGTAGGTTCATGCTTCCTGTTTCCTTTTCTCGTCTAATAACATTTAATTTTTAGAGCAGTTTGAGGTTCATAGAAAAATTGGGCAGGAAGTATGGAGAGTTCCCATCTTCCCTGTGTTCCCACAACCCACTAATGACATCCATACTAACGTTATACATTTGCTACTGTAGATGAACCTACATTGACTCAACTATTATCACCCAAAGTCTGTAGGGTACATTATGTATCTATAGTGTGATGTCTATCTACCATTGTAGTATCATGCGGAATAGTTTCACTACCCTAAAAATCCTCTGTGAATCACCTATTCATCCTCTCTGCCCTCAATGCATGGCAACCTTTTTTTTTTTTTTTTTTTAATGTCTCCATAGTTTTGCCTTTACCAGAATGTCATACAGTTGGAATCATACCGTTTATAACTTTTTTAGCTTGGCTTATTTCACTTAGTAAAAGTTTCTTCCATGTCTTTTCATGGCTTTATAGCTCCTTAAAAAAAATCTGAATATATTCCTTGTCTGGATGTATGACAGTTTATTTATCCATTCACCTACTGAAGGACATCCTGGTTGCTTCCAAGTTTTGGCAATTATGAATAAAGCTTCTATAAACAACCATGAGCAGGTTTTTGTGTGGATGTAAGTTTTCATTTCATTTGGGTAAATATCAAGGAGTACGATTGCTGGATTGTATGGTAAGAATATGTTTAGTTTTGTAAGACACTGCCAAACTGTTTTCCAAAGGGGCTGTACCATTTTGCATTTCTACCAGCAAGGAATGGTAGTTCTTGCTGTTCCATATCTTCTCCAGCATTTCATGTTGTCAGTGTTTTGGATTTTGATCCTTCTAATAGATAGGCATGTGGTAGTATCTCGTTGTTTATTTTTGCAATTCCCTAATGACATATGATTTTAATTTCTTTTTATGGGCTTATTTGTCATCTGTATATTTTCTTTGATGAGGTGTCTGTTCAGATCTTTCTCCCATTTTTTAAAATTAGGTTGTTTGTTTAAGATTATTTATATATCTTGGATAACAGTCCTTTATCAGATATGTCTTTTACAAACATTTCCTCCCATTTTGTGGTTCCTCATTCTGTTGATCCTGTGTCTTAAAAATTTAGCTATGGGTACTTTTTTTAATCTCATAGTGAAAGGAAAAGAGTAACTTTCTCAAATATAAGCAAAAACATACAGTATAAAGAAAACTGTTTCTTAGTTTAATGATATTTCTACTAGGTCACACTGTAACTCTGACACGTGATTGAATTTCACTGTTAACAATAGATTCCTAACAGATTGTATCTTTTCTAGTCTAAAATCACGAACCTGTCTTCATATACATATTCACCAACAATAAACATAGGACAGAAAAAATAAAGACATGAAGGGAGCTAAATTTCCTACAGATTCTATTTTTGTTTTCATTAGTCTTCAAATAGTTCACTTTTAGTAGCAAAGAGAGAAGCCGGTTTATAGATCCCTGAATGCTTTAAAAGATACTCTGCTTTTAACATGTATAACGAGATGGGTAATTTTCTAACTATGAAATTGCTAACTAGTTTTTGACCTTGGAGACCACTTAAAACAAGTACCCTCTGCTCTCCTGGTGGGCTTGGAGCAAAGCAGCTGTATTTTGCACAGCACACTGAATCATAATGGGCCATGTGCTGCTATGAATATTCATAAAACTACCATATTCTGCCTGCCCCAAATGATTCCAGTGGATGCTGCTAGAGGGATTTGAAATACCACTTTTGTAGTATCCTTGAAAAGAATACACGTATCAGGAAAAATAGAGCTGGAGCCCAGGTAATTCTGTCCTTAGTGTGCACTTCAGAGCTCTCCTCCAAATGATTTTGCCCTGTAGCAAAGGCACAGAAATCCATTGTAATGACAGAAATGAGAGGTTTAAACTTTCTGAGAATCTTAAAATAGGTTAAATTAAAATCTAAGTGGTCACTGTGGTATGGTTCTACTGACTGGCACACTTCCTCACATATGAAAAAACTGTTCTGATTCTATAAAGTAGCAGTGATTACTGGAGGTTGTGATTTCCTGATGATACATTTAACTAAAATTAGAGCTGCTTTCAAATTACTACCAATGATACTGGGACACTCTTGATAAGGCAGGCGACTGTATTTCAACACAGACATTTTCTACTATGCTTTCAGTTAATTCAATACTGCTCATTACCCTTCTGACTCTTTGTTAGGTTTTGCTAACTGTAAATCCTATTTCTACATTTCTTTTTATTTTTTTTAATTCCCTTGTGGAGATTGAAATTAAACAAGCATAGCCCACATACTTGCATGCTCAGGAATCACTGTGAATGCCTTTGTAGGGATGATCATGATGATTGCTTGTGAACTGAACCATTCTCACTGACAGAGCTTTAGGTTGTTAGTAAAGATCCTTACTGGGGGATTCAGGCTCTGTGCATCTTGGCTTTATCATATAACCATGACCTTACTGTGCACTTGCAATGGAACCTTTGTCCCCAGTGATTGCCAGATTATTGTGTCCTTTCTGCTTCATTGTTGCTCATGTTAAATATGTAGTTTCATTTTTCACATTTTCAGTTTTTTTTTTCTTTTTACTCCAAAAGAGTCCTGGGCTAATATATTACATTGCATTATGTTACATTATATTAGTTCTATATACACCATTATATAATATGTGATGTTACCCACATTACATTGTCCACATTACATTGTTCACTTTTGTATATAATATTATAAACTTTTTGCTTTCTTTACTCTGATGAGGGCAAGGATTTCAGGGTGAATTCAGTAGTATTTCATTACAGGTACAGATTCTGATCTTCACTGTTAAATACATATAAAAATTATTTTCTGAGTCTCTGCAGGAGGAACTGAGTCCTGGGGAGTTTACCTTACTGCCCAAACTCAAAAGAGTCGATACACTAAGAATAATATCAGCTTTTAATTTAGTATCTGGGAGTCTTTCTGGGAGTCTAATCAGGAGATTATTCCTGAAATCATTTTTTCTACATGTCATATGATATTTTTATGGATATATTTTTAGCTGTCAATGAAATAGCAACTTACAAAAAGTCTATTAATGTTCTAAAATAAAGCAAAGGGAATCTTAGATGTTGGCTACTTAATGGTTTATTGTCTGTTCTAGGAATATATCTATATAAATAACATATTCAAGAAATATCGTCTTGAATGAAACCCCCATTCCTGGGAACAGTACTGAATAAAAATCTGGCATAATTTTGTTCTACAGATTTCACAAATGCCAGAATATTCTGCCATTGTAACACTAAATTATGAAAGATATTAAAGATTATTAATGTTAATTGATATTGCAAACTGTCTTAAAATATTTTAATAAAGACATATTTAACAAAAGCTTCTTAGGATGAACACTTTCAGAGAAGGGTTCTCATCTGTGGCTATGTATGGAAGGATGGAATGTAGCAAGCAAATAGAATTTGATTTTACTGGGACTGTTGTAAGAATGTATCATGGAGAACATAGTTTAACCAAGAGAAATTCATTGTCTCACAATTTTGGAGGCTACCAGTCTGAAATCATGATACCAGCAGGATTGTTTTCTCCCCATCCCTCCCCTCTTCCTCTCCTTGTCCTCCTCCTTCTGAAGGATTGTTTCCTTCTGAGGCCTGTGGGATAGAGTCTGTTCCATGTTATTCCAAGCTTCTAGAGTTCCTTGTAATGATGTTCTCTCTTCCCTCTATACACACCTGTCTTTGTTCCAAATTTCCCCTTTTATAAAGATACCAGTCATATTGATTTGGGACAACTATAATGACCTTATCTTGACTTGATCATCTGCAAAGCCCCTATTTCCAAGTAAGGTCCAAATGAGGTATTGGAATTTAGAACCTCAACATCTTTTTTAGAGGATACAATTTAACCCATAACAAAATGTCTATAATTGAGTGTGATATTGTCCTAAATCTGTAAACCTCATGGCTTAATATGAGTGGTTTTTTCTCTCCCCTCCTTCAGAAGCTGATATTTTAATAAAAGCACCTGTAAGTTATTTTATCCTTATCTAGAAATGACATCAAATGAATGATAAAATCTTTCTAATATGAAAATATGTTCTTCATGTCATATGATAGAAGTATTAGATTATCAGAAGTAGAAGTAGTTATAGAAAGAGCAGTGAAGGTGAACGTGATAGCAACCAAGAATTAACTCAACATGTAGTAGCAAAAGAACAAAGAAGCTCCTTACTGTAGTCTAATGTGGACTTGCTTAAGCAGATACTTGAATGTTGTTTAATAGAATAGTCAGTAAGATTCTTTATACAGCAGTCTTCTTCCCTAGAAGTCTCCTGCTCTGTTTGGGCAGCATGGAGCTGCTGACAGGACTTATTTTCCACTCTGATAAGCTGAAGAGGCATCAAGGAATATGTCCACTCACTTGTATCTGTTAGTCTGGGATATAATGCAAGTGTGTTTGCATGGCAAATAAAATCACCCTTAAATAAAATGCAAGTGGTCATTGTCATTAATGTTTATACTCAGATAAACCTTTTTGTTCTGGTGTACACTAAGCGGGAAGGGATATTCTCATCAATAAGTATGGGGTTCAGCTCTGTCAGCTTACATATCAAATGGGTATACAGTAGTATAGGGAAGAGATGAAGGCTGAGCAGACTGGTAGGATGGTGATAGAACACTAGAGGATACTGTAGTATCTGCCACTTCATCAAGTGAGATCATGGAGTCATATCCAAGGTTGGGGGAGACCAAAATCCTAAGAGGCCAATTCAGGGCCTGGTGGAAAAGCAGTGGCCAAGAGTGGCAGTGGATGAACAAGGCAGCATTCAGAAAGATCATAAGAAAGATGATAAGCATATGTGACACCATGTCTCTCACCATCAAAGTTACCTAAGAAAAATTTCTAATAACACCTATGAGCTGTGAAAATTTTAATTACTGTTGTTGTTATTGTTGTTATCATTACTACCTCATTCATATGAATAGCCTATGTGCCTGGATATAATCATGGAGTTAGATTTTTCCAAATTTATTTTGGTCTTTCTTACTTTTATTAGACCCAACAATTCCCATGGACAAAGATAATATCACTGTCCTGTTTATTACATTTCTACTCTGTTTTACAAAGCCAGGACTCATGGTTTAGTCTTTTTAGGTAGATTATACAGTAATTAAAAGGTGGCTTGAATCTACTAACTGATGCATGAGATCCAGTGTGACAGTTTTACTCCAGAGGAAATTGGCACCTTGTAAGATAATTGTAGTTAAACTGGCCTCTTGGTATCAGAAAAGTGTCTCCATGTGGTCCTTTTTGATGCTTTCTTAATATGGCTCCTCATTTTAACCAGTACCAGTGGCCATATACAAGATGTACTTGGCAGCAGAATACTGCAGATGGTGGACCCTTAATCTGTTTTTCAGTAACAAGAGCATCTGGAGTCTTGTGCTTTCCTTATTGACATCTTCTTAGCATCTATAGTCCATCTCTTGTCTACTGTTGTAACTGCTACTAGTTCCAGAGAGATTTTAACTTTAATTTGGAATGTAAATTATTGTTATTTGTAGGTTCCCCCTTTTTACAATTTTTTTCCCACCCATTTGCAACTATTCTAACATCAAAAAGAAAATTTATTTCTATGAACATGTAGGTGCTTTGGATCTTGAAATGGTGCAAATATGTACAAGAGCATTTTCTATTTATGTAAAATGATTAATTTTTGCTAACATGGCCTTACATGATGGGTCTTGTCAATTATGATTCCCAAAGAGATGGCTGTCAATGATTATGAAATAGTGCAAAGTCTTTGATTACATACACTTCAAAACACTGCCAAGATAAAGCCTGATGGAGTTTTTAACTCGACCAACTAGTTTTTTTTCTTGTTAGTACACTACCAAAGATTGTCCTCCTTTAATTAATCCCTTTGGATGTTGTAACATCTTTCATTGTGGGTCATGTGTGTGAGAAAATGAATGCATGAATATGTTTAGGTTATGGAAAGTTTAAAAGCATATCCCATGAGTTGTAATGTTGATTGCTTTTCCATGGTGTAGTTAGAAAAATCAACTTATTTCATTATTATTAGGTTATTTTTCTCTCAAATAATTAACTTTATATTTCAATAAATTACTATATCTGGGACTTAATTAGATGTTTGAAATATTAAATTTCCTTTTTACCCATTTTACCCAAAATGGCTCATTATTTGTATTTTTGATCATATAAACTCCAAACAAATATTCATGAAGCATCATGGAAAGCCTAGTTATTTTAGAAACAGGGAATCTTGATTTGACTAATTGATTCTGCAACTGTTAGCTGTTGAACTGAAATAAGTCACTTAAATATCTTAGCCTCAGTTGTTGCTTCATGATCCTGGGCTGAGTGAGCACGGGTCTAGAGTCCTTCATGACCTATTTGGCCTATTGTGTAAGATTAATATTCTAATATCCTAAAGAGAATTCACTTCTTATAAGCTTCTTGTATTTCCCGGAAAATGTGGAATGTTTCTTGAAAAATTGCTGCAATGTATTATGTATCTTCTCTGTTTTTATCTTTAGTTCCATTACTTTCAAAGATCTAAAGCTTTTACATGAAAATTTCTTAATCTTTTGGTACAAACTACTTTGAAACTAACATTAAATTATAGTTTACTTGGGGTAATGCATATGAAGACTGAATTGCTTTGATCTTGTTAATTTTAAAATATTGTTCTCTTTATGCTTTGGGGAAAAGAATAGTATAATGGTCCATATTTGTGTTGGTTTTCAAAAAAAAAATATGGTCTGATCCCTCATTTTATAATAAGGTGTAGGCTGAATCAAATGCTGCCTGAGTCAGGGGAGCTTAGGGGAGCTCAGTCGGTTAAGCGTCTGCCTTCCACTCCGGTTGTGATCCCAGGGTGCTGGGATCGAGCCCTGCATCCTCAGAGAGCCTGCTTCTCCGTCTGCTCGTGCACTTGTGTGCACTCTCTCTCTCTCTGTTAAATAAATAAAATCTTTAGGAAAAAAGAATGCTGCCTGAGTCAGCACAATGCAAATGAAAAAATGGAGCTTTCCTTTACCTCCTATTATATCTAATGGAAATCTTATATAAAGGATTCCTTAAATTCTTATACATTAATAACAGATTAATAACATTAATAACAGATTCATATATAAAGTGAACATTCTATAAAGCATTTTATAGAATGGTGAACTGCATTTCTAAGTTAACTTATCATTGTTATAGAAAACGTACTTCCTGGGGCGCCTGGGTGGCTCAGTTGGTTAAGCAACTGCCTTCGGCTCAGGTCATGATCCTGGAGTCCTGGGATCGAGTCCCGCATCGGGCTCCCTGCTCTGCAGGGAGTCTGCTTCTCCCTCTGACCCTCCTCCCTCTCATTCTCTCTGTCTCAAATAAATAAATAAAATCTTTAAAGAAAAAAAAGAAAACATACTTCCTGAATATTGTATTAAAGTTTATCACCACCACTAATAATTTAGAATGCTCATATAATTAATAAAACTACATATGTGGAAACTGTACTAATTGTATTCTATTGGTTCAGAAACAATTTTTAGAGATATTATGTCTGGATATCAAAAGCTATATACTATTGTTAGAATAATTCCTGTTTTATAATTTACTATCCAAGTTGAGATTGGAATATTTCTAAACTATACATTATGTTTGTTTCATCTGATTTACTTGAACTGTGTCTCAAATTAGGGTAAAGGAATATAAGTAGAGTTTATAGCTTAACTAGGCAATACCATCATTATTGTAACTGGGAAGAGTATTTACCACATGATGAAGAATAAATATTAGTGTTTGCCATATAAGAATAGATACAACTAATCATTTTCAATGGTATAACATTATTATTTATATATTTATATCAAAGTTTATATCCCAGAACTTAAATTTATGAAAAAATAATTAGAAAATAAACATTCCTGTCTTTATTGATTGCATAGAAATCTCACAGAAATGATAAACATGTAATTTCTTAATATATAAATTGCATTAGAAAAATAAATCCGAATCCAAACATCAATGCAAGTAGTAGACATGCTAAAATATATGAAAGAGATTAAGATAAATCTGTGGACTGGTTCCTGACAGTATCTTTCACTTACTGGGTTACTTAAACTTTCAAAGTTTCATGTATCCATCATAGGACCTAGTTGATAATTAAGATGAATTGATCAGTCTCAATCATATCTAGATTTAGGAGTTAAGTGCACTAAATCTAAGGTATACCAAAAAAGGGGAAATTCATATTTTGTTTTATATATATTAAATGACACAAAGAAATTCTGAGAATGAGAGAAATATTTTGATTGGAGTGGTAGTTACATAAGAATAAATTTTGTAAAACTTCAATAATATGTGTAATTAAATTCTATGCATCTTATCTTAAATCAAACTTTAATTGGTATATATACATTTAAAAACTGAAAATTCTATGACAAATGAATTAGATTGGAATTTTGTTGAGGTAAACATATTGTAAAATTAAAATCATGAAGACTCAGTAAGATAAAATAAGTGCTGATGTTTTGGTAAGGACTTTTTAAAAACAAACTTTTATTTTGAGATAACTGTAGATTCTCAGGCAGTTAAAAGAAATAATTCCTGTATCCTCTATCCAGTCCCCTCCAATTGTAGCATCTTTCAATTTTATAAATATCTCACTAGGATATTGACATTGATACAATCATGTTGCTGAATATTTCCATCAAGACAAGGATCATTGTGTTGCACTTTTATAACTGTGCATATTTCTATACCCCTATTAACCCTTGATCTTTTCTTCATTTCAACAATTTTATCACTTCAAGCATATAAAGGAAATCATATGGTAAGTAACCTTTGGGATTGGCTTTTTTTTTTTTTTGACTCAGCATAATTCTCTGATGGTTTATCCAAGTTATTTTATGTATCAATAGTGGGCTCTTTTTTATTGATGAGTAGTATTAAGTGGTATGGATATATCATGGTTTGTTTAACCAGTTATCCATTGAAAGAGATCTGAGTTGTTTCTACTTTTCGCTGTTGTGAATAAAGCTGTTATAAACATTAAAATACAGATTCGTACGGGAAGGTAAGCTTTTATTTCTCTGGGATAAACACCTAAGAGTGCAAATGCTGGGTTGTATGATAATTGCATGTTGAAATACAAACTTTTTTCCAGAGTGGCTTGACCATTTTACATTCCCATTTATAATGTGTGAGTGATCTATTTCTTCCTCATTCCCACCAGCATTTGGTGTTCGTTGTCTGTAGCTTTTCTAAATAGGTGTGAAGTGATATCTTATTGTGGTTTTAATTTGCATCATGGCTAATGATGTTGATCATCTCTCCTTTGTTCAACATTCACTATTTGTATATCCTCTCCAGAGAAATGTCTGTTCATGTGTTTTGTTTATTTTCTAATTAGATTGTTTCTATGCTGGTGAGTTTAAGAGTTCTTTATATATGCTACACACTTAGTCCTTTGTTGGATATATGGCACATGAATATTTCTACAAATATTTCCCTGGGTGTCTTTTTATCCTCTTAACAGAATCTTTCACAAAATGAAAGTTTTTAATTACGGTGAAGTCCAATTTATTAATTTTCCTTTATGGATTATGTTTGCTGTCAAATTTGAGAACTCATTTTCTAGTCTCATGTTGTGAAGATTCCTATGACTTTATCTAAACTTCTGTTGTTCTGCATTTTACATTTAAGTTCATGATCCATTTTGTGTTTGTTTTTGTATAAGGTGTGAGATGTAAGCCGGTTTTTTTTTTAAGATTTATTTATTTATTTGTTTGTTTGTTTATTTATTTGTGATAGAAGGAGAGTGAGAGCAAGAGAAAGAAAGAGAGAGAGCCTGCAAGCAAACATGAATGGGGAAGGGGGTGCAAGAAGGGAGAGGAAGAAGCAGACTTTCCACTGAGCCAGGGAGCCCTATGTGGGGCTCAATCCCAGTACCCTAGCATCATGACCTGAGCTGAAGGCAGATGCTTAACCAACTGAGCCACCCAGGTGCCCTAGGCCAGTTTTTAAAAGTTAATTCATTTTGACTGGTGTGAGGTGATACCTGATTGTGGTTTTGATTTTCATTTCCCTGATGCTGAGTGATGTTGAGCACTTTTTCATGCATCTATTGGTCATTTGGATGTCATCTTTGCAGAAATGTCTGTTCATGTCTTCTGCCCATTTCTTGATTGGATTATTTGTTCCTTGGGTGTTGAGTTTGATAAGTTCTTATAGATTTTGGATACTAGCTCTTTATCTGATATGTCATTTACAAATATATTCTCCCATTCTGTCGGTTGTCTTTTAGTTTTGTTGACTGTTCTTTTGCTGTGCAAAAGCTTTTCATCTTGAAGTCCCAACAGTTCATTTTTGCCCTTGCTTCCCTTGCCTTTGGCGATATGTCTAGGAAGAAGTTGCTGCAGCTAAGGTCGAAGAGGTTGCTGCCTGTGTTTTCCTTTAGGATTTTGATGGACTCCTGTCTCACATTTAGGTCTTTCATCCATTCTGAGTCGATTTTTGTGTGCGGTGAAAGGAAATGTTCCAGTTTCATTCTTGTGCATGTGGCTGTCCAATTTTCCCAACACCATTTGTTGAAGAAACTCATTTTTTCCATTGGATATTCTTTCCTGCTTTGTCGAAGATTAGTTGACCATAGATTTGAGGGTCCATTTCTGGGCTCTCTCTTCAGTTCCATTGATCTATATGTCTGTTGTTGTGCCAGTACCATGCTGTCTTGATGATTACAGCTTTGTTAATAGAGTTTGAAATCCAGAATTGTGATGCCACTAACTTTGGTTTTCTTTTTCAACATTCTTCTGCTATTTGGGGTCTTTTCTGGTTCCATACAAATGTTAGGATTATTTTTCCATTTCTTTGAAAAAAGTTGATGATATTTTGATAAGGATTGCAGTAAATGTGTAGATTGCTCTAGGTATCATAGACATTTTTGCAATATTTGTTCTTCCAATCCATGAGCATGGAACATTTTTCCATTTCTTTGTGTCTTCCTCAATTTCTTTTATGAATATTCTGTAGTTTTCTGAGTACAGATCCTTTGCCTCTTTGGTTAGATTTATTCCTAGGTATCTTATGGTTTTGGGTGCAATTATAAATGGGATCGACTCCTTAATTTCTCTTTCTTCTGTCTTGTTGTTGGTGTATAGGAATGCCACTGATTTCTGTGCGTTGATTTTATATCCTGCCACTTTACTGAATTCCTGTATGAGTTCTAGCAGTTTTGGGGTGGAGTCTTTTGGGTTTTCCACATAAAGTATCATATCATCTGCAAAGAGTGAGAGTTTGACTTCTTCTTTGCCGATTCGGATGCCTTTTATTTCTTTTTATTGTCTAATTGCTGAGGCTAGGACTTCTAGTACTATGCTGAATAGCAGTGGTGATAGTGGACATCTCTGCCATGTTCCTGACCTTAGGGGAAAAGCTCTCAGTTTTTCCCAAGTGAGAATGATATTTGCTGTGGGTTTGGAGAACCTTCCTACACTGTTAGTGGGAATGCAAGCTAGTGCAGCCACTCTGGAAAACAGTATGGAGGTTCCTCAAAAAGTTGAAAGTAGAGCTACCCTTGTGACCCAGCAATTGCACTACTGGGTATTTACCCCAAAGATACAAATGTAGTACTCTGAAGGGGAACCTGCACCCCAATGTTTATAGCAGCAAATGTCCACATTTGGAAAGAGTCCAGCTGTCCATTGAAAGATGAACAGATAAAGAAGATGCTGTATATATATACATACACACATACACACACACACACACACACACACACAATGGAACATTATGCAGCCATCAAAAAACCAAAATCTTGCCATTTGCAATGACATGGATGGAACTAGAGGGTATTATGCTAAGCAAAATAAGTCAATCAGAGAAAGACATGTATCATATGATCTCACTGATATGTGGAATTTGAGAAACGAGGCAGAGGATCATAGAGGAAGAAAGGAAAAATGAAACAAGATGAAACCAGAGGGAGACACACCATAAGAGACTCTTAATCTCAGGAAACAAACTGAGGGTTGCAGGAGTGGAGGGTAGTGGGAGGGATGGGGTAGCTGGGTGATGGACATCGGGGAGGGTATGTGTTGTGGTGAGCATTGTGTATTGTGTAAGACTGATGAATCACAGACCTGTACCCCTGAAACAAATAATACATTATATGTTGATTAAAAAAAAAGTTAATTCATTTATTTTTGTAGCCTATGGATGTCCACTTGCCACAGCACCATTTGTTGAAAAGGCTATCTTTTCTCCATTTAATTGCCTTTCACCTTTGTCAGAAAATCAGTTGGGCATGTTTGTGTAGCTCTATTTCTGGGGGATTCTCTGTCATGTTTCACTGATTTGTTGTTCTTTCCCCCCACTGAGACCACTCAGTCTTTGTTACTGTAGCTATATACTAACTTTTGAAATCAGACTGATTCCTCCCAGCTTATTCTTCTATGTCAAAACTGTTTTAGCTATTCTAAAATCTTGTGTTACTTGTATATTTTAGAATAGTAATGTATATATCTCCACAAATCTTGCTGGGATATGAAAGGAATTGTGTTAATTTGTGGAGAATTTACATCTTTAATGTTAAGTCTTTCTATTCATAGACATGGTATATCTCCCCATTTATGTAGATCTGTCTTACTTTTCTTCTTCAGCAGTTTTGTATTTATGAGAATAGAAATTCAGTACATGTTTTGTTAGATTTACAACTATTTCAATTTTTGTTTAGTGATTATTAAATCACATTGTATTTTTGTTTTTAGCACCTACATATTCATTGCTAATACATAGAAATATGATTTTTGAATGCTTATCTTATATCCTAAAACTTTGCTAAAGACTGCAGGATACAATATTATTGGTGCTATGATTTTTTTTTAATTTCTTAAACTTTTCTACATAAGTAATCATGTCATCTACAAACAAAACAGTTATATTTTTCTTTTCCCATCTGTAGGACTTTATTTACTTGTTTTCTGTATTGCACTGGTTAGAGTGTCCAGTACTATCTTGAATAAGAATGTAAGAGTGACCATGCTTACTGCATTCCATATTTTAGGAGGAAAGCAATCTTTCACCATTAAGTATAAGTTTTCTGTAAATACTGTTTATCAAGTTAAGGTAGCCACACGTATGTTCTTATTTTTTCTGAGCGATATAATCATGAATATGGGTTAACTTTTGCCAAGTGCTTCATTTTTTCTGCCTCAATTAATATGATCATATAATTCTTCTGTAGCTAATATGAGATTACATTGATTTTCAAATATGAAACAAACCTTCCTAGTTTAGAATAAGCTTTTCTTGGTCCTTTGCATGTCTTTTTATATGTTACTAATTCTACTTACTAATATTTTGTTAAATATTATGTTTATTTATATTTAGAGAACTATTAAACAGTTGTTTTCATTTTCATTTTTTATTGTCCTTATCTGATTTTGATATCAGGGTAATATTAGAGTCATAAAATAAATTGAGAAGTATCTGCTCTTCTATTTTCTGAAAGAAATTGTGTAAATTTTATGTTAATTCTTTCTTATGTGCTTAGTAAAATTTCCCACTGAATCCATGGAGCCTGGATATATATGTATTTTTTAAGTTTTAAAATGATGTATTTAATGTCCTTAATAATTATAACACTGAATAGTTTATAGTTCCTATAAATATAATAATTATCCACATCATATTAATTATATAGTGGTTGTCTATTTTAACTAGGTTTTCATATTTATATGTGATAGCATATCATATTATAATATGATTAAGTTACTCACAGTGTTCTCTTTTTATCCTTTTGATACCTGCAGGGACAGTAGTGACATACTCTTTCATTCCTGATCTTGGTAATTTGTATCTATTCTTTCCTTTTTCTTTATCAGTTTCTTAGAAGTTTATCAATTTCATTAATCTTTTCAAAGAGTCAGCTCTTTTCTTCCAGTCTTTTTTCTATTTTCATTTTCATTCATGTCTTCTCTTATTGTCATTATTTCTGTTTTGCTTCATGAGGTTTATTTTGTTCTTTTTATAAGTTCTTGAGTTGGGAACTCAGATAATTGACAATTGTTCTTTTTTTCTAATAAATGTATTTAGTGCTATAAATTTCCCTTTCAGCAGTGTTTTAGCTGTGTCTCACAAATTTTGATATGTTGTATTTTCTTTTTCATTCAACTCAATGCATTTTTAGCTTTCTTTTGGAAATTCATCTTTGAACCATGGGTTATTTAAATTGTGCTATTTTACTTCCAAATGTTTGAAGATGTTTCTATCTTCTTTCTCCTATTGATTTCTATTAGATTCCATTGTTTTCAGAAAATACATTATCTTTAAGATCACAATGCCTTTAAATTCAGTAAAATTTGTGTTATGATCCAAGATACAGCCTAATTGGGTATCTGTTCTGTGGACACGTGAAAAGAACATATATTTTGTTGTTGGGTCGCGTGTCATATGAATGTCAAATAAATCCTTTTGGTTGATGATGTTGAGTTTTTTCATATATTGGTTGATATTCTCTCTAGTTGTTCTATCAGTTGTTGCTAGAAAGGTATTGAAATATCCAAAAATAATTGTAGGTTTGTCTTACTCTTTTCAAATCTCACAGTTTTAACTTCAGATATTTTAAATCTCTGTTGTTTTGTGTATACATAATTTCAGATTGCAATGTCTTTTGGTTGCACTGACCCATTTATCATTATATAATTCCCTTTTCATTCTGGTAATTCTCCTTGAAATCTACTTTAGCTGATATGAATTTAGCCACTCCGGTTCTTCTGAATAATGTTTGTATGATGTATCTTTTTCATCCTTTTCTTTTCAAACTGCCCATATTATCATTTCTGTGAGTTTCTCATAGACAACATACTGTTGAATAATGTTTTTTTTTTAATTCATTCTGCTAATCTCTGTCTTTTAATAGGTATATTTAGACAATTTTCATTTAATGTAACAATTAGTACATTAGTACTTACATCTGTTCACTTAATTTTTGCTTGTTTTGTTTGTTTTTTTCCTGTTAACTTCTTCCTTAATTCCCATGAGCTACTTAATTTTATTTTAGAATTCCATTTTGATTTATCAATAATGTCTGATTATTTTTGTATAGAACTTTTTAGTGGTTGCAGTTGGTAATACATTATATAACTGTAAGAGTTCATAATACACTTGTGTTGGTATTTTACCAATTAGAGTGAAGTATAAAAACCTTACCTGTCTTTGCTTCCTCTTAATTTCTGTCATTTTTATTGTAACAATCTTAAATATTTTTCTCTAGAACCATACTAAATGGTTTATTTTTTTTCAAGATATTATTTATTTGAGAGAAAGAGAGCAAGTGAGAGAGAGAGAGAGTGTACACAAGAAGGGGGGGAGAAGCAGACTCCCCACTGAGCAGGGAGCCAACATGGGGCTCCATCCTAGGACCCCAGGATCACAACTTGAGCCAAAGGCAGACCCTTAACCTACAGAGCCACCTAGGTGCCCCTAAGTGGTTTAGAATCATATTAGATGGATTATAATATTTGCTTTAGCAATCAAGCATGATTTGGAAGCCTGAAAAGAAGAGGAAAAGTCTATTGTGTTTACTCATATTTTTGCTTGTCATTTTTTTTCTTCCTTCTTGATATTCCTGGGATTATTGCCTGAAGTTTCCTCTCTTGCTAATATAACTTTTTATTCATTATTTTATTTTTAAGAGAACTTTGTTTAGCCATTCTTTTAGAGAATTTCTAATGGGGACAAATTGCCTGATTTTCCCTCTTCTGAATCTGTCTTTATTTCCCCTGATTTACTGAAGGATAGTTTCACTAGATACAGGCTTTTGAATTGACAATTTTATTTTTTTTTCTTTTCCTCTTAGCATGTTAAAATGCTTGTATCTCTTCTTTCTGCCCACTGTAGTTTCTGATAAGAAATCCATTGTCATTTGAAATATTTTTCCCCTATAGGTAAGGTGTCATTTCTCTCTCACTGCTTTACTTTCATTTCTTTCCTTTGTCTTTAGCTTTCAGAAGTTTGGATAATCTGTATGTTGGTGTGGATTTTGGGGGGTCTCTAGTTTGAAGATTTAGCTTCTTGAATCTGTAAATTTATTTTTGATCAAATTTGAGAATTTTTAGGCATCATCACCATGTACTTTTTAAGCCCCTTTTTTCTCTTCTCCTTCAATGATTCCCCAAAACACAAATGGTTCATATTGTACTATCATTCCACAGGTCCCTGAGCTCTGTTAGTTTTTTGTTGTTGTTGTTCTTCTTAGTATATTCTCTCTCTCTCTTTTTTAGATTTAGGAATTACTGTTGTTCTATACTATGGTTTACTGATTCTTTCATTTGATCCCTTAATTCTGCCACTAAGCCCTTGCACTGAGTTTTTATTTCACTTACTGTATTTTTTTTTAGTTCTAAAATTTCCGTCAGATCCTTCTTTATGCCTTCTACTTCTTTCACTTTCATTTGTTTCATATATATATATATATATATATATATATATATATATATATATATATGCTCATTTGAGCATTTTTTATGGTTACTGCTTTAAAATCTTTGTCAGATTGGGGCACCTGGGTGGCTTAGTTACTTAAGCACCCAACTCTTGATTTCAGCTCAGGTCATGATCTCATTGTTAGGGGATCAAGCCCCATGTTGGGCTCCACACTGGGTGTGGAGCCTGCTTAAGATTCTCTCCCTCTCCCTCTTCCCTTCCCTTTCTTCCCCCTCTAAAAAAAAATAATAATAAAATTAAATCTTTGTCAGATAATTTGACATCTCTGTCATCTCAGTGTTGGCATGGTTGTTTTTCATTCAGTTTGACAATGTATTGGGTCTTGTTGTGATGAATATTTTCTATTGAATCCTGGACATTCTGGGTATTATGTTATGGAACTGTGGATCTTGCTTAAACTTTCTCTTTTAGCTAGCTTCCTTTGACACTATCCTGTTAGGAAAAGGATGGGATGGGGTTCTTTGTTACTACCAGGTGGAGATAGATGTTCTGGTTCCTCACCCAGCATCTGTTTGCACCTTAGGGGTGATATTTTTACCACTGGGTGATGCTCTAAGACCTGACTCTTCCTAAGTCTCCTCTGACACAACCTCACTGAGGAAGGGCAGAGACTCTTCACCACTGCCAAACAGGCATAGAAGTCTAGGCTTTCCACATAGTCTCTCCAGATTCTGTTTGTGGGGACAGGGAATGGAGAGGGAGGACCTTGTTCCTGCTTGTGGTGAGCCTTGGCTCTCTAGTTGGTCTTTTCTGACACCACCCAGCAGGGAGGAGAGAAGGTGGTATTTGTCTCTTTATAGTCTAGTATCGGTAGAAACTCTGGGCTCCCCATTTGGTCTTTGTTGACATGGGTGTGTCACCACAGTGTGTATTTTTGTGTGTGTGATTTTGACTGGAGTAGAGATATTATTATCTATTTTTTTTCTCTTTTGCTAGTTCTTTGGGTATAGAGAGGAATATTTTGGGAGTATTTTTTTGACCACGGCTCTCTCTCTTTTTTTTTTTTTTTTTACACGGCTCTCTTTTTATACAAATCATTTAGATGTGAAATGTCAAGTAATACTGAAATGATTTTTAAAACACTAGAAATATCTGGAAAATAAAGGAATATCTGAGGTAGGATAGTGTTTGTACCAGAGATATTTGAAAGTATTTCATTTTATATTAAAGCAATGTCTTGGATTTTAAAATGAAGAGCTTTGAAATGGCAAGGTCAGTGAGAGTAGAATGGTCAGCCTGCAATGCTAAAGGTTGTCTTCATCTCTTTGAGTCATGCTTTTAAAAAATATTATTACAGGATTTTAGGCAGCATTTGCAGTTTTCAGCAATTTCTCCTGCAAGCCAGCTCTTAACAATTTCATTTTAAATAATCATGAACAGCACAAGTAGCCCCAGACATTCCCTCCATGCATTGCATAATTGCTTTTCAGTACCTATTCAATTATCCATATTTAGAGGGCTTTTTCTTTTTTTATATTTTTAAATTAGAGATACATCTTGATTTACATTGCAGTTGTCAACACACCAATGAAAGAGAATACTCCTAAACCTTAACCCTTAAGCAGCAGCAAGTCAGTTGGTCTGCTAAATGATAATATAATATAATGTAATGTAATGTAATATATATTCCTGATTTTATATATGTGTATTCCTAATTATATATACATATGTTCCTAATTATAATATAATATAATTTCCTAAGTCAAGGAATTATCAGATGGAAAATTTCCAAAAACCTATTAAAAAAAACTTAAACTTGTATTTTTCAAACACATTTTTTCATTAAGAAGAATTGTTCCCTTTAACAAACGTATAAGATTTAGAGGTAGAGCCCACAACAGGGGGGATGCAAATCCTTTGTCCTTGATGTCACCAAGGGGCTCATCATGCCACTAGGCAGGATTAATCCTTGACATCTATAAACCTCTGCAGAAGATGCTTTGTAAAAGGTCCTCTGTCTTAATTACCTCTTGTCTTCTGAGATTTACAAAAATTCTTTTTGGATTATAAAGTTATTTTTTTTAATTTTAAAACCATAGCTACTATAATGCTGTTATATATATATATACAGAGAGAGAGAGAGAGATTTTTAAAAGAAAAAGAGGATGCCTCTTTTGGAAGTTCATTATAATACCATCTATGTCATTGAAAAAATGTTTCTTTTATAACACATGATAGGCAAATAGTTTTGTGATGGAGAATATAGTGTTAAGGTATAATTACAGTCATGGTTTCCTAGTTATTAATTAATTTAGTATTGCCGTGATATTCTGGCTATTTTTCAGAGAAATTTATTTAATTTTTAAACAATAGATATTGATGAAAAATTTTGTTTCAATCTCTTGAAATACCCGATGGAATTGGGTGGTTTATATTGTTTAAGCTTTACTGGAGTATAATTGACAGATAAAATTGTATAAATGTAAGGTTTATGATGTGATGATTTGATATACTTATATACTGTTAATTGATTATCACAATAAAGTCAATTAATGCATCTGTCATCTCACATAGTTACCTTTTGTGTATATCTGTGGTGAGAACATTTAAGATCAACTCTCTTGGCAAATTTCTAGCATCCAATACATCATTGTCAACTATAGTCATCAAGTTATACATTAGATTCCAAACCTTATTTATCTTACAACTGAAGGTTTGTACACTTTGGCCATTTCCTCTTTTCTCCAAGTCCCCAGCATCTGGCAACCACCATTTTACTCTGTGAGTTTAACGTTTTTAGATATCACATACAAGTGAGATTCTATAGTATTTGTCTTTCTCTGACTTATTTCACTTACTATAATTCTCATATGTTCATCTATGTTGTCACAATTGGCAAGATTTTCTTATTTTTTATGGCCAAACAACTTTCCATTTATATATATCAATTTATCTTTCAACAGACACTTAGGTTGTTTCCATATCTCAGATATTATAAATAATGCTGTGATAACTGATACATAGATATCTCTTTGAGATAGTGTTTTCATTTCCTTTGGATATGTCCTGAGGAGTGGGATTACTGCATCATATGGAAGTTCTGTTTTTAAATTTTTGAGAAAAATCCATAGTCTTCTAAAATTTATTGTACCAGTTTGCTTTACCCTCAACAGTGAGTTATGTGTTCTCTTCCTCCAGATCCTTGCCAACACTTGTTATCTCTTATCCTTTTGATAATAGCCATTCTAACAGGTATGAGATGATATCTAATCTAACTCCTTGTCAGATATATAGCTTGAATTTTCTCCTGTTCCATAGGATACCTTTTCATTTTGATTGTTTCCTTTCATATACAGAAGGTTTTTAGTTTGTCGTATTCCCCACTTATTTATTTTTACTCTTTTTGCTTATGCTTTGGTGTCATATCCTAAAAATTATTGCCAAGATCAATGTAAAGGATTTTTTCCATATGTTTTCTTATAGGAGTTTTATGGTTTCAGGTCTTACATTTAAATCTTTAATCCATTTTGAGTTATTTTTTTGTGAGAGGTGTAAGATGGGGGACCAACTTCATTCTTTTGCATGTAGATACTTAATTTTCCTAGCACCATACATTGAAGAGAGTATCTTTCTCCCCTTGAGTATTCTTGGCTCCTTTGTCAAATATTAGTTGACTCTATGTGCATGGGTCTGTTTTTGGACTTTAATTCTGTTCCTTTGACACTGTTCCACTGTCTATATTTGTTCCAGAACCAAACTGTTTTCATTATGATAGCTTTGTAACATAATTTGAAATCAGGAGGTATGATGCCTCTAGATTTGTTCTTTCTCAGGATTGCTTTGGCTATTTCAGGTATTTTGTGGGTAATATGAATTTTAGGATTATTTTTTCTTATCTGTAAAAATGTCATTGGAATTTTGATAAGGATTTTATTGACACTATAGATGGCTTTGAGTAGTGTGGACCTTTTCACAACATTTATTCTTCTGAAACACAGACATGGGAAATTTTTTCATTTATTTGTGTCTTATTTATTTCTTTCATCAATGTCTTATTGTAAAAACTACACCAAAAAGTGTACAGATGTTTCATCTCCTTGGTTAAATTTATTTAAAATCTTAAACTTTATTTAAAGTTTTTATTTCAATAATAAGTAATACATTATCTATTATTTAAATTTATTCCTATGTATTTATTGTCTTTCATGATATTGTAAATAGAATTTATTTATTTTTTAAATTTTATGTATTTATTTGAGAGAGAGTGAGAGAGAGAGAGAGGCAGAGGGAGAGGGAGAGGGAGAAGCAGGCTGCCTGCTGAGCAGGGAGCCCAACACGGGGCTCGATACCACAACCTTGGGATCATGACCTAAGCTGAAGGCAGACACAACCAACTATGCCACCCAGGCACCCCTTTTTATTTATTTTTTCTGAGATAGTTCATCCTTAATTTATGGAAATGTAGCTGATTCTTGTATGTTTCTTTTGTTTCCTGCAATTTTACTGAATTTGTTTATTCTAACAGTGTTTTGGTGCAGTCTTTAGGATTTTCTATATATCATATCATGTCATCTGCAGATAGAGAGAGTTTTACTTCTTTCCAATTTTGGATGTTTTTTATTTCTTTTTTATGCCTGATTGTTTTGTCTAGGACTCCCAATGTTATGTTGAATAGCAGTGGTAGGAATGGACATCTTTGTCTTATTTCTGATCTTAGAAGGAAAGCTGTATGCTTTTGATGTTAGGTGAGGAATTATGATGTTGAGTATGATGTTAGTTGTGGGCTTGTCACATAAGGTCTTTATTATGTTGAGGTACATTCCTTCTATACCTAATTTGTTGAGATTCTATTACGAAAAGATCTTGAATTTTGTCAAATGCCTTTTTTCTTCATCGACTGAGCTGACCATATGATTTTACTCCTCCGTTTTATTAATATGGTGTATCACATTTCCTGTTTCTCCCATGTTGAATCATTCTTACATCTCAGGAATTGATCCTACTTGATCATGGGGTATGATCCTTTTACTATTATTATTATTATTATTATTAT
>NC_138370.1:19566269-19583512 GCF_054177405.1 Leptonychotes weddellii
AAAAAAAAAGAAAAAGAAGATAATAGGAAGGGAAAAATGAATGGAGGGAATCAGAGGGGGAGACGAACCATGAGAGACTATGGACTCTGAGAAACAAACTGAGGGCTCTAGAGGGGAGGGGGTGGGGGGATGGGTTAGCCTGGTGATGGGTATTAAAGAGGGCACACTCTGCATGGAGCACTGGGTGTTATACGCAAACAATGAATCATGGAACACTACATCAAAAACTAATGATGTAATGTATGGTGATTAACATAACATAATTAAAAAATTAAAATTAAAAAAGAAGCCTGATCCTCAGGCAGCGTCTTTTGGAGTATGCACATAGGTCTCTTTCAAGGAAAGACTGGGAGATGTTCATTTCTGTCTGCTGCTTCTGTGTTGAGTCCTGAGGGAATAACCAGAGTTAGTCCCTATGAGCCCATTTAAAAACTGTTTCTTTGCTGTAGAACTATGGGTCTTATGGACACAAATCCTCCTGACTTTCAGAGGTAGGCCTTTAGGGGGCCCATTTCTTCTATATGGTAGACGTGTGGTAAGAGATGTTGTGTCTGATCTCTTCTTCCCTCAGAGAGAAACTGGGAGTTTTGAGTTCCCTCCTAATTATATGTTGCTGTGTCAGGGGTGGGAGGTGTTTCTCAACCTTTCCTACCCATATCTCTCCCATCAATGTGGGTAGTTTCCCATTTGCCTAATGTGTTAGGAGTTGTTCAGATAGTTTTTAGATTTCATTTAGAGGAAGTCGTTTCTTATGGGGCTGTAGATTTAGTATGTCCATGGGAAAAGGTGGTTTTGGAGCTTCTTATGTCACCATCTTGGACTGG
This sequence comes from Leptonychotes weddellii, assembly GCF_054177405.1. Taxonomy (NCBI): domain Eukaryota; kingdom Metazoa; phylum Chordata; class Mammalia; order Carnivora; family Phocidae; genus Leptonychotes; species Leptonychotes weddellii. The sequence continues at coordinate 19,567,094 of NC_138370.1, forward strand.
AACCCCTCTAGAGTCTTCACTCCGAAATTTGAAAAGAATAGAACAAATCTGTGGTCCTCTCTGAGCAAATATTATATGTCTCTGGGTACTCCACCATAGGCCCATTATGTCTTTGCCTGATATCATGTAGATAACTTAGGTGGATATGAGGAGTCTAGAAATTTCAAATGTGGACATTGGAATAAAAATGTCTTTAAGCTGCCTCAAATGTTTCAGGATGAATTATACTTTTAGAAAAAAAAAAAAACAGTGACTCTACTGATATGAGGAATTCTATTAAAATTTTAGAAAAATTTTGCCTGGTCTTATTCTATAGGGTGAAGGGGAGAAAGACAGAATGAAGAGTAACATCATTTAAAAAGACTGTCATGTAATGCCAACCTATAGTATGACAGGAGAAGGAAGGGAAAAGTGAGATCAGCATTTCTTAGTATTTTTGTATATATGATGCAATTTCAGATACACAAATGTTAGACTATTCACATGAAAGAGTTCTGAAAAAATTCTCTCACATTTTTTTAAAGATATATTTTTGGGGTCACCAGGGTGGCTTAGTCTGTTAAGCATTCAACTCTTGATTTTGGCTCAGGTCATGATCTCAGGGTCGTGAGATCAACATATATAAATATAATAAAATTATGGAACCTGCTTAAGAGTCTCTCTCCCTCTCCCACTGCTCCCCCCTGCCACTTGTGTGTGGTCTCTCTCTCTCTTAAAAAAAAAAAAAGAGAGATTTTTTTATCAAATTAATGAGAGAAAACAGAAAAGGAAACCACAACTCATAATTTTAAGAAAGTCTTATTAATTTTAATGTAGATTTATTCCAAAGATTTCAAAGGGTATACAAATGTCTTTTGAAATAGTCAGGTCAACCTCTAAAAGATATATTACAAAGTAGAAAAAAATTATCAGGAAAGATCTACAGGCCATTTCATTAAATCTGGAAAGAACTGTCTAGAAGTATAAAGCAACTAATCCTTTCTTCTAAGAGTACAGTAAGATACTCAAAAAATTTTTACAAGGAAAAGAAGAATAAAGAAACATATTCACTGAGGAAGGGCATGCACAAACATACTCCACCAAGGGCCTGGGAGCAAGTTTGCACTTGTTATTGTTCAGTGTGCCAATCACATGTGTTTTCTATGGCTCTTCTGCTAAGTGGGGCCTGACCTCTGTGTTGGGCAAACAGGTTTCTAGGTTCAGAACTTCAGGTCTGTCAATCAATTTGCTATCTGTCAGACAATTGAAGAAATAAAAAGAAATACATTGAAGAAGATAAGAAAAATGGTGAAGAAAACATTAGGGCTCCTTAAGAATAGTGAACACAGTATGCAAAACTGAAATACACTAAAGCCAAAATAATGGAAAACAATTGAATAAATAACACACAAAACTGAGATAAGAGTTGAGATGTAATCAAAGGTTTTGTTGTAAATAGCAGTGTGGCAGTTGTGAATAGCAATAATTAATAATGGTGATTAGCCTGTTTTATGTTAAGTTATACTGACTGTGAAGATTTATTTTTCTTTTCTCTTATATTGTTTCAGCCATCTTTGAGAAAATTCTGATAACAACAAAAAATAAAAAGATTGAGAAATTTTAGGGAGTCAAATTAGTACATAATACAGGGTATAGGAAAGGTAGAAATATTACATATTCAAAATCATAAGCCATTTAATACAGCTTAACAGGCTGGATTATAATGTAGAATGTGAATGCAATAAATACAATAAGATTAATATCTGTACAGTAGCAATGCTGGAAGGGATTGTTAACAGCAGATGAAGGAAATATACTTCAACAAATCACATTTGGTGCTCAGTCCTATGAATTGTGAAGCAGAAAATAAACCATTATTCTGTAATCATATTGAGGTTGAGAAAGGTAAATGCTCTGTATCACTATGGAAACAACGGCTAGTCATTTCAGCATTACGGTTGGACTTTGAATTCAATAAATTCAATATTCACTATTCTTAATTCTAAATTGGAAGTTTAACAGAAATGGAAATCAAGCTCACATTACTCAAATTCAGGTTTACCCTATTTATTGTAAACTGGGGTAATATAGAAATGGGTAGTTGAGATTTTGTGTTCATCAAGCACTACAGTTGCCATTATATTAAATAATTAAAATATGCAATTTCTATATCACTTAAGGAAGGGACTAAATATTTGAAATGTTATTTTTTATGCTGATTAGGTTCTAAAAGAGATGAAATAGCTTAGACTAATAAAAAAAGTAGAATGGATAAAAACCTCCTATAGACAAAAAATGAAAAAAAATAATAAATGGGTGGAGAGAAAATTTTATCAACAACTGTAAATAAGGAAGCACTCACCAAACATCATTTCTTACTTCTTAGCAGTCAAAGCAATGAGTGGAATAAAATGAATTATATAACTCACATTGCCCAGCTAGTAGGATATTTATTTATTTATTTATTTATTTATTTATTTATTTATTTTTATTATTGTTTATTTATTCATATATTTATTTGTCAGAGAGAAAGCACAAGCAGGGCAAGTGGCAGGCAGAGGGGAAGCAGACTCCCCGCCGAGCAGGGAGCCCGATGTGGGATTTGATCCCAGGACCCTGGGATCATGACCTGAGCCGAAAGCAGACGCTTAACTGACTGAGCCACCCAGGCGTCCCATAGTAGGATATTTTTCTGTGTCCAAAACCTCAGATGGGTGTTGTAACTTTAACTCACTCACTAAACCTTTTGGCTTTCCATTTCCTTTTAGCTTTTGAATGAACTGAGTAAATTTTAGATCATCCTTATTATTTTGAGTTTTGTAATATATTAAATATTTTTATTATACTTTCCTTAAAGTTTAAAGTATTTGTTCTTGGTCTGTTTCTGGGGTTCTCAGGCTGCCATGGAGTTGAAACCAAACATGCCAGTGGATACTTAATATTAACATTTAGATGGCATTGCCATGCTGGTGAGTCAAAAGCAACAATAGATAATTAAGATATGAGTAATTTTATTCTAAGCCTGCAGTTGTGGAGTTGCATTTGAGGCATCCAACAGATTTCTGATTAAAGTGATTTGAACTCACAAAACTTTTGATTACATTATGTCCAATTTCAGTATGTTCTTGGTTATATATAACAGCAAGAGTCTGCTTCCCAGACTATCTGTGGACAGGAATGCTGCTTATTGTTTTTTTCTTTTCTTTTTTAAATTTTACTTCCAATTCCTTATAGATCAATACTTTTATAAAACACAATAAATTTGCATTGACAAACTTTCACAAAATTTTAAATTAGTCTCAATTTTTATATTTATCTTTTGGTCATTAACCAATAGTTTGCTGACTCGAAAATCAATACCAATTTGTGAACCACATTTTAATAGTAGTAGGTAAAACAATGAGACAAACCATTTCTTAAACAAAAAATGATGCAAATAATTTCCTTTTTACAAAAGCAGTTTTTGAAGGAAGGTGTAAATACCTCCTAATGTAATCATACTACTGGACATCACTGTCACTCTCTCCAAGTAATCCTCTTTTCTGCATGTCTATAAGGAGTCCCTTTTCTTTAATAGTTTTGATCTTTTAGGAATACTGCTTCTACAAACAACTCCTTAGATCTAGACAATTTTCTATTCTTCACTGCTGTTAAACATTAATTCTCAGTTCTCCAACCCTTAAGAAGAAACTCTTATAGCCCAAACCATGACTGAATACTTTTATTTTTTATTTTTTTACTTTTTAAAAAATTTTTACTTAAATTCAATTTAATTTAAATAGTGTATTATTAGTTTCAGAGGTAGAATTTAGTGATTCATCAGTTTTATATAACACCCAGTGCTCATTCCATCAAGTGCCCTCCTTAATCAAGTGCCTATCATCCAGTTACCCCATCCCCCCCCACCCACCTCCCCTCCATGACCTTTAGTTTGTTTCCTACAGTTAAGAGTCTCTTATGGTTTGTCTCTCTCTCTGATTTTGTCTTGTTTTATTTTTCCTTCCCTTCCTCTATGTTCATTTGTTTTGTTTCTTAAATTCCACATATGAGTGAAATCATCTGAGATTTGTCTTTCTCTGACTGACTTATTTCACTTGGCATAATGCCTTCTAGTTCTCTCCATATTGTTGCAAATAGCAAGATTTCATTCTTTTTGATGGGTGAGCCACATCTTCTTTAGCCATTCATCTGTTGATGGACATTGGCGCTCTTTCCATAGTCTGGCTATTGTAGATATTGCTGCTATAAACATTGGGGTGCATGTGCCCCTTCAAATCACTTTTTTTGTACCCTTTGGATAAATACCTAGTAGTGCAGTTGCTGGGTCATAGTGTAGCTCTATTTTCAATTTTTTGAGGAACCTCCATACTGTTTCCAGAGTGACTGCACCAGCTTGCATTCCCACCAACAGGGTAAGAGGGTTCCCCTTTCTTCTGCATCCTCACCAACATCTGTTGTTTCCTGAGTTGTTCATTTTAGCCATTCTGACCGGTGTTTGAGGTAGTGTGTCATTATGGCTTTAATTTGTATTTCCCTGATGCCAAGTGATGTTCATGATTGAATACTTTTAATGTGATGGCAAATGCCTTCATGGTATATATCCACTTAAGCTGTTTTTCTCAATATATTAAGTTCTTTCCTCCCCTAGAATAAAATCCCGATGAAAGCAAGGCATGTGTCCAGACTTACTCACCCTTGAATCCACATCACCTAGAAAAGCACCTACCACATGGCAGGCATAGTCTATAAAAAAACTGGTACTAAAGGATCAGATTCACTGAAAAAATTAGGAAGGAAAATACATTTCTTCACAAATAATATTAAATGTATGATGGAAAAAATTAAATCTATGATAAAATTACAAAAAATTAAAATGTCAGTTCAAAATTCGAAGAAAAACTAAAATTTGTAGTTGAGGTCTGAACAATCAAAAGTGGGACACAATTTTAAACAGTTATTTGACTATATAAAAAGAAAACTGTCATTGGCCTCTAATGCTAGAAACATTTTCCTTTTAGTGGACCAAGTGAATTGACATTGAAATAATAAAGCACACCTGACTTAACATTAATCAGATTTTATATATATTTAATAATTTATCCTCATTGTTTTTCAACTGTTTTTGCAAACATGTAGATAAAGAACTACAGTTTTATTATGGTTGTGGAAAGAATATAAATGCTTATGATTGTGATAATGAAATAAAAATGCAGCTGGCAGAATGTAGGAGGTGAAATTGAGGGAAGGACAAAAAAAGGCAATGATTACCTTTGGATTACATTTGATGGAACAAAATCCAGTTATATATGCATTTCTTTGCAAAGTTGAAAAAAAATCACTAGGTGAACAAAAGTAATGATCATTGCAGAAGTACTTGAGGAGAGGAAGTGTGATAAGAGTGATATATCTGCACTCGATGAATACAAATATTGAGTTATAAATCTATTAACAAACAGCAGAAGAGTTCAAACTTGAACTATTTAAAATGTATATAAAGAAAAGAACATATGCCTCACTGCCTAGAGTTACTGAAGGAAGAAATTGATTGTGCATTCCATTTTGGGCCATACTTGCCAATTGCACTAAGAATTGAATTGAAGATTCTTTAGGTCAATATTTAAACATCTGACATATTAGAATTACTTTTCCAGCTGTCCTCATTTTCATCTCCCAGAAAACTCAAAGATGGGCTCTCATAGTATGAGCTCAAAAAGAACTGGAGCATGGAGGAAGAGCTCTCCCTATGTCTTCCTCAGATTCATTTTCTTCTTAAAGGAATTCAAGCAACCAACTTGATCCTGATGGAGGAAAACATACAAACAAACCAAAACAGCCCAAACCCACAATTGAGCCTTCTTCATACTCCTTCCATAACCTTCACCTGTTTAGAATCTCATTGGTGACATGAAAATGGTGTCATCCAAATGTACTTTTTTTCCTCATAGTACTTTATGCATAGTATGTAAGCACTTTTGCATTCATTGTTTAATTTTCAATAAGCTATAGGATGGTTATTGCTCTCCCCAAATTACAAAAAAAGGAAATTAAGACTCAGACTAAATGATATACATAATTCTACCAAGCTAATAAATTGGCCACATGTGCTGTCAAATTTTGCCTACTATAAAATGTTTCTTTTATAAACCAGTGTGCCTCTTGCAATATTGATGAAAAATGCCTATTATAAGAATGTAACAGAAAGTTATTAGCCATGATTTCAGTATGAAAAATCATGGGATTTGACTTTTGAATCCAAGTAAAGGTGTCATTAATACCCATTTAACCTTTTCTCATTTTTGACCAATACCTATGGGCAACACTGTAAACCAGGAACAATTTTACTTCCTGTCTCAACCTTTCTGTGTCTCAGTCATCTGGAGCTGTTACTCTGCTTCTTGGCTATTCAGACTCCCTGTGGCAACTCTTCATGGGTGCCACTGTGGGCTTGAGGTAATTTCAAGTACTCCTATTCTCCTATTCTTCAGAACACGTCTTTACTATGTTCTTGTTCATTCTTCTAATATAAGAAGGTGATGTTTTTCACAGTATTGAAACTCTGTGTTGACATGAAACACTAAATAGAAGCTAAATATAGTTCTTCTATATTGAACAACTATAAATTTCTTAGTCTTATAAATATATACACATCTCATCCAATTTCTAGATATATTAATTCTCAGGAAATATTCATCTTAAAAGAAGCCTTCTGGAAATAATATTTCCTCATGATTAGGTATAAAAGTATATTTTATTTGGAAGATCAGGTCCTATGCTTACACTATAGACAAGCTATGTAATCTACCCAAACAGTATTAGAATATTAAGAAAAATTGCCTTCCCTAACTCACAGGCTTTTCTGGTGATAAAATTAAACATACTGGAAAGTTCTTTGCAAATTATAAAATAAATAAGCATGTTTCCATTATTGCAAAGAAAAAAGGATTATAATGATTAGGTTTTCTTATATTGAAGCAAGTCAAGAAAGGGTATAGTTTTTGGCAACCAGGGCATTTCCAACTCCTGTGAGGCACACAGGCCAGTTATATACACTGAGTCTATGAATTCTCTGTGTAATGCAGTGTGAACAAATTCATGCACCCTTATATCTGTCAAAGATTGGAAGCAGTTTATCTGAAACTTTTTTTTTATTGCAATATATGTTGTCACCCATTCCCTAAGGAAAATAAATCTAAACAAACAAAATATATCTTTAATATTCCACTTTCTTCTTAAGGAACTATTCAAAAGTGCTAAGCCTAGACCTGAAACAAATGAAGAAAAACTCAATGGAAGATGTCAATTAATTTATTTACACTAATTTTCTTAAGTAGGGTAGTGTGATTTCTGTGACAACATGCACATTTTCTTAACACAATGCTTGATTTTGCTATTTTCAGAAGCAATGAGAGTTTAATTTATATTTAGATAACAAAAATATTACATTTTGAAATAGTTACCTCATTGGCTCATTCCTGTGTCTCAGTAATTTTCCTGTATATTTTCCTACAATTAGAAAGCATAATGTACTCCTAGTATTTCTGGAAACACTCATATTCTGTTGTCATAAACTGATTTTTTCAGTTAATTTAAAGACATATCCATTATAATGTGATTTTGGTACATATATGGTTGAAAACTTGTATTTATATTTAAATGAATCATGAGCACTTTTCATTGATATCAAAGGACCCAATGAATAGAGTGTTACTTCTTTGAAATTCACTGAAATTACAGAAAATTTCTACTTTGGCCATTGTAAAAATACTCTTCTGTTAATAAAAAAGTGACATAAATAGTAGGAAATTTTGTAAAATCTGCAAGTGCCCCATTAAGCACAATTTTTCAAAATATTATTAAATGAACTAAGAAATGAATAATAGTGATTTTCTTGAAGTACTTTCCTAATTTTAAGTGTCTCTTTTAATCAGCATTTTTAAAACAATAATTTCAAAGTAGATTGTCAATGATATTAAATCTTCCAGTTTCAGTTTTATGATCACAATTTCATAAGTGCTTTATTTTAACAGTTGTTATGAAATGTGTCAAATACTAACATATGTATTTATTTACCTACCTCTTTACATACTGACCAGAAGACACTCTCTCCATTTCCAAAATGTGCCTTAAAGTACAATACTTTTGAGTATGATTGCCCAAACTTAGCTGTTATGCTATTGTAGGAGATTAATCATGATTTATGCTTATGCCTATAACTTGATTTGAGGTAGCATATCACATGTTTTTCTGCTATCCTTAAACTAAATCTTTTTTAATCCCATGACTCATTATTGCACTTGAGATGGTTTATAAATTTATCATATAATCTAGGAAGTAATGATGGCTTTTATTTGCCTAAATTTATCTCAGGCAAGTTTCAAAGCCTAACAATTAAAATCCCCCAGGCCCCACTCTGGGCTTACACAATCAGAATCTCAGCATGGCACCCAAAATCCAACTTAAACTCTCTAGGGAATTCTCATGGACACTCCAGTGTGAGCAGCACAGATTTAAGGACAAGAGGACCAGAGTGTCACAAATATACGACATATCTAAGCTAAACAACAGCACAATAAGAAACTGATAATAGGTTAGAAATATAAAAAAATCAGTTTTTGGTTTAAAAGATGTATGTGTGTGTGTGTATGTGTGTGTGTGTGTGTTTCTGTGTGTTATGTTGCTTTTGGTTTTCTCTTCACTCCTTTCCAAACTCTTAATTTTCATAGGTAAGTTCTGCTAAATATATAAGATTGCAAACATACATCTGATATTAAAAATAACAGTCTTAGGTACCCAACTATTATGAAACATATAAATACAAATCATGCCAATTTATTTTCATGGGTTATGAATTGAGAAAAAACACTAGATTAAATATCCAAAGTACAATAGGGGTAGAAAGCAGTCTCACTGGAGAAGAGTAAATGATGTGTTCACTCATTTAGCACATTTTATTGTAAATTTTCAAAGTTCTAGGACTCTAGATATGTCAGAGAACAAAATAGGCCGAAGAAAAGATTCCCTTTCCTGGGGTTTATCATCTATCTAAAAGATATGTGTATGAAAAGATGTATAAGACATTTTCTGTGTTTAGTATGCAGGTGTATTCTTATAGGGTTGCAGAAGACAATTAAGCAGGTGGAGAGTGAGGAAATGTGATTTTAGTGCTCTAGAAAAAAGAGATGGGGAGGGGGAGGTATAGTAGGCACCATATTTAGAACATTTTACAATTTAAAGACTGACTGAAATCTAAGGAATCAACATCACCAGCATGAACTAGAAAAATACTTAACCTAGCATCATACTATAATAACATCCAGAGATCTAATACATTTTACTATATACTCCTGAAATATCCATTTACCTTAAACAAGATTATTGCGTCCAGCAGGGCCCATCCAATTCACTCGTGAGGGGAATCCTAAAAAAATAGGAATGAACTCTTTTTTTTTTTTTAAACAAAGAAAGCAGAGAGATAAAAGTAACAGAATTTTCAAACTTAGTAAATAGAGAATTAAATATATATCTGTGAAGCTTAAAAAGAAAGGGTAACATTGAGATATGAGAGGAGAGCTAATCTTGACTATAAAAAATGTATTCTAGACTTCCTTTGAATTATCTGTACCCTTTGTGGATTGGTGTAAAGTAATACCTAAGAGATTGTCAGAGTAATATCATAAAAGCATATTTTCATATTACTGTGTTGCTCTGGTCAATGATATTATCTCATGTGACCTTATCAACTCAAAGAAAGTTGTTGATTAGGATGCTGAAGTTAAAATAGTAAGTGATCAGGACGCCTGGGTGGCTCAGTCAGTTAAGCACCAGACTCTTGATTTTGGCTAAGGTAATGATCTCAGGGTCATGAGATGGAGCCCCACGCTGGGCTCCGCGCTGAGCATGGAGCCTGCTTGGGATTCACCTCTCCCTCTCTCTCTGTCCCTCCCCCGACTCTAAATAAATAAATAAATTAATTAATTAAAATAGTAACTAATCAAAAGTAAGAATTTACTATTAATAGTAAGAATTTGGTCGATTTTTTAATGTATTGATTTTATGCAAAGCATAGTAATTCTAAAATGTTAAAATTCTGAGGTGAAGTTTGACATTTGCAGTTTAAGATTTACTTATTTATTTATTTATTTATTTATTTAATTTATTTATTTATTTTAGAGAGAGAGAGAGAGAGAGTTTGCAAACAGGGTGAGGGGCAGAGGGTGAGGAAGAGAGAGAATCTCAAGCAGACTTCCCACTGAGTGTGGAGCCCTATAGGGGGCTTAATCTTGGGACTCTGAGATCATGACCTGAACCAAAACCAAGAGTCATGGCTCAGCCAAGTGAGCCACCCAGGCGTCCCTGCAGTTTATAGTAAGAGCTTAACACATAAGTTGTAAATGCTATTTGTTAGGGTTTTACTTTTCTCACATAATGCACCTTATTAAATGCCCACTATTTAATAGTAATTCATATGATAAAAGACAATTTTTCTTATTTGTAGTCCACATCCACCAAGTTTCCAATTGTCACCATTCTTCAAATTCCACTATTTTAATTAAAATTGTGTCATCCTTGTAATTGTGGCTGGGTATTTTGCTACCTTGTCATGGTGTGCGTCCTTAGTGAGCCTTTTAATATGCAGCCTAGGTGCACATTGAATACATTACCCCAGAGAGAGATTCCCACCATGGTTGGCTGTAATATTTGATTAAAATGAATAGCTCAAGAAAATGAGGCTGAGCAAAAGGTTAGGTTACTCATTAAGATGCTCACTGTTGTGTTCTTCTTTAAAGCTAATGCAGAGTATGTGGTTTTACCTGATGACTAGGTGAATTATTAAAACAGAACAGCTGCAAAAGGCAAGGCCTGGCAGGATTTATGCTGAGATTATCTATTTAAATTGGAAATGCAATTCATTTGAATATTTCACCACATTTTTGCATCCATATGAATTAGACATTCATATGTACACATAGCCAGCAATCCAAAGGGAAACAGACATAATTATAATAAATGCTGTTTATTAGATACAACCTATGGGCCAGACTCTCTACTAGATGCTTTACATATATTGTCTTTAACCCTAAAAAAAAAAAATACGTGGGAATCTGAGCTATTTGAATTTTACAGAAGAGGAAACTGAGTCTTGGTTTCTCAGTCCTAAGAGTCTGGATTTGAGTCCAGGTCTATGAGACCACAGCCCATGGCATTCTTTTCATTACTGCCCCTCAGTGTCAATTAGAATTTCATAATACCATATAGTACATATCATTTTCTGCAAATGGATTTTTGAATATCAGCACTAAGCTCGACACTGCTTTGGTGGAAGGATGTACATAGGGATGTACATATTCTTACTCATTATTTTCATTCCGCATGTTCACCTCCCTCCTGTCAGCCTCTTTCAGCTTTTCTTCAGTTGAACTATATGATTGAAATAGTAGTTGCTGGCTCTCTTCCCCTTAGATCACATGGGAATGTGTGGGACTGTTCATACTGGAAAGAGACCACAGTTCTAAGATTTGGTTGAATGATTGTGTTTCATTGATGACTAACATTGAGTGTATTTATATATAATCATGTAATTGTGGAATGCTACTATTGCAATTGCATTTATTCATGAGACAAGTATTTAATGAATATTAACAATGTGCTAGACATTTTATTAGATGCTGGGTATACAATGGTTTAAATAATAGATACGGCTCATACCCTCAGAAAGTTTAGAGTTTGAGGGAAGTAATTTAAGAAATACATGATTACTCTTATGTTAACTTGGACTGTATATACTGTAGGCAGCAGAGTGAAGTATTAAACTCTCCATCTTCCCTTGGTTATGTCATTATAGACTTGATCTTGGTTTCAGCATAATTAGGCATTATGTGTAATGAACCGAAAGTTTTCTATATTGAAGCAGTCATGAACTGAAAAATTTCCCTAAATAACAGAATGGTCATGTATTTTATATGTCTTATGATAAAAACAATGGTTTTTATGACAATATTTATGCAAAAAGTTTTAAGATTTATTTTTTTAAGAGCACAGATAGTATTTTAAGGAAGAATTCTTCATGTTATTTAAGAATTGCAGAGATTTTTCTAAAGAAAATGTTTACGTTCTTATAATATTATTAAGTAAAATATTTCTAATTTAAAAAATAAATCTGAAGAATAGCAAAAAACAAAACCTATCAGTTGACTCAGTAATCACATTAATTGCACCCTACAATGGTTTATAATCTAAATATTCTTTAGCTTTTAAAACATTTTCATCAAAATTCATAATTGTTTTGAAGAACACAGGAACATCCTGACTTTTTTAAACGTGCTTTAAAAAAAAGAGAGGGGCAAATATCGAAGAAAATATCAGCACCATCATTTGATTTAAACTGACAAACTAAAGGTCTCTATTTGTTTTAATTTTTTCCCTAGAGAGAAGCCATGTTCAGTTTGAAAAGAACTGGGCTTGAAATGGAAGCTTAATTGAAACTTTTGTTTATTTTTTATATTAACTTAGAATTACACAGGATACCCATGTTACAATCCCTAAATATAGTTTTGTCCTTTTACAAATTTTTATAGAGGATAGTTACAGTTGGAGATCCATTTGGGTTATTAAAAATCATTCCTTTCTTATCTTACCTTATATTGTTACACAAATAAAAGTCAGTTTTGCCTTTCAGGGTCATCAAACCAATATACTCAAAGCCAAGATATCCAAACAAATATCTTCTAATTAATTCATTAATTTTATTCTATCTCTGGTGAGAGCTATAAACTCACTTCCATATACTGAGTCATATTTGTTATAGCTATAAATAAGTGTTCATAATTGAAAATGCTGTAGCAATATTTTTATATTGGTAATCTATTTTGCATATCAGTTTATATCCACATATATCTTGAAATATATATTCATCAATATATTTCATTTATGTAAGACTAGAAGTTTGGATTGAATCAAAGTTCTCAACAAATGATTGTTAGTATTTTGAGAAATTTGTTGGTTACTTTCAACTATTTTAACTTACCTATAATAGTAGGAGTGTCTTAAAACACATATATATTATTTAATATTAATGCAAATTTTTGGATTTGGCATGTCTGTACAAAGTAAAAGTTAGACAATGTTTCTTGTCTCTCATTCTGACAAATTCAATGAGGTCACGTGTAGGACATTTTTATGAAAGTTAATCTACTTCTCTTTATCTGAAGTTCTGAGCCAGATGTCATCCTTGATTACTGAAGGCTGGATGTCTAAACCGATCAAAATGGAGGGCACAGAAATATTTACTTATTTGATGGTATGATCCATGTTCATTTCCAAACCATATATTTTTAAGTTTTCATTTTAAGAAGTCCCCTCCTAAAGCCACACATTAGAATCTCTAAGGAGGAAATATAATTTGAGAGTAACTATTTTAAAGCTGTATATTATAAATGCTCATTTCAATTTCTGGTATAGATAAATGCTGAATAAACGTATGTTGGTTGTTTGAATAAGTGACTGATTGATTTTTACCACCGCATCTCACTGAAACTTAAAATCATTATGTCTTACGGGAACCCATTATGTGCCAAACATCGCTCCATGTTTTGTATAAAAGACAGAAATGATTCTAGAGCTTAAAATCTAGTTAATGAGACAGTCATTGACCAAATAAATACATATGTAATTATATAATTTAAAATTGTATTGTGTTCTATGAAGGAATATATAATATATTTTCTTATATAAGAGAATAACAGGAAGAATAATTTTGAATAGGATAGGGGGTCAGGGAACATCTCAATCGTAAAGTAATATTTAATCTAAAACCTGAACATTCTTAGCTAGCTGAAGACTGAGAGAAAGAAAAAAGACCCTAAAGCAGACAAAAACACGGAAAATTCAAGAAAATGAATGAATGCTGGAGTCTGGTAAGTAAGATGCCCTGTAGGACTAGATGAGGTTCGAGTGGTAGATCTGATCACATAGGATTTTGTGACTGTCTAAAATACGAACAAAAAAATAATAATAAAAAAAATGCAAGGAAGTATTACTGAGGGTTAAACAGGGAAGTGATATAAACTGATTTATATAGAAAAAGTCACTGTGGCCAGAAAAACAGAAGGAATTATAAACAATTGGGAAGGGGCACCTGGGTGGCACAGTTGGCTAAGTGCCTGACTCTTGGTTTCAGCTCAGGTCGTGATCTCAGGGCCTTGAGATCGAGCCCTGACTTGGGCTCCCTGCTCAGTGGGGAGTCTGCTTAAGACTGTCTCTCCCTACCCCTCTGCCCTTCCCCACCACCTATCTCTAAAATAAATAAATAAATCTTAAAAAAAAAAAAAAAAAGCAATTGGGAACATGTAAGTTTGGAAGTGTAGGAATCAGAACACGGGTCCAGAAATCAGGGCGGGGTGGCAGTAGAGACAGTGGGGCAGTGAGAATGGAGAGTATTAGGACTGAAGACCTGCAAAATGGCTGATTGGACATTACGAATGGGAAGAGTGGAGGAAAGATGTGTGGATAAACAACTCCTAGGGGCCTCAGAGGTATTGCTTATAACATTAGGACACATCTGTAAGTAGCAGCTTTTGTCTGAGTAGATCCTGTGATCATGAAATTCACTGAACAAGTAGTCCATACAGCTGATGCTCCAAGTACCAAAAAGACAAATTCAGTTCTTCTCTGTGGGCCTCTGCCCTGCGATGATTTACCTTTCAGTTTCCCTAACTCCCCTAAAAACCATTTCTCCCTTCTTTTAATTATTTGAATATTGTATCTACATTCCACAAAGGATATTGAAGTAGAAAAGGTAACAAATGTGAAAAGGAAGTAAATTTACAATAGTTAAAATTCTCTCAAATGCAACCTCCATTTCTTCCCCCCTCATTTACAGGTATTGTATTCTGCCCTTAAATAACTAGCCCTCTACCTTGTGCATATGTTGGTACCTTCACTTAAGACAAAACAAATGAGAAGAAAGTGAGAACAAAAGATTTAAAGAGACCCCTTCTTTCCCAACAATTAGAATTCAAAGATTGCCTATGAGCATATTTAGGTGCTTTGGGAGATACTCTAGAAAGAATGGACAAAGTTACCATTTGAAAGTCTCTGTTTGATACACAGAAATACATGCGAGGGAAAAAAAGTGCACCAGCTGAAACTTTTTGGAATGATTCTTCAGTGGCAAGTGGGCATTTTTGGAATGATTCTTCAGTGGCAAGTGGGCATCATTTTTTTCATTTTTGATGAGAGCCTTTCTCAGTTTTTGACATTGAAACAATATTATATTTTACTCAATATTTAGTAGCAATAACATATGTGAATTACATTTCATATATCCTGTGCCTATGTTATAATACTTAATGCCTCTTTGATTTTTATTTATTTATTTATTTATTTATTTATTTATTTATTTATTTATTTATTTATATGATCTAATGTTAACTAACATTTTGTGACCCTTAAGACAGATGTTATATAGTAGGAGGAAATGTGGAAATAGAGAACTTTGTCTTAATCCTGACCTCACTACTATAGTTGGGCGGTGTTTGGCCAATCTGAGTGTTCCTATCTGTAAAATACGACTGACGATATGCTAAAGCTTCAGTTTTTAAATTAGCTATGGCAAATGATTAAGTGACCTGTAACAACACATGAGCAACATGTAACAACACCTGAACAAACAGGTATTCACATGAATACAGATAGCATAAAGCTGAGCTAACTAAGCTGCTCCTAATGCAGACTTGCTTGTGCTCGCATTCGGAGTTACCTGCTTAGCTCCCATTGGAAAGAAAATCTTACTGAAATGCTAGTGATCGAGACATTGTTCTAAAAATAATACTGCAAATATTCTAATCTATTAAAAACTGTATTATTTACAAACTTTAAAACTTAATCATTACAAGTTGTAAATTACCTGACACACTTCACACCTGTAGATGCAATATCGTTGGAAATCAGTCTTGAAAATCAGTAATTTTAAGGCTCTGCTATGGTCATATATACAGATTCTTAAAGCAGAATTATTTCAACATTTCCACCACATTTAATTTTAGACTTCATTTTTTTTTAAAGATTTTTTTTTTTATTTATTCGTCAGAGAGAGAGAGAGAAAGCACAAGCAGGGGGGACTGCAGGCAGAGGGAGAAGCAGACTCCCCGGTGAGCAGGGAGCCCGATGCGGGGCTCGATCCCAGGACCCTGGGATCATGACCTGGGCCGAAGGCAGACACTTAACTGACTGAGCCACCCAGGCGCCCCAGACTTCATCTTTTTTTTAAATGTACAAATCAGCCATAATGTAGGCAAGTGTGATTCTCAACAGAAGGGCATATTAAAAGCTGATTGATTTGCCTAATGTATTTGATATTCTGTGGAAGAGGATGTATTAGTTAAATAACCAACAATGTGCATACTGAGGTGGATAAAAACAGTTCACAAATAAAAAAAAAAA
>NC_138370.1:19584012-19601627 GCF_054177405.1 Leptonychotes weddellii
ACTGCAATATGGCGCTGTGGAGGAGGAAGCAGACACAGTCCCCTTTCCTCCTGCCCTCCAGTCTCATGGCAGTGCCTCCCATTGGCCAAAACGAACTCAAAACACTGTGGGAAGATAAACCCAGACAATGTCATTTTAGACTTCAGCTCCTTGAGATATGAGCCGAGTGAGGTAAAAGGAAGGCATGGATCTGAGTGCAAACAGGAAAATGACAGGGGCATAGGTCAGTTATAACAACTTAAATGCGGGATTGGAGAAAGAGCTAGCGGGAAAAAATCTGTACTTCCTTTCCTAATCAAAGTCAAATATCCACAGGAATTCTCAGTGGTGCCAAATTGGAAAGATCTTTTCTAATGATTAAAGAAAAATACTACAACATCTAATTTGAAATGACAACCTGAGGTCTGAATTTCCTCACCTAATTTGAAAAACTAAATGTCATTTTAATCATTTATCATTATTTCTGAGTATGAAAAGAACTTTTAAGATTCTCTGAATCTCCTTCTAACCTTTTCCCTCCACCTCTTCCAATGCTCATAAATACCCGCATATTCTAAATTATAGTCTCCTTTTAAGAGGACCTGTTGCGGTTGCATCAATGCCTATGTTTCATAAAAACGGACATTTTTGGGGTGCCTGGGTGGCTCAGTCATTAAGCGACTGCCTTCAGCTCAGGTCATGATCCTAGGGTCCTGGGATCAAGTCCCACATCGGGCTCCCTGATCAGCCGGGAGTCTGCTTCTCCTTCTCCCGCTCCCCCTGCTTGTGTTCCCTCTCTAGCTGTCTCTCTCTGTGTGTCTGTGTCAAATAAATAAAATCTTTAGAAAAGGAAAAAAAAATGGACATTTTCTTCGCATTTACTAGGTAGTTTATTTGGTATAGTATAATGGTAAAGATTTTCGAGCACAGTTTTACACACACTGAGCACTGTGGAAGTTTTATGTGATTAAAAAAAGAAAAAAAATTGGACTAGATAAACCTAAAAAGATGAGGTGTTTACTGCCAGGTCTAAGTCTATGATTGTTATAACATGAGAGTAATTTTAAAGTTGAGTTAAAAGTAATGCATCTCTACCTCTGGCACCATCCCTCCTCTAATCTCGTATTATCTCTTCTCAGTCCTTCCTGATACTCAGGTACATCATGTGTTAGTCTCCATCTTCTCAGTCTCCTCTGTACCTTCCTCTTTGAGATTTATGCATGGCACACATCCAGTTGCCGGAATACTAATTTCTCTTCCTCCAAATTCCTATTAAATACTTCTCCCAACTGATACCTAGATTTTCCTAATAAGTCTAATGATTTTGAAAGCTCTAAGTATTAAAAAGTATACCACTGACAAGTTTAACAGGTTTCTAGCTCCCATTAAAAGTACTTAAACATATAGTATATAGGAATATTGTATATGTATTTTTTCTTAAGCTTGAATAATGTACAGACCTCTTTTGGGGGGAAAAGCATGCCAGTTTGAGAAATATTAACTTATGAAATTATGTTTTTGTATTTATTTATTTACTTATTTATTTATTTATTCATTTGTCAGAGAGAGCATAGGCTGGGGGAGTGGCAGGCAGAGGGAGAAGCAGGTTCCCCTCTGAGCAAGGAGCAGGATGTGAGCCTCAATCCTAGGACCCTGGGATCATGACCTGAGCTGAAGGCAGAGGCTTAACCAACTGAGCCACCCAGGCGTCCCGAAATTATGTTTTTCTATAGAAACTTAGATAAATCGTGATTATGATTTATCACTTCAAAGATAACTTTATTTTATAACTGGAAATATATGTTTTTTTTTCAGTTAAAAGTGTTTATTTTTTTAAATCCATTTTCTTTTTTTTTAAGTTTAAACTCAATTAGCCAACATATGGTACATCATTAGTTTTTGATATACTGTTCACTGGTTCATTAGTTGCATATAACACCCAGTGCTCTTCACATCACATGCCCTCCTTATTGCCCATCACCAAGTTACCCCCATCCCCCCACCCATGTCCCTTTCCACAACCCTGTTTCCCAGAGTCAAGGGTCTTATATGGTTTGTCTCCCTCTCTTATTTCTTCCCCTTCAGTTTTACCTTCTTTCACCTATTGTCCTCTGCACCGTTCCTATGTTCCACATAGGAGTGAAACCATATGATAACTGTCTTTCTCAGACTTATTTTACTTAGCATTATACCCTCCAGTTCCATCCATGCCGATGTAAATGGTAGATATTCATCTTTTCTGATGGTTGAGTAATATTCCATTGTATATATGAACCACATCTTTTTTTTTTTTAGTAATCACTGACAGTTTAGCAGAATTAAAAACAAAACAAAGCTTTTGTAAAAATTCTCAGATCCCCAAAAAGAAGTTTCTGCAGGTTCCCAACACTGACTCTGTCACTTGCCCTCATTAACATAAGAATATACTCTGTACTTAGAACAAGAACACTTCATAAGATCTTTTATTTTAACCTATATTGCTTCCAATCTGTTAAAATAATAAGACAACAATATGGGTAAGAAAAATCAACATGCTTTTCATAAGAGTTATTATCTACTATGGAGCTAGGAGTTTTATTGATTTGATGGATAATGCAAAGAAAGTGAAGAAGTAGTACATTATATTATTCATTACATTAGTCATTATATTATTATGGGCAAAATGAATCTGGGAAAGTTACTTGTGGGTGTGAAATGAGCTGTGTCTTAAGTGATTTGGATTGGTGGAGTAGAAGGAAGACTATGGCAGGGCCATTAACAATAAAAAGAAATCCGTGCAGAGGGTGGGACTGGCCTCCTTGTGGTGAATCATTGGTTTTCAAATCATGTTCCACTGACTGCTAAGACTTCAGATATTATGCAAATGTGTGGTTAGATTTTCATTGTTAGGAACATATTTAACATAACAAAACAAATATAATTGCCACACATTTTCAGTTACATAAATTGATTTGAACTCTTTGAAGATCAACAAACAAGTTAACTTGGGCTACCAACCTAGTTCACTGTTGAGCATTCCATTGGTTCAGTCCTTTTTTCATCTCTCTACATACATTTTACTTTTCTGTAACTAAATTATTGATTAGGAAGCTGTAGCTTTGCACTTTAAAAAATAAAGATGTGAGAATGGTCACCCATATAAAAATGTACAATATAACACAAGCATGATATGTTTGATTAAGAGTACAAGATTCATGTATACAGTACCTGATCTAGTTGGATAGTAGTGTAGTCATAGTATAAAACTATTGAATATGATAGTTTACATAATGTTTCTATCACATTACAGATAATTTTTGCTTGGAATAGAAGACCCAATATGATTTAGCAGTTCTACTTGTAGGTATCTACCAAAGATAAATGCAAACATATATCCACATAGAAACTTATACATATATGCTCATAACCACATTATTTATAATAGGTAAAATATGTGAACAATTGAAATTTTCATCAAGTGATTAAAAGATAAACAAAATGTTATATATCCATACAATGGGGTATTAGTTCACAATAAAAAGAATGTTGTGCTGATACATGTCATTACATGGTTGTAATATCTCTAAAACATTATGCTAAATTAGAGAAGCTAATCACAAAAGACCAAATATTATGTGATACTAGTTAGCATGGGAAATGTCCAGAATATGCAAATATAGAGACATAAAGTAGATTAGTAATTGTCTAGGGCTGATTGATGGAGGGGGGTATGGGAGGAGCAGAGAGAGGAAATGGGAACTGAGAACTAATGGACATAGAATTTCTGTATGGGAAATGTTCTACAATTGGATTTTATTGATGGCTGTATAACTCTGAGTATACTAAAGAATGTTGAATTGCATAACTTAAAGAGATGAATTTTATGGGAGATGTATTGTAGCTCAGTAAAGCTGTTAAAATTAAATTGTAGATGAATATTATCAGTTCTTAGTTGTTAGTGCTTGAAAGAGACTGATTAAGAAATGTAACACATATCACCAATTACAATTGACCTTGAACAATTTGGGGGTTAAGGCATTGACCCCGTGTGTAGTTGAAGATATGAATATAATTTTTAACTCCCCCAAAACTTAACTACTAATATCCTACTCTAGACCAGAAGGAAGCCTTAATGATAACATAAACAGTCAACACAGTTTTGTATGTTACATGTATTATACACTATATATGGTACACCTTCACACAGCTAAAAGAAGATCTGTCTGACTATAATACACTTGTTCTCACTTTACTCCATCTCTTTTCCAGTCAGGACGAACCCAGACCACTTGATACCAATTGAGGGTCACAGAGAGAAAAAAGAAAATGTTATTAAGAAAAGCACAAGGAATAGAAAATACATTTACAGTGCTATACTGTAAAAAATCCACGTATAAATGGACCCATGCAGTTTCAGCCCATGTTATTCAAGTGTCAACTGTTACTGAAAAATATTAAGCTCAAAGCATGGTAATGGGTTAAAAAATATGACATCGCTTATATTCAAATAGTTCATTATATAGTTGAAAGAAGGATATATAATTTTGAACTCACAACGTGCTAAAAACTTACTGCAAAATTAATTAAATTAATTCTAATTCCAGCTGGAAAGACTAAGAATTTGTTTCCTATTACTAAATCATCTGTTAAGTGGGAAAGAACCTACAAATCCAGAGCATAAATGAACCAACTCATGAAAAAGGCCTTAAAAAAATCCAGCCTGGGGCGCCTGGGTGGCTCAGTTGGTTAAGCAACTGCCTTCGGCTCAGGTCATGATCCTGGAGTCCCGGGATCGAGTCCCGCATTGGGCTCCCTGCTCGGCAGGGAGTCTGCTTCTCCCTCTGACCCTCCCCCCTCTCATGCTCTCTCTCTCTCATTCTCTCTCTCAAATAAATAAATAAAATCTTTAAAAAAAAAATCCAGCCTGTCAAATGTGATTGAGCATCATTGGACAAATACATTGTAGGTACTATTAAAAAGCAGGTGGACACTCAACCTATAAGATTCTACCAGCAAAGTAAAAAATTAGTAAGAAATGAATTCTGATCTTCTAATCATCTAAGCAATTGTACACAGATTATTTTGTAATAATAATATAAAAATTTTAACAAAGAAGACATCCAAAGAAGTCTGATACACATCCAGAAAATTATTATGAGACATTTATAGTCAACAAAATTTTTAGTTCTGAAATACCAAAAGCAATGAGAGTGTCACATTTTTCTCATATCTCAAAACAATAACAATCAAATTAAGTTTCTGGACCCAAGTCTGGGCTATTTGGAGCTCAGAAAAAGAAATGTTCCTTTTAGATGAAGTAGTTAATAATCACAAGTAAACACTTAAGTTTAATAGCAGTTAATAATCAAATACACTATTTAAATCTTATTTATTTCAATAAGCATTTACACTTGTTAAAATGAAGTTCTATAACTGATAGACAAAGGCTAGCATATAAAATGGTCCTAAACTAGATCTTTGGTGGTAAAGGTGAAAAGAACAGGACCAGGTTCACTTCCAGGAGGAAAAGATACATAGTTGAGAGAACTATCAGTAACCAGGGAACTTCGTGGTATAATTTAATATAATCCAAAAAGCAATCCTAAAGGATAGGGAATGTATTCTTATTCAAAAGATGAGAAATTCAAGTCCTAGAACATTCAAACAACTGGTACACCTTCACACGGCTGAAAGAAGCAGATCTGTCTGACTATAATACACTTGTTCTCACTTTACTCCATCTCTTTTCCAGTCAGGATGAACCCAGACCACTTGATACCAATTGAGGGTCACAGGGAACCCCCACTTCAGTTGAAGGTCTGAACCATTAACTTAAATAGGCATTCCTAGATGAAGACAATTTCATAGATCAAAGGAGTTTATCAGATTCTCTGCCAGTAGAGAGTAGGGCTCAGGAGAATGAAACGTAAAGTGTGTTTTGATGAAAAGGAGGAGAAATGCAAGGGTTTAAGGTTTTGTTCAGGATTGACAATCTTAAATGAAGTGCCCAGGTGAAAGACCTTTGATGTGCCAGAACTTCAAATGAAGATATTAGTAACAGATGGTGGAGGGGGTCACTAAAGAATTTCTTTGGAGGGGCGCCTGGGTGGCTTAGTTGGTTAAGTGTCCGACTCTTGATTTTGGCTCCAGTTATGATCTCAGGGTCATGAGATTGAGCCCTGTGTCAGTCTCGCACTGAGTGTGGACTCTGTCGGGATTCTCTCTCTCCCTCTCCCTCTGACCCTCCCCCCACTCAAAATAAAAAAAAAAAGAATTTCTTTGGATACCAAATAATTTTGTATGTCCTCCATATCTTTTTTAGATTTTTTAAAATTTATTTATTTGAAAGAGAGAACACAAGCGGGGGGTAGAGGCAGAGGCAGAGGGAGAAGCAGGCTCCCTGCTGAGCAGGGAGTCTGACATGGGGCTTGATCCCAGGACCCTGAGATTCCTGACTTAAGACAAAGGCAAAAGCTGAACAGACTGAGCCACCCCGGCGTCCCAGTATGTCCTCCACATTTAATCACAAGGAGAAATTATGATCAATTTTAGTAAAAATGAGATTATGCTGCCTGAATTGGAGAGATTAATGTTATATTTTATATGTTAGAATTTAAAAAATGGGGGCGCCTGGGTGGCTCAGTTGGTTAAGCAACTGCCTTCGGCTCAGGTCATGATCCTGGAGTCCCTGGATCGAGTCCCGCATCGGGCTCCCTGCTCGGCGAGGAGCCTGCTTCTCCCTCTAACCCTCCCCCCCCTCATGTACTCTCTCTCTCTCATTCTCGCTCTCTCAAATAAATAAATAAATCTTTAAAAAAAAAGAATTTAAAAAATGGTGCTACATATTTATTATGCACAATAATACTGCAAGCTTCTCGATATCATGAAACAGGAAGTTATTCCCATTCTTTACATAAAATTTAAGGTAGGTAGTATGACAACCTGATTAAGAGCATTGTATGTTGATGCAAAAGAAGGAAAAAATCCCTGAAGCAATTACTTCCTCCATTTATAGTGTTGAATGCCTGTTAGAACAGTAATGGTTATTTTAATTGGGAATAGAAACATGAAAAATGGAAAGTGATTTATGCAATTTCACCTCATTGTAAATTGCCTTTTTAGTTCTCATGTTTCTTCTCTGCACCAGAAATGTTATTGTATTCTAGTATTACTAACTTCTATTATCAACATAAAAAACTCATAGTTTCCCATATTTCTAACAAATCTTAATAGAGAGTGAGGAATAGCATCTCTCAAGGAGAAATGAGAAGTCAGTCAAAATTTTGTATGTCCCATCAAGAGAATACACTAAAGCCCAGGGTTTTAATCTGAATAGGTATTGGTAACATTATTATCATTTTTAAGATGAGAAAATTGATTCTTCGAAAGAATCAATTGTTGAGACCCTTCCACATACTGTCATTAATTCTCAACAATTTTATGAGGGAGGGTGCATGAGACCATGTTACAAATAAGGAAA
Source organism: Leptonychotes weddellii (assembly GCF_054177405.1). Lineage (NCBI taxonomy): Eukaryota > Metazoa > Chordata > Mammalia > Carnivora > Phocidae > Leptonychotes > Leptonychotes weddellii. Next base: position 19,591,451 of record NC_138370.1, read on the forward strand.
CTGCTTCTACAAGTGATTAAGCAAATTCCCCTTGGGTAAAGCATGAGCTCTATAATACACCAGGCTGTTCCTCCAGCTTCCTTCAAATAGCACAGTATTTCCATTTAATCTCTTCCAGATGTTCCTCAAGGGTGATTTATCTTGAGCATAAGGGAAGAGACAGGATGACCAGAGTCAACATTTAAAGCCCACCATCTTACAACTCCACTCACTGAATCTCAAAAATAAGCCACTGAGCAGACTGACGATGAAAATCACTCTCAGAAAAACCCCAAGGAATTTGAAAGGAGGATGTATCTGTCGGTCATTATATTAGCTATCAGGAGTAGCTGATCAGATAGGTATCCACTGCAGTATCTAGTGAGAATGGGAGCTTTGTCTATCTAATCCACTTCGATATCCCTAGCATCAAGAAAAGGGGCTAGTAAAGAGGAAGTTCTCAATAGGCAAGTACTGAATATTGGATGAATGAATAAATGTGACCATATTCGAAGGTAGAGGGAATAAGTTGGATAATATTTCCAAGTCCCCAAGCCATTGAAATTCTAGCTGTTATTCATGAAGATTTGCTATTGCTAGAGATTTCATATGTACCAGTTACCCAGTATTCATTCCCATTTCCTCACGTGTCAAAGATTACAAACAGCAATAGGAAGTTAAAGCAATAAAGGGAAACATTTTAAGAATATCCACTTCTCTTGTTCAGAAAATATATTCATTTGAAGTCCTTATCTTACACTAAATTGAAAGCATTTTGCCTGGGAACTAAAAGAAGAAGCAGAGAGTGAAGCTACTCTTGGATAATTTAGGTAATCTTTGCAGCTAGACCTCATGTGTAATGGAGAGAATATTGGCAAGTTACAGGCAGCTACAGTGGCAGGGGTAAGAATTTCCAGGAAAAGGAAGCAAATATTACCTATATCCATCCTGGTCTTAGCTTTAAAAAATCTTTTTTCTTTTTCACTTATCCTGTCCCTTATTTATTTATTTATTTATTATTTATTTATTTGACAGAGAGAGAGACAGCGGGAGCAGGAACACAAGCGAGGGGAATGGGAGAGGGAGAAGCAGGCTTCTTGCGGAGCAGGGAGCCGGATTTGGGACTCGATCCCAGGACCCTGGGATCATGACCTGAGCCAGTGGCAGACGCTTAACGACTGAGCCACCCAGGCGCCCCCTGTCCCTTATTTTAAGTATATATAAAATGAAGAGACATTGAATGTGAATGATAAGCCTACTTTGACTTGTATTTTGATCCTTTGGAAGTGGGAAGTTTGATTCAATACAAAAGCATCAGAGAATTTATTGAGAAGCTAAGGGCTATTTTTTGCAGTTATCTTATTTGATATTTCTAACTTATTTCGATAGCCCTTCATTTGGACATTATGAGCTGGATACCATCTATTTGCCTCTACAGATCTACTCTCCACCTTTCTTCTGATACTGGCTTTGTGCTCCTTGCCCTCTGATTTCTGGCGGTAGTCACCCAATGGGTAACCCTGTTGGGATAGTAGAAGTAGTGAGGAAAATGAGGTCGGGATATTTTGAGGTATTTATTCTGTTGGCACCCTTATGGTCACCTCTGACTGGCTGTGTCCTGTGCTGAAGATTAATGAACCCAGAACCCTCCCCATGTCCCTGTGGACCTGAGGTCTCTGCTGTTATTAGTACTAGTGCATTGCACTCTTCCTTGTCACATGGGAAACAGGCCTGGATAAAATGTCCTCTCTGCAGTAGTCTCCATTTTCATTTTTCCTCTGAGTGTGTCACCTGTTTTCTTCTGCTAACTGGACTGAGAAACACAGCATCCTCTTTCAGAATCCTACTCCTCTCTTTGCTTTCTTTTCTTTGTCATTCCCTTGACAGTAACTTCTAGTTGAAAGGGTGGGTTTGAGTGTGAACCTCCAGGGCAATGTCTGTGTTTGATATGGAGAGTTTTGAATCATCAGATGATATTGGAGACTATGGCAATAGATAAAAGGACCTAGAGACCTTACACAGACTGTGACAGAAAGGCTAAGGGTAGAGTAATAATAGCTGGTATTCACTGAGCACATTCTATGTCCCTTGAATTTTCTAAGTACTTTTCCATTTTAATTTGCTTTAATCCTCAGAATTCTCTGAGGTAAATATTATTAGTTTGCCAATTTTACAACTTAGAAAATGAAGGTCCCAAGTGATTAAACAACCAGCCTGTCCATGTCACCACCTAGTAAATAGTGGAGCCAGGATAAAAATCCAAGTACTGTGAGAGTGTTCTGGATAGCCACAATAAGGTCTGAACACTGATAGAACACCTGGAAACATGAATGGACCCAGCATGAGCAACAAGTACCTTATTCGACATAACATTCGTTACTTAACTTCCCTGTGTTCTTTATTCTGTTTAAATTGTTATCTCCGCCAAATCACCAAAACTAAAATTCTGACCTCTTCTTTATCTCTAAATATCTCTACTTTATCTGCACTACTATGGTGTCCCTTTAGGCCTTTGTCATTTTACCCACAGAAAATTGTATTTGAGAGCTTTAGAAATCCACATGAATGAACGGATGAGAATCTTAGACTAGACACATAAGCCAGGCATGACCTCAAATATTTTGACTCAAGTATTATATGTGTCATCTTAAAAAGTGTTTGCTTTTTTTTTTAATATCTGTATTTGTCTTGAAGATATTGGAGATAGAGAAGTGCATAAAGTAGTTCAGGATATAACAATTTACATTTATATATTTTTTTCATTTATATTTTACTTCTGTTTTCATAATAAACATGTAAAATATTTTAAAATAAAATTCAGAAATAATGAAATCATAAAAGTATGTTTTAAAGAGAAGATGCTTCTAGTTAAAGCCCACACATTAATTAAAGCACAAGGCCAGGAAATTAATGCATATAAAAAGTTAATATATACAGAGGTGAAAATTAATTTATACAGAGGTGGCAATAGAAAATTCTCTTCTAAGATCTTATGCTTTGTAGAATGTTCAGAGTTCATTAGGCTCTGTAAATCAATATACTTATTGGAGTGATATCTGGGATCATCTAAAAGCACAAGAGATATTTGCTCTCCTTGTTTATAAGTATAGGATATAGTATTACCTTATCTCTTCATAGGAGATAATTATGTTGGATTGTAAAAAACAAGATATTAAAATTTAGAAAAGCAATCAAGTCAAGATAATGCAAGAAGCATTTCTTTACTTCTTCCCTGCACTGGGTCCTCACAGAAGTCACTACCTAGAATAATTATGAGATTGTTAGAAATAGAGGTTGAGTTTTGTTCTTAAAGGTATATCTCCTAATAAAACACAGTGTATATAGTATAATAAAAAGTAAATTAATGTAACAGAAATTTCCTAATCTAAAGGGCCCTAATATTAACTGTAACTTTTTTTTTTTAATTAAAGCATGGAAATAATTTATAAAGGCAGAGCCCATGTATAAATCTCCAGTACTTTTGTATGGTAAAGTTTGATTTTTTTAAGTCTTGAAGGCATTAAATAAGTATGCATTATTAAAAAAAAATTCATGATTAGTATGCATGATATTAAGTAATATATACTTTTTTTTTTTTTTAATGAGAGGGGGGAGGGTCAGAGGCAGAAGCAGGCTCCCTGCCGAGCAGGGAGCCCGATGCGGGACTCAATCCCCGGACTCCAGGATCATGACCTGAGCCGAAGGCAGTCGCTTAACCAACTGAGCCACCCAGGCGCCCAGTAATATATACTTTTATTATAATTTCCTAAATTCATAAAAATTATATATGCTTACTGTACTTATTTTTATGTAATTAAAGTAATCATATTCTATTTACTTATGTTATTAACTAATAAAAATAGATTTCAAGTAGATATCAATGTGAAAACCAGTATTAATCTAAGGTTTGGTTCCCCATGAACTCTTAACTTCGGCAATACAGTATAATTTGCTTTGGGAGCTCTGGGCATTCCAATTTTCTAAATCGGTAAACATCTTTTCTACTCTTATCCTATTGTGACAATAACAGATCTTAAACTCATCCACATCATTTTGATTACCATCTACTTCCTCAACTTGGTCTGCTATCTAGAGAATCTTACTAGATTTAAGAATCAATACTTCATACCATCTGAAAGCTAGAAGTGTAGCTACTTTAGTTTAGCTAGAATAAGAGAAAATAATTCTCAAGTAAACTTTTGGAAGAAAATTTGCTCTAAGATAAGAAAAGAGAATGAGATATCAATAAAGAAAATAAGGTATTAAAGAATAGCTGTTATTGCATTAAAATAACTGATAATTGTCTTTTTGTTATTTATCTAAAATATTAAATTTAGGAGATTAATAAAGCCAGAACCCTGGGAATCATCTAAAATTTCTCTTTCCCTTATTTCTCACTATAGCCCTAAGTGCAATGAATCACAAAACATTGTTCACTCTGCCTCTTACTGAACTAATTCCTACACATCTCTCTGCAATACTGGAGTGGTCTCCTAACTGGTCCCCATCCAGTAGACTGTCTTCTTTCCTATCCACCCTTCCCTGTTGTATCACTGGGCATAGTACTCCCTGCTTAAAATCTGCCAGTAGCTCCCAATGGGCTATAATACAAATCTGGTATGCATTAATCTTTTTAAATATATATGGATCCTCTTAGTAAATATATGTAGGACATAGATAAAAGTCTTAACAATGGCTCCTTCTATATTGTAGGGTTATGCATGATTTTTTTCTTGTTATTTATTTATATCTACAATAGTTGTATGCTACTTTTTATAATAAGATTACATTTTAAAAAATACTTAATTAACTTGCAACTAGAAACTGCCACTCAGAGCATACTTGATACACTTAAGTGGCTTTCTGCCATGGTTGTGCTGGAGGTGGTTCATACTGGCCCAGTTGTGCACACCTCTTCCCATTCTGTATTCAGTGATTTCATGCAGATATCTTGAAATTTATCATGGAGTATTTACATGGAAATTGGCAAATGATACAACCAGGGTTTTACCCTGACAGACAACTGGTAATTATTGACCAGCACACCACTAACTTAAACCCTATGTAGTTTCTTCATGAAACCTATGGGATGTTTTGTTCTTGCTATCTTCATTCCCCTCGCAAGATTCATGAGTCTTTGTTAATGTTTATTCTAGCACAGGTCCTCTGGCATAAGATATTCCAGGGTCTGATTAGTTAGTTTAATTAATTTTTCTCATTTGGGACTCTTAAATAGGGAATTCCAAAGTAAAAATAATACAGATAATTGGACATGTCTAGAAAGTTATTTTAAAAATGAGATTTTCCGCATAACATCTAGTTATCTTCCAATCTATTCTCAAACTTTCTTCCAAATTAAATTTCTCATACAAATTCAGAACGTGGCACTTATGCCTCTAAACTCATTGACTTCTTATGAAATAATGCTGAAACTTCTTCACCTTTGAGGGTTTGAGGGTCCTCAGTAGTCAGGCCTAAATTACCTGCATTGGGTCTGTTCTTACGACCTTCCTAAAGTATTTCTATAAGGAGAGAATCCATTTTTTCCCTGAATATGCTTTTCTCTTTCCCAACCAAGTGCTTATTCTTACCAGTCTTTCTGCCTGCAATGCTTTTTACCCTACTTTACCTCTAACATTTAGTTTCAGTGATAATGTGTTAGCATGAAGTGATCTTTCCTTCTGGGAACTCCCGTAGCAGGTGATCCTCATTTTCTTTTTGGTATTTAACATCTATCATTGATAGTATTGCTTTGTACATGACCTTTATCTGGAAAGACTGTATTGTTTATTATCTAGAATGTGAGACTTTTGAGAGTGAAAAGGAGCGGTCATACTAATTAGCCTAGAACATCATGTGTAACTTGGGACTCCACAGGCAGGGAGTAAAAGGGCATATAGTCACTCTATCTTTAGGCTTCTTTCCCATAATCATAAACTACTTTAAATAGTGATGAAATCAAAGAGTAGAGATTCAATACATATTTACTGAATGATAATTTAGCAGAATGCCTCCTAGTTCACCAGTTTTCTTCAAAATTAAAGCTTCTTAATTTTGACGTTCTAATTAATTCTTCACATTAATTGGTTTTATAAAACTAATTTGAAGTGGCTCATACATAACAGAGATTTCAGCTTGATTTATAGACTTCTGATATCTACTGCAGGTTTATATTTGGAGGATGGTTGGGCAAGACCCAACAGATATCATTCCATTTCTCATAAGTTTGGGGGAAATTCTGGAAAGTAAACATAAGTTCCATTTTTGCTGGGCTGTATCCCAGTATATAAAATGGTGAGATGATTCCATATAAGTTTCCCTCTCAAGGGGCAGAGCTTTCTGGGAGAGAAGTTATCCTAAGATAAGAATGAGCCAGGCATGATGAGTTATACCCAGTATCAAAACATTAGTCACTGGAGGACAGTAATGCATCTTAGTATAGGATTCTAGCTCTTTGATTTGAATTTGGTCTCCGGCAAAGACCACTGGACCCTCCTATGTTCCACGGAATGAGACAGCCATAAGTAAACATCACAGAACTGGTTCGTTAAACTCACTTAAGTATTCAACATGTTGCCTACTGGTGAGTACTAATGTGTCACATTTATAAATCTTCATGCTTTGAACACTTACCTTTTCATCAAGAAAAGTTTGATTTTCTTTCTCTTGGAACCTCCTCCTCCGATATTCTTGAACATCGCTGATAATGACTATTTATGTAACACTTTCTCATCACTTCAAGGGTCCTATGGGAGCTGATATGTGCATTGGGAGTCCCAGAGGAAGGACTGACTCATATATGATCATCACACATTCAGCTTGTACCTGCTGTATGCTCGGCATTGGTCTAAGTGCTCTGATACCATGGTATTTATCTTTAGTTGGTGACTATTAGACAGGTATGTATTTTTTTTGAGCCCTGTCTTGGGTTTAAGTTCTTTTCCACAGGTCTTGGTCCTCATGCAAAATAATTTATATTGATACAGACAGAAACCTCTGGGGTGTAAAGAAGTTCTATAAATAGTCTTAAGTTAGGATACTCTTCTACTTTAACTACATAGAAGACCTCAAGGGGATAGTGATACCTAATTCCATTGTCAGTTTAGCAGATGCTTAGCTCTGGTTTAGCAGGAAGAATCTGTTACGCAAACAAGATATCCCTTTCATCAGTGTGTAGTAAGAAGGGCTGGAGGGAGTATTCATTTTTCCTGTCACTTTTATGCAATAGTCTTCTTGATACATTTCTCCAGGCGTTAGCATGGTTAGGCTCAGGAAATGGTAACACGGTACAGTGAGCAGGTGTGACCAAGAAGGAATGATTATTCCCAGATTCTGAGAAGGCTAGTGAGGTGTCAGCAGAAACTGGAATGCTTACTAGTGAGGTAGAAGTATCTTTCAGAGAATGACTGACTAGTGAAACCATAACGTTTGTGTGGGCAAGCTCTGGGGTTCAATATGTTTTGAGAGTACTCTAGGAGGATAGGGAGTCATGTGGGAACAATGGAGCAAGATATGGTAAAATATGGATTATTATTCATAATGTGACCCCATTGATGCTTTCAGGGTGGCTAGGTCTAAACAACTTGATTGTAGAAGATTGTGTATTTTTATATTCAAAACCTGTTTCTAACTCTGCTCTCTATGAACCTTTAATAGCTTTGTCTGAAGATCAAATTATATACGTCTTTATCTAAGAAGCTTTGTAATGGCCTCAGGCCCAAAATGCTGGAGTTCAGACTTGTCCATTAATAATTAACACAGGCATCCATATATCTAAATCCTATGAATCTTCAGGCTGGTTAACATTTTTATTAAATATTACAAGGTATATATATTGTTTTTACCTCTTTCGCTTACCACCAAATCAGATAAAAAATAATATGGGTCAGAAACTGCAGTTTTGAAAAGGAAGGAATTTAATGCACAGTAATAATGTGTCAAGAATTATGGGGAATGCACACTAAATTTTTTTAAAGATTGATTGATTGATTGATCAGAGAGAGAGAGAGAGCGAGCAAGCACAAGCAGGGGGAACAGCAGGCAGAGGGAGAAGCAAGCTCCCTGCAGAGCAAGGAGCCGGATGTGGGACTCAGTCCTAGGACCCTGGGATCATGACCTGAGCCAAAGGCAGACGCTTAATTGACTGAGCCACCCAGGCGTCCCCACACTAAAATTTTTAAATTTTTAAGTGTTTATCTGGGGATTGGAATTGAGGGCATGAAGGGTAGTCTTACATTTATATTATAATATTCTTTATTGTTTGAATTTTGATAGCTATTTTTTTTCAAAGTAAAATGCAAACAAAACCAATAAATAATTTATAAATTATTTAATACATTAAATTAAAAAATTCACTAGCTACTTGGAAAATATATTTTGACAACAGTTCATCATATTGTAATCTAAAATAAATTCCAGATATATTAGAGTTAAAGCTAAAACTATGACATGCACATGTCCTAGAAAAATATGTGATTATCTAATATTGATTGAAGAAAGCCTTGTAACCAAACATCAAAACAATGGAAGAAAGTAAAAGTCAATGTATTTGACAATGTAGGTGACATAATAATTGCAAACCACAGGTTGGGAAAAATATTCACAATAAATTGACACATAGGATGTTAATGTAAATATAAAAACTTCTATATATAAAGAAAAATTACCATGCCCCAATTAAAGGATGTGACAGACTTACAGAAGAGAAAATGCAAATGGCTGATAAGATTGGAAATGTTCAACATTATTAGAAGTGAAGATTAAAACATTTAATTCTAATATTTTAATATCTGGTAGGGCAAGACACATCTCCCCTTATAATTTTTGTCTTACAGGGGTGCCCGGGTGGCTCAGTTGGTTAAGCGACTGCCTTCGGCTCCGGTCATGATCCTGGAGTCCCGGAATCGAGTCCCACATCGGGCTCCCTGCTTTGCAGGGATTCTGCTTCTCCCTCTGACCCTCCTCCGTCTCATGTGCTCTCTCTGTCTCTCTCAAATAAATAAATGAATAAAATCTTAAAAAAAATAATAATAATAATTTTTCTCTTACAGTATTTACCTATTGTTATATGCTTATTGGTTCATATAAACTTAGCATCAAATTGATTAGGTCCAAAATAGCATATTAATATTTTATTGGGAGTTTATGAATTTCATAAATTATCCTAAGACAAATTGGCATCTTTAGGATATTCAGTTATCCTGAGAACAAGGGGTGTCTATTTGCTCAAGATTGTGCTTGTGACGGAAGAGTACTTTAAGCTTTTCATCATACAGGTTTTTCACAGTTTATAAGTTTATTCCTAAGTAATTGATCATGTGTGCTCCTATTGTAAATGAAGGTTTCTCTGCCATGATATCCTCTTTCTAGTTATTGTTTATGTAATCTATGCTAGTAGGTTAATTTTATCTTTTTGTCACCTTACCAAATTTTTTGTTGTTAATTTAAAATGGTGAGTTTTTTTTATTGATTCTCCAATGTTTCCTAAGTATATAATCATATTTTTGGTAAATAGAAATTGGTTTAATATTTCTTTTCCAGTTCTTAAGGTTCTAATTGATTTTTTTTTCTGCCTGCATTGGCTGCTACCTTCAGAAGAATTTTAAGTGGTAGTGGAAATAGTGTGTATACTTGCCTTTTTTCTTATATTAGTGGGAAGTCTTTAGTTATTCTAAAGATGCTGGTTTAAGGATCGAGGTAAATGTATCATTTAAGAAAGCATTCCAAAAAAAAATTACCAATTCTTATTTTACATTTTTTAAGTTTGTATTTAAATTCCAGTTCATTAACATAAGTGTACTAGTTTCATGTGTAATATTAATTTCAGGTGTACAATATACTGATTTAACCCTTCCATATAACACCTGGTGCTCCTCACCAGTTCCTTAATCCCCATCACCTATTTAACCCATTCCCCCACCCAACTCCCCCTGGAACCATCAGTTTTTTCTCTAGAGTTAAGAGTCTGTTTCTTGGTTTGCCCCCCTCTCTCTTTTTTTTCCCTTTGTTCATTTGTTTTGTTTCCTAAATTCCACATATGAGTGAAATCCTATGGTATTTGTCTTTCTCTGACTTATTTAGCTTAGCATTAGAACTCTCTAGTTCCATTTATATTGTTACAAATGGCAAGATTTCATTCTTCTTTATGGCTGAGTAATATTCTATATTCTTTTTGTTATGACTGAATATATATATATAT
>NC_138370.1:19602127-19706363 GCF_054177405.1 Leptonychotes weddellii
TCATTTCACTAAAATTGTTTTTTTAAATCATTTAGTGATTACGCAAAATCCAGCAGTTTTTAGTCCTCAGTTACTCATTCCTTCCTTGAAAAGTGTTTGCTTTTTTTTTCTTACTCTGATTGACAAAAGACCACACTTCTTTGCCTTATTTCTGTGTCTAATCTTCCATAACTCGTTCTACTCATTGGGCGTAATGATGCTGTGATCCCCTGGGCAAGGTCCTGAGGCTTCATTGTTTCACTGTTTTCTCTAAATATCTTGGGTTTCATTGCTTGAATTGCCATCTATATGCTGAATACTCATAAATTAATATCTCTAGCCCAGACCACTCCTGTGAATTCTAGAATTGTATATCCAACTTGGACTCAAAATAACCACTTAATATTCATACATAAATTTCAAATTTAACATATCCAAATGGAACTTATGATCTTTCTTCCGTGTTCCAATAAACCCTACCCATTTCATTAAATGTCAACTCTGTCTTTCCAGTTGCATAGGCTGAAAATCTGGGAGCCATCTCTTTCTTGCTTGCTTAACCTCATGCAAATAGATCAGCAAGTACTACATACTAGACATGATTTCTTATCAAATATACTTTTACCATTCTTCTACAAGCCATCATTTTCTCTCTCCTAGATTATTCCTAAAGCCTCTTCACTGATCTCTCTGTTCACATTCTTTGCCAGCCAAAGCTTACTCTCAACATGTTAGTGGTGTTCTCGATTACAAGTCAAATAACATCATAGTGTCACTCTTCTGCTCAAAATCTTATCATGGCTCTCTGCCTCATTAGAATAAAAGAAATAATCTTTACAATGAACTATTATGTCCCTCATGAACGGCCTCTACAGCTCACGTAATTCCCTCACTGGCCTCATTTTCTACTCATTTTCCCATATTCTTTGGACTTAATCCCCACAGATCTTCTTGCTGTTCCTCTGATTCTCTAAACAGTTCCCTGTATCAAGCCTTTTCCTTTCCTGTTACTCTGCTTTAATGTTTTTTTTGTTTGTTTGTTTTGCTTTTCGTCTTTATTTTTTTTTTAATATTTTACTTATTTATTTGACACAGAGAGAGAGAGTACACAGGCAGGGGGAGCAGCAGAGGGAGAGAAAGAAACAGGCTCTCCGCTGAGCAGGGAGCCCAATGCGGGCCTCAATCCCAGGACCCTGAGATCATGACCTGAGCTGAAGGCAGATGCTTAACCGACTGAGCCACCCAGGCGCCCCAGCTTTTTGTCTGTATTTTTAACTTCAATTATCTCGAGGATTCTATAAGATTCACTCCTTTGTCTCCTTCAGGTATTTATTCAAAACACTTCCTATTCAGTAAGCTATTCCTGCCAACCTGCTTAAAAGTGAATCCAACCCAACTTGTACTCCCTATCATCTTTCCATTCTTTATGGTACTCTATAGCACTTTTCACCAGTCAATGTGATATATAATGTATTCACTTGTTTTATGAATTTCCTATGTTACCTCACTAAAATGTAAGCTCTGTGAAGACACAGGTTTTTTTCTTTTGTACACTCTCTATTCCTAGGCCATAGAAAATTATCTGGCACAGAATAGATAGTAATATCTGCTTGGAATTAATTTTCTGATATTTCTTTAAGATATCCATAGACAGGAGATTTTATATATATGTCTGTCTATCTATCTATCTATCTTCACCATAAAATCTTCAACTTAAGGCACAGGTTACTACAGACAGAATTTTTTTTTTTTCCACATTGACATTCTTCATACAGTTTTCATACTCATCCTGGAACTATTTACTTTGGGAGATTCCACAAATATTATCTTCAGGATCTATACTCTAGTTATTAGAGTTTCATGCTCTTTCTGGGTTATGTATCTTGAAATCCCTTCAAGGCCTTTGAGTTTCTCCTCCCCTAATTTTTGCCATATTCTAGCTCATGTTGGGCTGTATTCCCTTTGAATTCTCATAGCATGTAAAGATTACCTTATAAATTTAGTTTTTGTTTTCTTTTCTATATATAAGCCTAATTTATATACATACACAACAAATGATATAAGGGTAAAGACAACATTTCTTAATTTTTATGTATCACCTTAAAACTATCATTATGATGGGTATATAGTTGGCAGTGCTTAACTTGTAGGTTACTGATTCCCTGACTGCTGACTAATTGATTGACTGTGTAAGGAATTCTTTATTCACACTTAGGGAAGAAAAGCTGAAAGAATAATTAAGAGAGAGGTGGTCCTTCAAAATATAAGAAGTATTTTAAATATATATATTTATCCTGAATGTATAAATTCAGGATAAAATCAAAGTGGAAATTTAAAGTGTCTGATTTTAGTGACTATATTCATAAAACACAGATTTTAAGTAGTTGTTATAGCAAAGGTTTCTTTCTCAAACCAGAAAATGTTATCACCTAACTGCACTGACTTTCTTACAAAAGACTTTTTAATGATTCTAATGACACTTGTTTCTGATCTTATTCAGGAGACTTAGTTATTAATTGTCTCATGAATATGTTACAGCAAATTATATTCTTTTGTGGACATCTGGATTCTTTGAAGGCAGAGTTTACTTTAAATTCCAAATTTGATAAATGCCAGAGATTTCCTGAAGCTGCCTACCATCCGGGAGGAATCTTATTAATTCTTTGAATATTTTAAACTTTTTCATATGAAACAAAAGAACAAGAAGAGTAATTTTATTTGACTTCCGCAGTGTAAAAGTTATAGTTCTCCTTTTCAATGCCAGGATATTCATTTCCGTGTTTCTTTTATAACTTCTATGGAATGATACATTCATGATTGTGAGTGGCAAAAATGCTTAGACATGCATTTTTAAGTTGCTCATTCTGTGGAACTTCCATGTTACATTTGTATTACATGCCTAGTACAATAATTTGTATTAGCTAATTTAAGTTTTTACCAATACATATAAATTTATTCATTAGTGCAGTCATTTTATATATACTTATTCGTGGATACTATATGCTAGTCCTCAAACAGGATGTTTGTTACTTAATAAGCATAAACAACAACAAAGAACCAGAACACCAAAAACCAAAACAAAACAAAAGAACATGAAGCCTATCTGTATAACTAGTATGCCTGAGTTTCCAAGATGCTCTTTATTAATCATATAAATATTAATACATTCTCATCTTTAATAGGAATATAAATAGAGGATACTTTAGAATAGTGATGAAAAGAGAACATGAGTAAAAGAATTTGGGTTTATTCAAATCTTACTAGCTGTGCTATCTTAATTGAATTATATATATTCTCAGAAGCTTTTATTTTTCTTATTTAGAATTTGGTCAGTTACATATAAACTATTTGTTTCAGGAACTTTATTTTTTTTAAAGATTTTATTTATTTATTTGAAAGAGAGAGTGAGTGAGAGAGAAAGAACATAAGTGAGGAGGGGCAGAGGGAGAGGGAGAAGCAGGCTTCCTGCAGAGCAGGGAGCCCAATGCAGGGCTCGATCCCACGACCCCAGGATCATGACCTGAGCCAAAGGCAGCCGCTTAACCAACTGAGCCACCCAAGCACCCCTTTACTTATCTTTTTTAAAAAACAATTTCAAATATATTTTGAACAGACCAGAACTAACTCAAAGTCATTATATTGAAGTCCCTAAGAGTCCTAACAGTAACTTTGTTCTTACACATAAGTGAGAAGCCATAAAATATTTAAACATATGTAGTTCAGTGTACTATTCATATTATAAATATGACCTGTTTGGGAGCCTGGGTGTCTCAGTCAGTTAGGTCTGCCTTCGGCTCGGGTTGTGATCTCAGGGTTATGGCATCGAGCCCCACATTGGGCTCCCTGCTCAGCGGGGAGTCTGCTTCTCTCTCACACCCTCCCTCTGTGCTCTCTCTCTCTCTTTCAAATAAATAAGTAAAAATCTTTATAAATACGACCTAACTCATATACATCTAAGTTTAAAAAAAAAAACTTGTGTGCTTAAAAAAACACACAAATTAATTCAGTCAATACAATAAATTTTAAAGATTATCATTTTGCTTCTTTTTTGGTCTATAGCTAGTGTTTTGAGTGTTTACCATATGTGTGACATTGGGAGGTGCTTTCTATGTATTATCTAATTTAAAATGAAAACAGCCCTACCTACTATAGGATTAAAAATTTTAGATAAATTAGTTAAATTGCGTGAGGTTACATACCCAGATAATGATAGAAATATGATGCAAATAGTGTTATGTGACTTCAAAATCTATATTTTTAGCTACTAGACTATTATGCCTCTTAAAAAGTAATCAGATGTTCAATTTTCATGAAAATAAAGCCAAGATAGCTGAGTAGACTCAAGTATCCTCCTCAATTTAAGTAATTGAGTGGGTGATCAAATCTATATAATTTGAGTGTTCTTAAATTATAGGTAGTCACTTTTGCTTTGGTTATTGACATTTAGTGAGATCTCATAGAATGCTAAGGATAAAAACTTGATTAAGAAAAAAAGATTAAGAAGGTGAATAATATTGCTTTGTAAACAACTAGAATTTACTAAAAGACATTTTTAGTAATACTGAATCTTATATTCTGGATTTAATATAATGTGTTTTAATATTTAAAAACAATCAAGCTGTACTTGATACAACATGGTATTTTGTATTTACTATACTTTAAAGAGTAGCAAAATCATTTTAAAAAGTACTGATGGATATTGTTATAAGTATTAATACAAAAAATACTAACTTAGTAGTAAACAAAATCCTATAGCATTTACAGAAAAAACACACCATGACCAAGTGGAGATTATTCTAAGAATGCAAGGTTGTTTGAATGTTAGCAAAGCTGTTAATATACCATAATAATGTATATGGGGAGAAAAGAAAAGAAGGAAAGATGCTGGAAATATTTGGCAATATTAAACATCTATTTCAGAAAAAAAAGAAAAAAAATTATCAGAATAGCTATTAATGAATAGTGGTTATCATGAATGTATCTATATCTTTTTCTACCTCAAATTCTCAATCTTTATCTACATACCTTATCCCTAAAGCCAACATATTAGTTAGTAGGGAAATAATAGAGGCATTTCCACTAATATCAGCTACAAATAGCTATAGAGACAAATCAGCCATGGCCCCTATCTCTATTTCTCAGTGTCTCCTTCATATGGTCTCTCCAACATGGCAAATCAGAAACACTGGACTTGTGTTGTGATGTTGCACACCTCTAAAGTTATGAGGATCTCAGACAGAAGCTGTATCTATAAAGACAAACAGAATCACTTCTGACATAGTTGTAGGTACCTCTACATTCAAGAGGATGAAATAAAACCCCTACCTTTCAATGGAGGAGTGTAAAACTCATATTGTAGGAAGAGTGGGTGGGGTAAGATATATTGGCATGGCCATCTTTAGAAAATAAAATCTGTCCTAAACAGATAGAGGAATTAAAAGAGTACAAATGTCATGTGTAATATTAATAAAGAAGATATAATACTTAGGAATAAATAACAAATATGCAAAATATACATGAGGAGCACTTTTCATGATCCTTAAAGATACAAAAGTAGCTTTGAACTAATGGGAAAACAAGCATTGTTCTTGAACAGGACAACATAACCTCCTTGATTTAATTTATAAATTTAATGGCATCTTAACCAAAATTCCCCAACAGCCATTTTTATAGAGCTGAACAAACTGATACTAAAGTTAATTTGTTAATTTGTAATAATAAACATCTAAGAATAGTTTAGGGGTGCCTGGGTGGCACAGTCAGTTAAGCATCAGACTCTTGGTCATGGCTCAGGTCATGATCTGAGGGTCATGAGAACGAGCCCCATGTTGGGCTCTGTGCTCAGAACACAGTCTGCTTAAGACTCTCTCTCCCTCTCTCTCTGCCCTTCCCCCACACATTCTCTTTCTCTCTCTCTCTCTCAAAGAAATAAATCTTAAAAAAAATAGCTTAAAAATTATTGAAACACTAAGTCTATAGGAGGAATTTCCCTACCAGATATTAAAACGTACTGTGTATGTGAATATTATATTTTTCCATATATATGTATATGTATTTTAAAATATGGCAGTGATCCATGAATAGACAAATATACCAAAGGAATAACAGAGAGTTGAGAAATAGAGAAAAGTATATATGAAAACTCAGTATATGACAGGAAGTGCCATATCATATCTCTGGGGAAAATTATGCTTTTTATAATGAATGGTGCTGGTATTATAGGAATAACCATTTTGAAAATGGTAAATTTAAATCCATACCTTAAGCTTTTCACAAGAATAAACCTCAAATGGACAGAGGAAAAAGAGATCTAATTGTAAAAAATGTATAAACACATAAGTATTAAAACATGGATGAATCATTTATGTTCTTAATATAGAGAAAGATTTTCTGACAATGACACAAAATTCAGATGGAATAAAAGTAAAGATTGATAAATCTGATTAACTTTTTCAAAAATTACATGGACAAACATGATCTCAAACAAATCATTTATGAGACACATGATAAAAATATTTGCAATAAGTATCACTGATAAAAGGGCTAATAAGTCTAACATATATACTTATACTTATGTATGAAATATATATGTATTATATATAATATATATATACATTTTAAAAACTACTTGAAAATTGGGGGAAGATATTCTGGTTCAGCTCTGACATGTAAAAAAGTTTAGAAGTTATTACCTCCCTCCATACAATAAGAAAAAAAATCTGAACAAACTGAAAATTAACCAATTTTCTTGGACCCATAAAAGAATTGAAGTCAGAAGGCAAATCACCACTGTGGAATCTGGAAACAGGCAAACATGGATACTCACACCAAGATCAGTTTACCTGAAGCTGAAGGTGCTGGAGCCATAATCTGATAGGAACACTTCAGTGATAATTTTCATATATTGATAGAAGCTGAGTGTAGACTAGTTCATAGGTAAGAACCCCTAGGAGCCCAGTCTTAGGGAGGCCTTCACATTTTCCTGGACTTACCTCTAAGGACACCACCAGGTTCTCACTGTGAAGATCCAAGAAAAATCCCCTTGTGTTTCTAGCAAGGAAGAAGAGTAACCATTCTGAAATAGACCCAGAGTGTTCTCCATAACAAAGTCCTATTCTCCAGGGGAATAGACTTTACCAGATTTTTATCTCCCTGGAACATTCCTGAAGTTCATAGCCTAGGGCTTTGGTCTAATACCACCAAGGACTGGGATTCAATCATAGGGTTATATGTTATAGGGTATAGGTTATATGATGTTGCCACAACATCAAGAGCATTCCAGTGTAACAGTAGGAAAGTAAATATTATTTTCAAAGAGTGAATGGGTACATGTTAAAAAGACACAGGCACCAGATGTAGGACAATTTCATCATCAAAATAAACATTAATAGTAATGGATTTTAATCAATTTAAAATAGCAATTAATCCATATTAATTAAAAATTAATGATAATTTATTTACCTAATTTATCCTCTCACTAAACTATTTGCCCAATTATAAGCTAAGCCCTTTATATTCTAAGCACTCATTTAATTATTTAATAATTAATTGATTTGCAATTAAGCAATAAAAGATAATGATTGTATTAATAATAGCACACCAAATAATAAGTGCAGAAAAATGATGGTGTTAGAAAAGTCATTACTTGTCAAATATCATAGTAATTCTTAAGGGAAGAATCATTAAAGTATGTTAATACTAGTAAATGTTTGTTAAGAAATATATTTACATATGCTAAATACTTCTCTATAAAATACTTATAAATTAGTAAAAAAAAAATGTAGGGGTGCCTGGGTGGCTCAGTCGTTAAAAATCTGCCTTCTGCTCAGGTCATGATCCCAGGGTCCTGGGATCGAGCCCCACATCGGGCTCCCTGCTCAGTGGGGAGTCTGCTTCTCTCTCTCCGATTCCCCCTGCTTGTGTTCCCTCTCTTGCTGTCTCTCTCTCTCTCTGTCAAATAAAGTCTTTAAAAAAAAAATGTAACTTTACAGTAGAATAACCTGGCAAACACCTCTTAATCCAAGTGAAAAAAGTTAATGTCAGTAATGAGATAAAACCTTAATGATTTGCCTCCACCTATAATGCACTGGGAAGACAATAAGAATTCATGGTATTCCTGACAAAAACATAGAACCTCTATCTATTATGAAAAAATATCAGAGAAAGAAGAATTCTGTACAATATAACTCATCTTTACTTTTCAAAAAATGTCAAGGTCATGAAGACAAAACAAACCGAGGAACTATTCCAGATTGAAAGTCTAAAGAGAGACATAGCAATTAAATGCAATATGTATCCTAGACTGTATTGGATTGGATCCTGGACCTGACTTTGTTTTTGTTTTTGTTACGGGGGACTTTATTGAGATAATTGAAATATTAATAAGGCTTACATTTCATAATTGTGCTATATTTAGTAAGAAAATGCTATTATTGTCAGGAGATGCATACCAAACTATTTAGGGTAGTCTGCAACTTATTCTCAATGGTTCAGAAAAAAAAAAAAATCATTGTATGTAAGGATACAGCAACTGATATGATAAAGCAAATGCGCTAAAATGTTCACAACTGAGAAATCTGTATGGAGGGTTGGGTAGGAGCTCTTGATATTATTGCAACTTTTCTTTGAGTCTAAAAATATTTCCAAGTAAAAGTTTATGAAAAAGAAGTAATAATTATTTGTCAGTAGACATAAGACAGTTAAAAAAAAAAAAACCCTTTAGATGAAGTGAAAGCTCAGGTATCACTAAATTTAACTCAACCAACATTGATCCAATACCAAATATATATAGGTCTGTTATGTCTTAGAAAATATAAGGAGAATTAGAATATTGTTCCCTTCTCTACAGTATAATTAAGCAATTAATTTAGTGAGGAAATAAATCAAGCAAACAACTTATTATAATGAAAGTCAAAGAAAATAGAAAGTACATGGAAACATGAACAATGTGCTGGGAGAATGAAAATAAAGAGATAAATACTAGAACTTATTTCAACAAGAATGGCTTTGGCCTTACTGATAAGAAGGAACTTAATTAGTGATCAGTAAAGTCCAAAGATCTTGAATATTATTTTAGCTTCACTTAAAAAAATGTTAACTATTTATAAACATACTAATGAATTTCTATATCTTTTAAAGAAATATTTATTTATAAAGACAATTCTAGTGTACTATTTATCTTGAGTTAACATCTAAAATAGGCTCTGAGGTTTAGTTATTTCAAATAAATAAACCACTTACTTTATCCTAATGTTTACAAATTCTAAGAATATCAACAAAATTGAGAAAATATTAAATATTACTGCTCAATTATAAATTTAAAAAGGAAGATCCCTAGATTTCAAGTTGTTTAACTCAAGGATTCACAATGCAGTGATTTTCTGTCACAAATTTTTGTCTTCAACAGTGTGTAACAGGCAAATAGCAAATAACAATTTAGGTCTTTTGTAGAATTAAGGAAAGCAAATTACCTATCTTGTGCTCCTCAGTGGAATGCATGCACTATGAAGACAGGGACAAAGTCCATGTTTCCTAATGTGTCTTCTGGGCCTCACCTAGCACCTCGTGCATGATAGGTGTTCAGTAAACA
Organism: Leptonychotes weddellii; assembly: GCF_054177405.1. Classification (NCBI taxonomy): domain Eukaryota; kingdom Metazoa; phylum Chordata; class Mammalia; order Carnivora; family Phocidae; genus Leptonychotes; species Leptonychotes weddellii. Next base: position 19,611,696 of record NC_138370.1, read on the forward strand.
CACATTCAGTGAATATATAAACAGACATTTTTATAGTAACAGCCCTCATGGACACATTGAATCATATCAGATAAAATCTGATAAAATTCTGTCCATGAAAGTCAAAATACAAAACATGACTGGAATGACTGGGTGGCGCAGTAGGTTAAGCACCTGACTCTTGGTTTCAGCTCAGGTCCTGATCTCGGGGTTGTGGAATTGAGCCCTGCATTGGCTCCATGCTTGGTGCGGGATCTTCTTGAGATTCTCTCTCTCCTGTTCCCTCAGCCCCTACCGCTCATGCTCGCTCACTCTCTCTCAAATAAATAAATAAATCTTAAAATAAATAAAATAAAAATAAAATATGACTAATGAATTCTATCTAAACAGTCAGATATTTTCCTACTCAAACCTTCTTTTTCTCCAAAGGATCTAGGATAAGCTTGCTATTATAAGCTTCTAGGTGTATAGGCACTAAAGGGAAAGGGGATGTTGAGGCACTGTCTCAGTTCATCCACTTAAAGGTATACAAGTGAAGAAAAAAGCTTGGAGAGGAGGTGGGAAATGAGGGAAGGGAGGTGGATTTCAAATCTTCAATTTTATTTCAGCAAAGTCCAAAATCTCAAATTTAAAATCATCAGTTACAGTTAGTTATCATTTATCTTTAATATCTTTTCATCTGGAATAATTTGTCTTTCTTTGTATTTCATGGAACCAATAATTTTGAAGAATACAGTGTATTTATTTTGTAATCTGTCCCTCAATTTGTTTTTGTCTGCCTTCCTTTGTGATTAAAGACAGGTTATAGGGCGCCTGGGTGGCTCAGTTGGTTAAGCGACTGCCTTCGGCTCAGGTCATGATCCTGGAGTCCCTGGATCGAGTCCCGCATCGGGCTCCCTGCTCAGCAGGGAGTCTGCTTCGCCCTCTGACCCTCTCCCCTCTCATGTGCTTGCTCTCTCTCATTCTCTCTCTCTCAAATAAATAAATAAAATCTTTAAAAAAAAAAAAAAGACAGGTTATATACTTTTGGCAGGAATACCACAAAGGTGAGGTGGAATTATTCTCAATGAATTTTAACAGGATGTACATGCCGTTGATCAGTCCATTTACTGGGAATGCTAATTTTGATCTTTAGGTTTTGCCATTGTCAGGTTTTGACACTGTATAGTTGTTATTTTATTATTTTAGTCACTGTAATTAATCACTGCCTTCCAGGGAAATATTTTGAGACTGTACAAATTTCCTCTTCTCCAACTTTCACTAGTGAGTTATTGCACCTTTTGATGATTTTCGCTTAATTGCCAAATTGTTAACTTAATTCCATTGTTCCTCTGTATTCATTAGTTAGCATTCTACCATATGAAAGAGGGTTTCCTTTCCCTGCCTGTATTTATTTGTGTCAGTGCAGACTCCTACATTTTTACTTTAGTTAATAGGTTATAACTTTCATATCATTATTTATTTTGATGTTCAAATTGTCCCAAAGTAGCTGGGTTCTGTGTCTCTTTGACAGATGCCACTCATCTTGTGGCTGTTTGCCTGTTTTTTGGCACAAGAAGATATTTTATTCTCATCTTGTATTTTCCCTCCTCCATCTGTGAAAACAGCAATTTTTTATGGTTCCTTTCCTTTGAAAATGGTATCAAGACAACAAAATCTGTGTGGTGGGTGTGTTCATTGCAAGTAACCCTTACGGTGGATAGAACTGGGATGCACATGAACACATACTTTGTGTGTAAAGACGGAGAGACAGACATATAAATTAAAAAAAAAAAAAGACACAGTTAATGGAGAAAATCAACAAAACCAGAGATGAGTTCTTTGAAAAGATTAATGACTGATAACACATTTTCAATATTAGCCAAGAAATAACAGAAAAAAATGCAATATCAAGTATCAAAATAAGGAAATCAATATGACCATGCAAAGAAAAGATAATACAATGATTTTATTATCTTATGCCAATAAATTTGACAATTTAGGTGAAATAAAAACATTCCTTGAAAAACATTTAACAAAAATGACAATAGAAGTACAGAAATCTAAATTAAATCCTTTTAAAAGAAAAAATTTATGGGCGCCTGGGTGGCTCAGTTGGTTAAGCGACTGCCTTCGGCTCAGGTCATGATCCTGGAGTCTCGTGATTGAGTCCCGCATCGGGCTCCCTGCTCAGCAGGGAGTCTGTTTTGCCCTCTGACCCTCCCCCCTCTCATGTGCTCTCTCTCTCTCTTTCTCTCTCACTCTCTCAAATAAATGAATAAATAAAATCTTTAAAAAAAAAAAAGAAAAAATTTACTACCTATTTTAAAAATGCATATGTTATTTTTAACTTTCTCAGATTTCCTGATGAATTTCTCCAAATATTTAATTCCTGAATAATACCAATCTTAAATAAACTCTTCTAAAGAATAGCAATTATAGAAACAATTCCTGATGAAGGGCGCCTGGGTGGCTCAGTTGGTTAAGCGACTGCCTTCGGCTCAGGTCATGATCCTGGAGTCCTGGGATCGAGTCCCGCATCGGGCTCCCTGCTCAGCAGGGAGTCTGCTTCTCCCTCTGACCCTCCTCCCTCTCGTGCTCTCTGTCTCTCATTCTCTCTCTCGCAAATAAATAAAATCTTAAAAAAAAAAAAAAAAAAAACAATTCCTGATGTATTTTATGAGACTAGTTATGGCCTTGCTGTCAAAAATCTATGACAGGTATTATTTATTATAGAAATTGAAATGGAAATGTGCATTCTGGACATAAAGGCAAAAATTCAATACAGTATACTATCAAATCAATGAATATGTAAAAATTATGGCCTATCAAAAATAAGAAAGTAGAACGCTTTAGAGGGATTGAAGTCAGTGTTCAATGAATGAGCAAAATGCAAGAAATCTTATATATATGATTCAAAGATAATTTGACAAAAGTACTTATTTGTTATGAAATGGCCAAAAATGAAACAGGAGGATGTCAGAGAATGCATGTTTTTGGGAAACTCAATGCAAGTTTATTTATTTATTTATTTATTATTTATTTATTTATTGTATAGTTGACACACAATGTTACATTAATTTCATGTGTACAGTTACAGTGTTTTCACACATCTATACATTTAGCACATTAAGATACTTATCAAAATATGCTTTGCTACTAAGTGGTGATGCTATGACTAGAACATATGTCTTCTTAATGGTATACTAGCATGTTTGCTCAAACGTTGGTGTGATGTGTCATATGATTTCAGGATGTTTATGAACATTTGTGATTTTATAGTTTTAATTCCTTTTTTAAGTGTTAACATATCAAGGTGTATATGGCATCACTATTGTTTTGTTCATTTTAAATGTACCTTGTTTTACAATTTCTTAATTAATTGACTTGTATAAAGCATTTTCCAGTTATAAATAATTTTATTTCTTCTAATTCTTAACTTCTATTGGCATAATATTCTACTATGATGTTTCTGAATGTTTTTCTCATATGCGGTATTCTATATTTTAAGGAATTGGCATGTTTATATCAAAATTATGATGTTCTAAAATTATTTGTATATTTTTCTATTATTTTGATAACTATTAAGCATTAGAAAGTACTACATTTTTTTAAAAATCCACTTGATATTTTCTTTTATCACAGGTTAAGACTGACTGTATGAGAATTTTCCATTTGGGAAAAATATGACACAAAGAGAAAAGTTAAATTAGTAGGATGTAAACATGTAAACTTTCAATTTATGAGTACAAATACAAATTTTATTTAGCAAATAATAGTACTTTAATGCACTCTAAAATGTGCTTACTTAACTTCTGTTCTACCTACTATATATCTTGGTGTGGTTTTCCTTGTGTTTATCCTGCTTGAGGTTTGTTGAGCTTCTAGGACTTTCAGATTTATGTATTTCAACTTTTTAGAAATTTTATCATTTTGTTTTCAAATATTTGTTTCTTCCCAAACTCTCTTCTTTTCCTGGTACCCTACTCACATATTGAATCACACAACAGTACCATGTGAATTGGAAACTTTTTCTAGTTTTCTTCAGTTCATATCACTATTTCCTTACCATCTAGTAATTCTTTTCCTAAAGATTTTTTGTTTGTTTGTTTACTTCTAGAATTTACATTTTGTTCTTTTTGCATTTTATCTATTTCTGTATTGTTTCCTGTTTGTTTCTTTCTGATGTACGTATTTCCCTTTAAATCCTTTAAAGCATTTAAAAGTGCTGTTTGAAAGTCTTTGTTTCTTAACCCATTATCTATATGATTTCTGGATCATATTTGTTTGTTTATTCACACTGATATTATGTCAGAAACTATGAATACTATATTGTGATTCATCTGGGTTTTATTGTCTTTCTTCTTAAAATGCTAAGTTTTCTTTAGATGACAGTTAATTTACATGTAGATCATCTTGATTACTTCAAAGCTTGTTTTTAGGGTTTTTAAAAATTTTTGTTTATGGGTCTCCTGGGTGGCTCAGCCAGTTAAGCATCTGCCTTCAACTAAAGTCATGATCCCAGGGTCCTGGGATAGAGCCCCACAATGAGGGGGGTCTCTCATCAGCAGGGAGCCTGCTTCTCCCTCTGCCCCTGCCCCCACTCATGTTGTCTCCCACGCGAACTCTCTTTCTCTCAAATAAATAAATAAAATCTTATTTTTTTTTCCATTTTGAATGTGTCTGGAAAATTCATTTACTCTAGGCCTCTCCTATCCCTACCCTAAGCCATGACTTTCCTGGAGTCTATACTGATTGTCATGGTATCAACAATGTGGCTCCATTCCAACTGATTGAAACTCTAATGTGTCTCAGTTCTGTGTGATTTCCAGTATTTGTCCAATGTATAGTTCCCTGGTAGTTTTCCTCTCTTTATAAATTGCACTTAGACTGGTCTCAAGGGGTCTTGTCCTACAGATGTGCAAATTAGTATTTAGTTAAAAACTCAAGAGGATATCCATGTTGATTTGGGGATCTCCCCTGTTGTCAACTGTTTGAAATTTTCAAATTTTTGTCTAGTTTTATAGTTGTTATGGCCGTCCCCTTATCATGGCCAGAAGAAGCTCTTTGTCAGTTTCTTTTTCAATGAGATTTTTTAAAAGATTTATTTATTGGGGTGCCTGGGTGGCTCAGTTGGTTTCTGCCTTCAGCTCGGGTCATGATCCCAGGGTCCTGGGATCAAGCCCCACATCAGTCTCCCTGCTCTGCGGTAAGCCTGTTTCTCCCTCTCCCACTCCCCCTGCCTGTGTTCCCTCTCTCACGGTGACTCTCTCTCAAATAAATAAATAAAATCTTTTAAAAAAAAGATTTTATTTATTTATTTGACAGAGAGAGAACATGAACGGTGAGGGAGGGGCTGAAGAAGAGAGAGAGAGAGTCTCAAGCAGACTCCTCGCTGAGCGTGGAGACCAATGCAGGGCTCGATATGATGACCTGAAATCATGACCTGAGCAGAAACCCAAGACCAGACGCTTATCTGACTGAGCCACCCAGGGGCTCCAATTTCCATAACATTTAAAAAAAATTTTTCTCTTTAAAGTTTCTGTATCTTGTTATCATTTATTACTATCTTTGTTATTTCTTGTTTTTTAATTTCTTTGGGTTTTTAATACTTTCCTTCAACATATTATATCAATTCCTAGCTCATGATTTTCATTTTTTTATGGAATTTGAATGGGTTAAGTGACGATTTCATCAATTTCTATTTCTCCCATTTAATAAGCAGTAGAGGTTAGGATTGAAAGCAGGTGTTTAACTCTGTAGTTGCTAGGTGCAATCTTGAAAACATGTTTTCATGAGAGACTATGGACTCTGAGAAACAAACTGAGGGTTCTAGAGGGGAGGGGGTGGGGGGATGGGTTAGCCTGGTGATGGGTATTAAAGAGGGCACGTTCTGCATGGAGCACTGGGTGTTATGCACAAACAATGAATCATGGAACACTACATCAAAAATTAATGATGTAATGTATGGTGATTAACATAACATAATAAAAAAGATAGACATAAAACAAAAAAAAAAAAAAAAAGAAAGAAAAGAAAACATGGTTTCAGTGGTTGCCCAGTCAAGCCTCATAGGGTTCAAAGGTATTTCTCAGAATTTATCTTTGTTCTAGTAGCTTGACTAACTTGTCATCATCTCGAGGGTGAGATCGGGTGGGGGAGAATTCTGTTGCTTCCTGCTTCAGTGCTCTGCCAGTGTAGTTATCTGGCTAGTCTGTCTCTATCACTCCTTTTCGACTGTTGCTCACTTTCTTTATTCCCTCTCATTTCTCTCTTCATCATTTCTGCTGGCTCACTGCTTCCATTTCCTAGTAGCTTCTGCTTCCTGTCATCTGTCTCCATATTTTTCTACTTTTTACAATTTTACTTTCTGTTAAATCTTTTTATATACATTAAACTCCCTATTAGAAATTATTTTATTGTGGGCACCTGGGTGGCTCAGTTGGTTAAGCGACTGCCTTCGGCTCAGGTCATGATCCTGGAGTCCCGGGATCGAGTCCCGCATCGGGCTCCCTGCTCGGCAGGGAGTCTGCTTCTCCCTCTGACCCTCCCCCACTCATGCTCTCTCTATCTCATTCTCTCTCTCAAATAAATAAATAAAATCTTTTTAAAAAATTATTTTATTGCATTTAAGATATAATTCAGAACCATAACCCCTAGAGAGTAGAATTCTCATGGCAGTATAAACTACAAGGCTCTGGAAAACCACACATTTCTGTCATTGAGCTACAAAAGATTTCCAGCTTATGCTGGCCAAACTACTATGGCAAGATAGCATGGATTCTATTATGGTAATAATTTTAAGGAACTACTTTGGCAACTTACTCAGAAAGGGGCCTATGGGTGTGAGGTTTTCTCAAAGTATTATGTCCAATACAGGCACAAAAGCCATCATCTGTCTTCCACTTCTGTCTTATTCATGTTAACTTTCACCTTAAATAAAGAATAATATTGATTTATGTGTGTGTGTCTTTATGTGTGTGTATGAGTAGGTGTGTGGGTGTGTGCATGTAAAATCATCCTTTGTTTCTCAAATGCCTAATATTGACAATCTAACCTAATACATGTAAGAAATAATGAGATCCTGATTAACTTAAAAATAGTTTCTCTTCTTGTGAATTTAATCTTTGTTGTTTTATTATTATTATTATTATTATTATTATTATAGATGGCATAATGGTTAATAGCACAGACTTTGGATTCAGACCAGATCTGGATTCAAACATCTCTACCAATTTTTACTTTTCTTATTTAGGTGATGTCATTTACATATTCTGAGCCTTAATTCAACTTTCAGTATTAAATGCATATAGTGTATATGAACACAGTTTATACAGGGTCCAGGTTTGTATGAATCAAATTAAGCATCTATATTATCATCACCTTTTGTTAGAATGAGACTAAAGAGAAAAAAAAAGTGGTGTTCAAGCTACTGTCCATATGACTTGATATCGAGTTATCCTGTTAAAATTACGTTAATTTTAATTGGGAATGTCTCATTTTTTAAAGTATGGAGATTATTTGATTAAATATGTTAAGGGAGATCGCTTTTATAGCCACTCAGTTTAGCCATCAGATAAAGCTACCAAGATTAATTTCAGAGTAATCAGTGTTGCATGAGAAGTAATATATTTATGCACCCTAGTGCTGTAACACTTGCAACAAAAGCCACTCACCAAACTTACTAAATTTTAAATATAGCTACTTTGAAAACAATCTAGGCTTGTGGGAGAAAGCAAAGTCCTCAATGACCTTAGAAAACTGAGTTATGTTATCTCCATGAATATACAAAGATATAGTCAATGACTTTGTAAACTCTATTGCACTTTCATCATCTTTTTTTTTTTTTAAAGATTTTATTTATTTATTTGACAGAGAGAGACACAGCGAGAGAGAGCACAAGTAGGGGGAGGGGGAGAGGGAGAAGCAGGCTTCCCGCCGAGCAGGGAGCCCAATGCGGGGCTCGATCCCAGCTCCCTGGGATCATGACCTGAGCCGAAGGCAGACGCTTAATGACTGAGCCACCCAGGTGCCCTGCACTTTCATCATCTTTTAAACTGATATCACACTGAGGAAAGCAATTAATTTGTTTGGCTTTAAGTAACATGTATTTTCTCCTTTGTTACCGATATCAAAAACCTATGTCATTTTAAGAAGGTAAATGTTAAATAAGCATAATTGATTCCTTACTCCTTGAATGAAATAATCTCATCGAATACATGAACTGAAGAATTAAAAAAAATATGTATCTGTACAAGCACAAAAGCAGTGATCTATCATTGCTAAAGCAAGACAGGGATTAGGCTGGAATCTGGAATAATCATTGGAATCTGGAAAGGCTCTATTGAGACTTTTCAGCTGGGGAAGAATGAATATAAATGTAGAGTATGGCCCTTCTTTGGAAATTTGTCCTGTATCCTTCAACATTATTGCTCACAAAAACACTTTCAAAAACACCATAGGTTCAAAAAAAAAAAAAATCATGTTTATAATATATTCAGACTGTAATTATGTGATTTTTAAAGGGAGATATTAATAGCATGAATGTTATATTCCTGACCTCAGGAAACTATAAAACAGATGAGTTATTTACATGAGATATCTTCAGGGTTGTATCTTCAAACTGATGCTAAAATGCAGTGGAACTACCATCAACTCTTTTATTTTGTCCTTACTTTATTATATCAGTGGTAACAAACATAATTATTTAATTTCAAAAACAGTGGTTACTTACAAAGGCTGTGTACTTGGGATTTAAAATGAACTTTACTGAAGACAGAGCATCTTGAAATAATTTCTAATTGTGGTAAATACTGGAATTATAATGGTTTCTTCCAAAGTAGTATGTCTTAAAGTTCAAGAACCAAAACATAGTATTGTGAAAATGTTCAAAATATTTCTGTCATTTGAAATATAGATAGTAGAAGTAGTTGTTAAGGCACCTTAAAGTATAATTTATGAAAAAAAATAAAGCCATTAAAGCCAATACCATAAACCATCCTATCAATGTACTGGAGCTCCAAAATTACAACTTTAAGGTATCAATGACATAAAATTGGCCCATTTTCCCCCCCACCAATGCCCCAATTCTAATCACCAGAGGCAGCAGCTATTAATGGCTTTTTTTATTAGTAGTTTTTAAAATAGTCGTCATCATGATTTTTCAAAATAGGTATTTTCTCTGTTGTCAAACATATACTGAATATATAGACTTCTCACTGTAAAGGATGAGAAATTTAATTGATCTACACTGCTTTCTGTTTCTTTCACTTCCTTGAGTTTCTACTTCAGACAGTTATTTTTAATATTCCAGTACTTGCCCTCAGAAGTTTAAATTGTATACTTATTTCTTGATTCATCAATTCTAGATAGCACTTTTTTAAAAGTTTTATTTAAATTCCATTTAGTTAACATACAGTATAATAGTAGTTTCAGGTGTACAATTTAGTGATTCAGCACTTCCATACAACACCCAGTGCTCATCACAAGTGCCCTCCTTAATCCCCATCACCTATTTCACCTGTCCCCACCCCACCCCACCCCACCCTGGGAACCATCAGTTTGTTCATTATAGTTAAGAATCCGTTTCTCCATTTTTCTCTCTTTTTCCCTTTGCTCGTTTCTTTTGTTTCTTAAATTCCACTTACGAATGAAATCATATATTATCTGTCTTTCTTTGACTGACTTACTTCACTTAGAATAATACTCTCTAGCTCCATCCATGTTCTTGCAAATGGCAAAATTTCATTCTTTTTTATGGCCGAGTAATTCTTTTACACACACACACACACACACATATTCAGTTTCTTTGCTGGTTATTTGTCTATTCAAGTTTTCTATTTCTTCCTATTTCAGTTTTGGTAACTAAAATTTTACTTTCATTTATTTCCTTACTTATCCTCCATCTCCCACCTTCTGCTGAGGATTATGTTATATATATATATATATATATACACCATCAGGGTTTATAATACTTACATGTTGTTTGTTAAAATTGTGTATAGATCAAATCTAAAAATTAAATTTCAATATAGATGACAATACATTTTATTTATATGTTAACTCTTATTCAAAACCAAGTTGTTATTGGGCCTACAGAGTAGTATTTTCAATGCTATTTTATTAATACTGTGCCATTGAAAAGACAACATTCAAAACATTATAGTCAAAGAAGTATTGCCTTTATAAACTTTATCAAATGCTTAACATCATGCCTTGAAGTTAATGTGCTTCATACACACACACACACACACACACACACACACACACACAGATTTTTCTTTTTTCCAGGTTATCTTTATACCTGTGAGCAAAAAGAAAAAAAAAATAAACTACCACAAATATTTTATTATATTTCATCATCAGAAACATCCAGATTTTTTATATCACACACTATGTTAAGTAAAGGCTATTTTCTTCTGGAAAACGATGAAGTTAGCCCTCTAATTCTATTATCTCTTCCTTATATTATTTCTTGTTTCTTAATTTATAGTATTTCCACTTGTTCATCTTGATCTTTCTCTTTAGTCCCTTTGTTTTCCTTCAGTATCTAGGAATTTGGGGAGCTTATTCATATTTTTAAATATATTACTCTATTAACAAATACTAGTAGCTTGCAAAGGATTTGGGGTAACTGATATATAAAGCTAATGACACCTCTCAGCCCGACTTATGTGTCAAAATAGAGAAGATCTGATGCTGAAGTCAGCCAATTTACTGTTTTTTACTTTTGGATACAATACATATCTTTCTCTGGACACTCCCCAGAACTTCCCAAGAGACCATTTTAATTAATAGCTCCTATTAATGATTTTATTCATTTTCACAAGTCTTTATTGTGTTCAGTAGTTTCTAAAGATCTTGATTTACTATCCAATTTTATCTTTTTATCAAATCTGTCAAGTAGAATGGGATGATTATTAAATTTTATAAATTAATCAATTAATCTCAGATAATATGTCTTTACCAAGATCTTAAAATGCTGTATTTAGAGATTCAGAAAATCTGCATGTAAGTCAAATATGCCAATTTTTGTTGAAAAATAAACGGAAGTCTCAGTTTTCTTAGGTTTGTGATCTTAATCGTCATGAATAAGAGAAATCAATCTTGCCACTACTCTTGGCATGATTAGCAATTAAATTATGAATTTATTTGGAATGAAGAAAATAAGGATAGACTTTGAGTTTTTTAGTACAAATAAAATTGTGTGCCTGTTTTTCTCCTTATTGAATATATAAATTATCTTGCGTTCTTGACATGGTTATAACAAAACATCTGCTTGTAGCTTATAAAACAACAAAGTGCACAAACACTTGGGGAATAAATAAAATGTACAATAAAGATTGAAGAGATTGACACCATAAGTTAGATATAATAATAACATATTTGGATTCAAGAACAATGTTAGGACAAATGCCTTATTTGTTGCACTGGAATTCTAGCTTGCCAAAGTGAAATTGAAATATACCTATAATTTTTGAAAACATTCAGCAAACATTTTTGTTGTCAATGTTGTACTATAGAAAAGTGCTTGGGAATAAATTCAGATACAGCTTAAATGTCAACTTTTGGGAAAATACAGTTTTATCATTTGAATATAACTTTGTATAATATGTATGTTATTTTACTAACAAAATATTTAAACATGTAAGTGCTAAGAATTGGTCAATAAATAGAACTTATTTTTTTAAAGATTTTATTTATTTATTTGAGGGAGAGAAAGAGCATGAGACAGAGCATGTGTGAGAGAGAGAGAGGGAAAAGCAGCGGCAGCGGGGGAGAGGGGAGAGAGAGAAGCAGGCTCCCCACCAAGCAGGGAGCCCGATGCAGGACTCCATCCCAGGATGCCAGGATCAAGACCTGAGCCAAAGGCAGACACTTAAGCAACTGAGCCACTCAAGCACCCAATAAACAGAACTGACATGAGAATTTAAAGTAACGTTCTTTAGTTTCAGAAGTTCATGGCAAAATATTTTTTAGGAATTTTAAAAAGTAATCTGTCAATATAATATTTTATATTATATAGACACGTGTTTGGGGATACATAAATATATACATATATGTACACATTTATTTAACAAGGATGCTTATATGTTTAGGAATCTGATACTACATACACACTATATATTATGTTTTACAAATTCGGTTTGTTTTGTCCTCGCTGATTGACTCTTGTAGTATGTTTGTCTTCTTAGTGTGTTACAATATTAGCATACTATAAATATTAGAAGACTAGTGTGTCAGAATATTATCTCTTTCCTAAAAGTAAGATCTATTATTTTTAATTTGTAAGACTCACTAATTTTTATTATATTTTACCCAATTTTCAATAGAAAAAATCTTGTGTTCATATGTGAATGGTGGCATTATGGGAATTCTTTTCTTTTTAATGCTTTCCTATGTTTTCCATATTTTGCACAATAAAACATTACTTTCATAACAAAAAATAAAAGATTATTTTCTAATAACACTAAGTTCAGATTATTTTCTTAAAGTCAACACTGTGTAGTTATTCAGAAAATATATATTGTTTCCCTTTAGACATGCTGAATTGGTAATACCTGTGGAACATTTCGGTGGAGCTATCTTGCAGACAGTTGAACATAGAAGGCTGAATTCTAAAGAGAGATCTAGGTAGAAAGAGACAATTTTTTAAATAAAGTCATGAACCCAGGTTATATCACTAAGTACATGTGTGAAATTCAAGAGAAGATAGCCAAAGATAGAATTACAAGGAAATGTCTTTGAAGGGTGGTCATAAAATAGAATAAAAATAGGTAATATTTATTTATTGGTTTCTCACTGTCAATAAATTTTCTAAATTTTTTGCTCATAATAAAATTTTCTCACTAATTTTATGAAGAAAAAAATATTCTTAATGGCATTTTGCTGTTAAAGAAACTAAATCACAGAGAAACTGAGTAACTTGCTCCCGGTCATAGAAATAATATGTGTAAGAATGGGATTTCAAACTCAGGCAATGTGGCTTCAGAGCCCATGGTCTTAAACACTATTCTCTACTAGCCTTGGAGGGTGCAAAGAGTTCAGAATGCCTAGAGAATAGTCCAGGAAAGTTATTTGGAAACCAAGAGAATGTTCTAGCATAGAAGCCAAGTATTTCAAAAGGTGGTACAGACCAAATGTTAAATTACATTCAGAAATCCACAAGGGTAGGAAGCAAAGTTATCCAGTGGATTAAAATTAAAATTGACAGCATGTGTATTTGAGAGGAGGGAAGCCAGATAGGATTGGGGGGCAATGGGGAAAGGTTATGGACAAATATTAGAGATATTCCAATGTGGACAAGGAGAGAGTTATCAGGTGAGTTTTTTTAGAATTAGCTCTAGTTGAGATAAGGAAACTCCATGGTTTGTAAAGTTTGATCCATTTGTCACCTAGGCCAGAAGACACTTAAGCTTAATGTTTCTCCTTTTGCTTATTGGTGCCAGAAGCACTAGAAGATTTCAGTATGTCTGGCACCTGTTAATATTCAGTCTGATATCAGTCAGGAGAAAAGAGTATACTTGAACCCTGGGTCCATCTCTTTGATATCTCTGTTTATTTCAAATTTTCTTGACTTCGATATAACCACACAAGCTTAGTTTCTTCCTTCCTTTATAATTTTTTTTCAATGTTGCCCTTCTTACCCCTTCTCTCCCTGACCTCCCAAAGCAAGATTTTTCCTCAAATTCACGTATCATTTTTATGCTTTACTTCCTTTATGCACCATTTTTCTATTCTTTTACTGAACTCCCCTTACTTAGTAGCTGATTCTAGATCAAACAACTAGCTTCAGGCTGGGAATTCTTAAAATTATATTTTAATTAATTTCCTTTCTACCAAACTTGAGTTCTCTTGACTATTTTCTTTCCTTTTCCTTATATTTTAATCCCTATATTAAGCTTTACGTGCATAAATTTAATTTCATTTATACTCCTCCCTTCTATGTTCCATTCTGTCCTCCTCCTACTAAATGCAAACTTTGAGAAGGTAGAGTCCATACCTCCCTTCAATATTGTGGCAGCTAGCATATGTCTGGCAGATGTACAAGTTCCCTTTTCCATTCTCTAGTTATCCAAGCTCAATAGCAACATCTGCTGATTTCAAGTCTGTCTCTTATCCATCTTTGCTACATCAACTCAAATCCAGTTTCTCATCTATTCATGCCTAACTTATTTTAACAACTTATGTCTTGGTCTTGGTGAACCTTCACTTTTTATTACTTTTTCTAATCAAAAGTGAATTGTTAAAAAAAAAGTGAATTGTAATGAGTGTGGTGAATATCCTTCCAGACTGTTTTAAAAATATATATTAAACTTAGAGTTTTGAATTATATATGAATTAATTATGTATGAATTATATCTGTCTACCATTTTACAACCTACTTTATTCATGTAATAATATCTTTTAACTATGGTGATAAAAAAGATCAATTTTATGAATTTAACCATAGCTTAAAAAATTCCATTTTCAAATATACCACATCTGATCTATCATTCCCTTACTGCTGTATATTGGGTTCTTTACAACTTTACCCAACTATAAACCGTCTTTCAAACACATTCTTGAGCCTATCTACTTGTAAAACCGTGTGATAATTTCTCTAAATACTCTTTTTAGAATTTTTCTGAAATAGATAGAGTAAGGCCATTTTCACTGTTGATAGATGACACTGACTTGTTTTCCAGACTGGTTGTTCCAAATATACTTTATCAGAAGCATGTGAGAGAACTATCCCACAAAAATGTCTAGCACACTTCATGCTAAAAACTTTAATCTGTTCATTAATTTGGTAGGTAAAAAGGTTTTAGATACATTACTTCAAAATGTCCATTTCCTCAATAATAAGTAGATAGTATGTCTTTAAGTTTACCCGCCACTTGTATTTCTGTTTCTTTGAATTACCTGTTCATGTGCTTCTTATTTTATTTTATTATTATTATTTTCACCCACTTCTACTTCTATCTCTGTTCTTCACAGTTTACTGAAACAGAGAAGGAAATACAACTCTTTGATTTATATTTTGCAAAATTTCTGAGTATACTGTTTTATTCTATGTTCTTGTAGCTCAAGTCCAGAGAGAATCAATAAGCAAAATATAAATGTGTGACAAAATCAGTGAACACCACAGAGGAAATATTTTGAGATAATTTTAAAATTATTTATAAAATAATAAGTCAACCAGAGTGAACTTAAGTTTATTACTACTGGTTTACATTCTAATCTATTCAAAAGATAAAACCCAGGACCCAGTTTTTTTATAACAATTACTCAGATGTATTTCATTTTTCCACTCATTCCATTTGTACACAATAAATCATGAATGACTTTCCAAGTACACTGAAAAGACTTATTAGGAAGCATCATAATTATTTGCTTAATTTTGACTTAAAAATGAGAGTTTTAGAGGGACAATTGAATAGAAATTTATTGATTAACTAAATATGTTTATCAGAAATAAATTTTACAAACAAGTTCTAAAATTGCCCCTACCCTCTCCTCCATATAGTTAAAACTCTGCAAGTTTAATTAAATATATACCGCATATAGAGCCTTTTAAATCAAGTTTCACAAAAAGTTATAAATGTTAAAACTCAAAGTGATTACCTTTAAGTCACAGTGAATTTCAGTTAAAATTAACAAATTCAATTTTAAGTAATTTCTAAGTGTATTTTCAGATATTAGTGTATTTTTAAATTAGTATCTTAATATCATTCCTATCATGCTACATGACAGGTAATTAAAAATAGAAATACATTTGTAAGTAAATTTCAGTATCTATAAAGCGATTGAAAATATTTTATTCCAAGGAACAATAGAATGAGAGGTTGAATGCAGTTAACTTGACACTTACCTCTAATTAAGCAGATGACTAGATTTGCATGTCAAAACCTTATATACTGGAGATTCATTATTTACCTACTTTCCCTAAGGCACTCTTCAGAACTCCAAACAAACTCAGCTGCCTGTTGGCGGGATGAAACCTGCAGAATTCAAAATTTATGCACATATGGATATATGTATTGATAGATAGGTGGAGGGATTTTATTTATTTTATTTATTTCTTTTAAGATTTTATTTATTTATTTGAGAGAGAGAGAGAGAGATACAGCATGAGAGGGGAGAGGGTCAGAGGGAGAAGCAGGCTCCCTGCTGAGCCGGGAGCCCGATGTGGGACTCCATCCCAGGACTCCGGGACCATGACCTGAGCCAAAGGCAGATCGCTTAACCAACTGAGCCACCTAGGTGGAGGGATTTTAAAGAGAGGTTAATTGAAGCACTTTGTACCATAGCATGTATTAGATGTTTCCTCCTGGAAATTTTTTCATGTAATAGGTTCTTTATTATGAATATGTAGATGAAGAAACTCTCATCTTGCATTATAACAAATTTTCCAAAATGTGTAGTCATATAAATATTTCATTAGATATAAGAAACAATTTAATGGTGATACTTTTTAAATTCTAGTAAAAACCAGTATTCTCCTAAAAATCATCATGTTCTTACATGGCATGAGAGACACTGGGTTCTCCCAGAAGTATTTTTCTTACTAATAGAAAAGGAGCCACAAGGTTCTGTTTGTTCTCTAGTAGAATATATTCCAGGCATGTACAGAAATCATCACTGCTAAAAAAATAAAATAAAAATTAAGAATGTAGTCCTGAGATGGAATTCATTGTTAATATAAGTTAAATGAATTTTTATTTAAAAAGACTAATTCTCATTAAAGAATATACAGTGCAAATAGCAGTACCATTTCTAACTATCTTATCAGAAATCAGGCAACATGCAATGCATTTTACACATAATATTCAAATAATTGTAACAATAAGCCTATATTGAAGACATTATCCATGTTTTATTCATGTGAAAAAATGAAGCTGGACAACTAGCTCATGTTTATATAAAAAGTAATGAGTGGATTTGGGATTTTATTGCAGCTCTGTTTACTTAAAAGTCCAAATCCTTAGCTTTTAAACATATCCCCAAGATAAAACAAAAACCAAAAGGAGACTTATTTGCCCATAATCAAGAAGATACTGGAATAAACTGGCCGATTGAATTTAAAGGAATTATATAGAGAAATTAATCATCAGTATTATCTCATGGAGTTATTGACTTTCTTGATGTAAAAGCAACCTAAAATCCTTTGTGTTATCCTCTTTCTATCTTTGTATTTGCTTGGTAGTCACTAAAATGAAATGCAAATCCAAACCACAATGAGATATCACCTCCCACCTTTCAGATTGTCTACTATCAAAAAGACCAAAAGAACCCAAAACAAACAAACAAAAAATGTTGATGAGGATGTGGAGAAAAAGAAACCCTTTTGTGCTGTTGGTGGGTATATAAATTGGTGCAGCTATGGAAAACAGAATGGAGATACCTTAATGTTAAAAATAGTACTACCATATGATCCAGCAATACCACATCTGGGAATTTATCAGAAGAAAATGAAAACACAAATTTGAAGAGACATATACACCCCTATGCTCATTGCACAGTATTTACAATAGGCAAGATATGGAGGCAACCTAAATGTCCATTCATTGATTAATGGATAAAGAAGATGTGGTATAATATACAATGGATCATTAGCCATAAAAAAGGATGATATCTTACCATTTGCAACAACATGGGTAGACCTAGAGGGTATTATGTTAAGTGAAAGAAGTCAGACAAAGAAAAACAAACACCATATGATTTCACTTATATGTAGAATCCAAAAAAAAAAAAAAGCAAATGAACAAACAGAAACAGACTTATAGATAAGGGAAATATCCTTGGTTATTAGGGCCAGGGGGCAGGTGAAATAGGTAAAGGGGATTATGAGGTACAAACTTCCAGTTATAAAGTAAGTAAGTCATGGGGATATAATGTGCAGCATAGGGAATATTGTCAATAATATCATAACTTTGTATGGTGACAGTTGATAACTAGACTCATATTGGGGATCATCTTGTCATGTATAAAAATACCAAAAAACTATGATGTACACTTGAAACTGTAGGATATTGCACATCAATTATACTTAAAAAAATCTTATATGCCAACAAATTGGACCACATAGAAGAAATGGATCAATTCCTAGAAACATATAACATACCAAAACTAAAGGAGAAAGTTTGAACAGACCAATTACTAGCAATGAAATTAAATTAGTAATCAAAAAACTCCCAACAAACAAAAAGTCCAGGACCAGATGGCTTCACAGGCAAATTCTACTAAACATTTAAAGAAGAGTTAATACCTATTCTTTTCAAACTATTCCAAAAAATACAAGAAGAAATAAAACTTCCAAAGTTATCCTATAAGGCCAGTATCTATGAGGCCAGGGTATCACCCTGATACCAAAATCAGATAAAGACACCACAAAGAAGAGAACTACAGGCCAATATCTTTCATGAATATAGATGCAAAAATCCTCAAAAAAAAAAAAAAAAAAACTGAATCCAACAAGACATTTAAAGAATCATTCACCGTGATCAAGTGGGATTTACTCCTAGGATGCAAGGGTGATTCAGTATTTGCAAACAATCAACATGACACATCACATCAATAAGAAAAAGGACAAAGACCATATGATCACTCAAATAGATACAGAAAAGCATTTGACAAAGTACGACATCCATTCATAGGAAAAACCCTCTGCAAAGTAGGTCTAGAGGGAACATACCCCAACATAATAAAGGCCATGTATGAAAACCCCACAGTCAACATCATACTCAATGGTGAAAAACTAAGAGCTTTTCTTCTGTGGTCAAGAACAAGACAGGGATGTCCACTCTAGCTACTTTTATTCAACGTAGAACTGGAAGTCCTAGCCACAGCAATCAGAAAACATAAAGAAATAAAAGGTGTCTAAATTGGCAAGGAAGAAGTAAAGGTCTCACTATTTGCAGGTGACATCTTACTGTATATAGAAAACCCTAAAGACTCCACAAAAAAACTACCAGGACTGACAAATGAATTCAGTAAAGTCACAGAATACAAAATCAATGTACAGCAATCCATTGCATTACTATACACTAATAAGTCACAGAAAGTGAAATTAAGAAAATAATCCCAATATAATATCTAGGAATAAGCTTAACCAAGGAGGTGAAAAACCAGTACTCTGAAAACTAAAACACTCATAGAAGAAATTGAAGAAGACACAAAGAAATGGAAAGACATTCCATGCTCATAGATTGGAAAAACAAATATTGTTAAAATGTCTATAATACCCAAAGCAATCTAAACAGTTAGTGCAATCCCTATAAGAATACCAAAGCATTTTTCACAGAGTTAGAACAAAGAATCCTACAATTTTTATGGAACCACAGAAGACCCCAAATAGGCAAAGCAATCTTGAAAAAGAAAAAGAAAATTGGAGGTATCACAATTCCAGACTTTAAGTTATATTACAAAGCTACAGTAATCAAAAAGGTATGGTATGGGCACAAAAATAGACCCATAGATCAGTGGAACAGACGACAGAGCCCAGAAATAAACTCATGATTATATGATCAATTAATCTTTGACAAAGGAGGAAAGAATATACAATGGAAAAAAGTCTCTTCGACAAATGGTGTTGGGAAAACCAGACAGCTACATGCAAAAGAATGAAACTGGACCACTTTCTTTCACCATGCAGAAAAATAAAATGGATTAAGGACCTCAAAGTGAGACTGGAAACCATGAACATCCTTGGAGAGAGCACAGACAGTAATCCCTCTGACATAGGCCATAGCAACATTTTTTCTAGATATGTCTCCTAGGGAAGGGAAATAAAAGTAAAAATAAACTATTAGGACTGAATCAAAATAAAAAGTTTCTGCATAGTGAAGGAAACAATAAGCAAAACTGAAAGGCATCCTACTGAATGGGAGAAGATATTTGCAAATGGCATATCTTATATAGAGAGTATCCAAACATAGAAAGTATCCAAAATATGTAAAGAACTTACAAAACTCAACAGCCTCAAAAATAATCCAATTAAAAAATGGGAAGAAGACCTGAACAGACATTTCTCCAAAGGAGACATACTGATGGCCACCAGACACATGAAAAGATGCTCAAGATCAGTCATCATCAGGGAAATGCAAATCAAAACTACAATGAGATATCACCTCACACGTGTCAGAATGGCTAAAATCAACAACACAAGAAACAACAGGTGTTCATGAGGATGTAGAGAAAGGGGAACCCTCTTGCACTGTTGGTGGGAAAGCAAGCTGGTGCAGCTGCTCTGGAAAACAGTATGGAGGTTCCCAAGTAAAAATTAAAAATAGAACTACCCTATGATCCAGTAATCACACTACTGGATGTTTACCCCCAAAACACAAAAACACTAATTCATAGGGATACAGCCATCCTTATGTTTATTGCAGCATTATTTACAATAACCAGACTATGGAAACAGCCCAAGTGTCCATTAACTGATGAATGGATAAAGAAGAAATACTATGAATATACAGTGGGATGTTACTCAGCCATAAAAAGAATTAAATCATGCCATTTGCAACAACATGGATAGAGCTAGAGTGTATAATGCTAAGTGAAGTAAGTCAGAGAACACAAATACTGTATGATTTCATTCCTGTGTAGAATTTTAGAAGCAACACAAATGAGCAAAGGGAAAAAGAGAGAGGGAGAGAGAGAGATAAAGTGAGAAACAGTCTCTTAACTGTAGAGAACAAACTGATGGTTTGTTACCAGGGGGTGTTGGGAAGGGAGGGTTGGTGAAATAGGTGATGGGATTAAAGAGTACATTTATCATGATGATAAAAAATAACATAAAATAATAAAAAAAACTAAAAAAAAATCTGAGTTTGATTATCATTTTCTACATAATCATACATGTATTTTATAAGCCATATTTTTCCATAAAGGTGTTCAAACACCATTTAAGTGATACAGCAAGATAAAATAAATATTTTAAATTGATAGTATAACAATTATGACAGAGAAAAATTAGGGTAGGGAAGAGAAGATGAAGACAAGACTGAACTTTATACTGAAACTGTTAAGTAGAAATTTTCTGTGCATGCTAAACTAGGCTAAAAAATTGTCATTAGATTTCTGACAGCCAGTGCGAAGAAGCAAATATGATCATTTACATGCACCAATCTGTCCATGAGATAAAATCAACCAATTGCTCAGAATAAATGTAACTACAAAATAACAGCAAGGCCTGATTTCCAATACCTGTAACAAGAGTGTAGCTGTTTTAGAGTGTTGATTAAGAACTTTTACTTGATATCCAGACTTGCTGGGTTGCAGCGCAATAGCCATCAGTGAAAGTTAGGAAGAGGAATGTGACACATACCTCAATAAAAGACCACTACAGAAGTGCTGTGACAGTGTCCATAGGCAGAGTCCGATTTACAGCAGAAGGTAATTGAGAGGACTGACCCGATGTGGGTCATACGCACATAGAAACGAACAGTGAAAACCTCTGGTTTTATTCAACATAGAAAATGTCCCCCAAAATATCAGCAGTGAATATTTTTAAAGCACCTGTGACCACATGACCTTACTTAGTCATGAAATAATTATAACAAAGGACCTTTAAACTATGTGACAATTAATAATGTAAATTTCTGGTATATTCTTACCCTTAAGTCATGATCCCTGGGAAATAGATTCTGAAATGGATTTTTTTGACCAGGAGGATTTTTGGAAAGTGTATTCAGCATCAGTAAATGTGGGAGAGAGAAAAAATTAGCATTGGACAGAGGGAGGAGTTGACTTGCCCTGCAATTGTCCTAAAGGCCTCAGCTCTTCCACAGGAATCTCTGGAGCTGGATGACTCCAGAGTAGACCCTCCCTGAGGCAACAAGGCCAAGACTCTAGGCTTCAGCATGTACCAGTCATTGGGTACATACCCCCGCAATGGGATGTTATATGACATCTTCAGCTTGGATAATTCCTGGAGAAGGACTCAGCTGAGAGTCACCAGCCACCAACACTCTTAACAGCAGGGAAAATGAATGCTTCCACCCTAAAGGAGTGATCAGGGTGCTTGCTGTTCCACAGCATTCACTGCAACTCAAAACTAAGATAGCTGAAAAGCATGTCTGGGAAAAAAAAAATATATATATATATATATTTTTTTGCTATTTAAGATTATTACATAGAAGCTGGTTAAATGTCTAATAGTTTACAAAAGTGAGTCTGTTTCAAAATAATCCTGTGCATGCCTTCTTTTAGTTGTCATTCATAATCTGAGATGGAGATTTTATAAAGCTATCCATAGTTTATGGTCATTACATTGCTATCATACAACAAAATGTTAATTTTGTATTTAATCCCTATTGGCAAACAGGGAAAAATATGTATTCCTGTCAAGTAAAAATAGTTTCATCAGTAAAAAGATATGAAAGAAATTCTTGGTCTGATTTCAGTTCTGGCAGGATAAAATCAGATAAGATGAAAAATATTCTGGCTCTAACATCAGGAAATGTTGGATAACAAGTGAAAAACAAACAAAAGAGCATTAAACCCATCATTAAGCCATAAGTGAGGAAAGGAAAACCAAATAAATTGGTGAGCTTAAAACTATAATTAGTATTTGGAAAATTGCTTTGATTTCATTGTGAAATTCAACTTTTCATGCCATAACAATATTATTTATTCTTTTTTCACCGGTTTCCTTTCTTTACGTTGGTTTAGGAATGTAAAACTTTAAACAAAGGCAATCCACTTATCTTATCCTTATCTGGTGCTTATAATGTTGGTCATAATTGGGTCGAGATGATTATTTCTTAGTTGATCTTATAAGGTTTAATGGGAAAAGGTAAAGTTTATTCTAAAAATTCTAGGAAATCTTAGGATGCTATAATTAAAAAAAAAAAATTCCCAGATAAAAAAATTTCCCAGGTAAAAAGCATTTGTAAAAACAAACAGACCAAATTTATAAAAATTATAACAATTGTAACAAATCTATAAAATAAATTTATAATGATAATATGAGATAATAAAACAAATTTATAAAATTTACAAAATGTACATTAAAAGAGTTGAAAGAAAAAAATATTTATATGCATTTGGTCTCTTATGGGCAATGAGATAATCATTTGCTTAACTCCATCCTATGTTCCACTGATTCCTTTTTAAGCTACTTAGCTAAAATCTTCAAATATATTGCTTTTATGTACTGTTATAATTGCATTCAGATTCCTACATCCTTAGAGGTAGGTGCCTTAATATCTTGATACCTCGTGGCAATAAAACAAAATACCCCAATTAGGTGGATTCACTTGAGGACAAGGACTGACCTTAGTGTAGGAGGCTTGCTTTTTTTTTAATTTATTTTTAATTTTTTAAATTAACATATAATGTATTATTTGTTTCAGGGGTACACGTCTGTGATTCATCAGTCTTAGACAATTCACAGCACTCACCATAGCACATACCCTCCCTAATGTCCATCACCCAGCTTGCTTTTTTAAACTTTTTTGCTTAATTAAGCTTTTAGGGTTTAATGTTAACACACTATTGAAAATAAGCAATCTATTAGTAAATAAGCAGAAGTCAAATCTCACCATGACTAGTTAGTTCTTTGTAACAATACTATACCCCTATGATAATTTAAATACTTTTAAATTCAGTGAAACCTCCTTACTTGTTAATGTTTCATTAAATAACAAAATTTCAATTTTAAATGTATCATTGAAAAAAAAATTTCCATCGTTTACTCATAGCCCAAACACTGATTCATTGATTTATAAAGTAGGGCCTTATTCAAAAGCTCTTTGTTTAAGCAACTGAGCCATACCTGGGACTATCTGATCTCTCTCCTCTCTTGGTCTCTCTTGACTTAATTCCTCATCTTATAAATGACCCAAAATGACTATCCTCCCCCTTACAGTGCCTGCCCCTCCCCAGCAGTTCCATTCTCCTCCCCCCGGCCCCCCAGTTCCTCTCTATCATACTTTATACTTCAAATATCAGTAACTAACTTAACTGAGGGTCTGAAAGTCTCGTGGTCAGACAGGGGCTTGGCTGTCCTCATGCCCTATCTCAGCAATCAGCCATGCTGATTAAAGAGAAGAGAAAATTTTGTCATGCCCTATGCAGAAATGCCTCTTCTAGGATTATGACCAGAAAAACAAAACAAAACAAAACTAACAACAACAACAACAACAACAAAAAAACCCAAAACAAAACAGAAGTGTTCTTTAGAAAGGACTAAGTGGAGCCAGCAACACAATATGTGTTACCCAGGGCAAGGTGAGTGTGCAGCTTGGGTAAGTGGGATGTGATGGAAAAATGTCTCCCTTGGCCTTTTAACACTTTACATGTATACCTATATGTTGGTGAAACTGCTTCTATCTTCTGACCTGCTCATTTGATGCCTAGTCAGTCTTCTGTCTGCTTTGGGACTACTCAAACTTGTCTCTCCACATCAGTTTCTCAAAAACATCTACCCATCCCCTCTCCCTATCATAAACCCTAGTTCCTTAGTAAATAGATTCATGCCTCCAACTATTCACCTCTAGCTCTGAGGACTTTCTCCAACAAATATTTGAAGTATTTTAAAATTCATTGCCAGCTCATAGGAGAAATTAGCAATGATTTGGTGAAGAAGTTTCCAAAGTTTTTGTTTGTTTGTTTGTTTTTCCCTAATACTACTTATGTAGGAGAGTAATATTACTTAAGTTTATCAGTAACTTTGGGAATTGCTACATTAAACACAGGTAAACATTTTTTTTTTTAAAGATCTGGAATTCAAAGATTTTATTTATTTGAGACAGAGAGAATGAGAGAGACAGAGAGCACATGAGAGGGGGGAGGGTCAGAGGGAGAAGCAGGCTCCCCGCCGAGCAGGGAGCCCGACGCGGGACTCAATCCCGGGACTCCGGGATCATGACCCGAGCCGAAGGCAGTCGCTCAGCCAACTGAGCCACCCAGGCGCCCACAGGTAAACATTTTTTAAGGCCATAGAAATTTGCAGAGCTTTTAATAATAATCATATATCAGTTATGCTTGTCCAAAAGGGACATAGAATTTCCAATATATTTGATCTTAGAACATTTTATGGCATATATAATTGGACTATTCCAGAAGATATGATTTAAGAAAAGCCAGGTGTATTAGAGTCGTATTAGCTATTCTTAGGCTCACACCTTATAATTTCAGAGCTTTAACACAGCAAAGTTTACTTTTCAGTCAGTTAGGGGTCCTAGGGATGTACTCTTGTTTGGTGGGTAGCTTTCCTCCGTGTGGTAAGTCAGGGCCACAGGCTCTTTATACCTTGTTACTCTGTCATTCACTAGGATCCCAGAGTCCTTTATTTTCAGTTATTCAAAGACACACCTGCTTCTCAAAACTCCTGAGACCTACAAATCCCTTTTCTACTTACATTCCTTGGTGAGAGCTAGTCCTCAAATAACACTTTGATGCAGGAGAGAGCATGAGGAGAATCTAGTCTTTATCTGGGTAACTGTCTCCAAGCCACACTGTAGGTAATGAAAAGGAAGCATGATATATTTTGGGGAAACTATCCATTTCTGTGGCACTGAGTTAAAGGAGTTTCTTATCTTACCACATACTCTGCAATCTACCCACAATTTCTATGGAAAATGTACTTTGCATTCTTTGTAAAATTAAAATGAACTTTTGATGATGATTATAAATTTGGAACATTACTCAGTATTAAGTTTTATCGACTTTTCTCAACATGGTAAAATTAAACCCACTAAATAAATTCAGTAAAATGCTATGAATGCCTATATGTCTATAGCTTCATAAATTCCTGAAAGCTTGTTAGTTAAAATTAAAAAGAAGAATCCAATTAAGAGTCTATGAAAGTTTAAAAAAATGATGTTTGTATTTCATGTACTTGGTTGAGAAAAATCAATAATTTAACTTTTTATACAGGCTGAAAGAAATATTCTAAGCCATCTCAGTATCTTCAAATACAAAAGGTTATACTTTTTTCCTACCAAATCAGTTTTTGAATTTTCATTTGTCTTAGATTTATTTCCCTAAATATATCATGAGCTCCTTGAGAGAATATGTCATGCCTTTTATTTATTAACCATTTATTCGTTCAGCAAATACAGACTTAGCTTCAGCATGTGCCAAGTATTGTGCTAACAGTGGGAATTGATTGATGAAAAATATATTGTTTCTGTCTCAAAAACATTTCAATCTATTGTAATAGAAATAAAAATGTATTACTAAATACAGTGTAATTAAGGATAGGTACACATATCTACTTACTTTGGAGAAACAATCTGGTTACATTGTATCGTATTTTACGTACTTTTGTAAATTAATATTTACTATTATTAATAGTAGTAGCAATATTATTTAGTTTTAAAAGAAACACAGTGTAAAGAGGATTATGCAGATAGGTAGGTTGTGTGCTTTCAAGGAAGGCGTTTCACTCATCTGGATTGGTAAGAAGGTCAGGAATGGAGGCAAGAATATCATTCCTAGCATAAAACACAGTGTTAATATCTTTGTTAAAGATCTTTACTTTTTTTTTTAATTAATTAATTTATTTATTTATTTTTAAGATTTTATTTATTTATTTGAGAGAGAGTGAATGAGAGAGAGCACATGAGAGGGGGGAGGGTCAGAGGGAGAAGCAGACTCCCTGCTAAGCAGGGAGCCCGATGCGGGACTCGATCCAGGGACTCCAGGATCATGACCTGAGCCGAAGGCAGTCGCTTAACCAACTGAGCCACCCAGGCGCCCAAGATCTTTACTTTTATACTTTGTCTTATGAAGAGCCACTGAATGATTTTAAACTTAGAGTACTATGACAAAATTCCAGTAAGTGCTGAAAAATAAGCTCTGGCTGCAGGATGGAAGATGAATAAGAGAGAAGCCTGAATGAAGTCAGAAAGACATGTCAGAAATGTACTGCAAAACACAACAGAAGTTTTTTAACTATGGCTGTGCCAATGTGACTGCACAGAAAGGGATTGTTTTCATAGATATATGAGGTTCAATCTATTGAATGAAATGAACAAATGGCTATAGAGGGTTATGAATATCACAAAATACCAAAAAAATAAGATTGTGGTTCTCTTTGGTCAGAAGTAGAAAAGAGGGAGCTGTTTACAAAGAGATGGATAGGTGGTATCTGGGGTCCTAGCAGGGAGCTGTTTCCTGACCTGGCTGAGAAGGGATTGGGGAAAAACAATGGTAGATAAAAATTGATGTGATGTGGTTTGTTGATTATTGTTAGAAACTGTCCATTCGCGGGGCACCTGGGTGGCTCAGTTGGTTAAAGCATCTGCCTTTGGCTCAGGTCATGACCCAGGGTCCTGGGATCGAGCCCCACACTGGGCTCCCTGCTCAGTGAGGAGCCTGCCTCTCCCGCTCCCCCTGCTTGTGCACACACTCTCTCTCTCTGTCAAATCAATAAATAAAATCTTAAAAATAAGAAACTGTCCATTCATAAACATATAGTTATATGCCTCCTGAAGTGCATTTACTTTTGTACCAGCGGAAATACTCTGATTACTCATGGAAGTATTATTCTTAATAGCTCAAATTTGGAGACAATTCAAAAATCCATCAGGAGTAAAATGAATAAATAAATTATGGACTTCTTATATAATGGAATGAATATATAATAGTGAGTAAAATAGTGAGTAAAAGAAGACAAACTCAAAAGAATCATACTATAGACTTGAACTTATACTTAAATCATACTATATACTTAAAGAATTATACTTAAACTTACTCATTTACATAATCTTCAGATAGGTGAATGTTATGTTTTCAGATGGAATTTTAGCTGGTAAAATCATAACATAAAACAAAGAAATGGTCCCCATAAGAATCATGTTTGTGGTAATCTTTAGTGCAGATGGAGAGGTTTTGAAGTTGAAGGGCTCTACAAAGGACCCCTGGAGTGTAATGATCTGTTTCTAGACCTGGGTAGAGATTACACAAAAAGTCCCTATTAAAATAAGTTATTAGATTATGTTTTTATCAACTTTATGGATGTCTGTGTGTGTTTATAAAATAACATTAAAATACAACAACAATTAATTTGGTAAAAGAAAGTATCTTCGGGCGCCTGGGTGGCTCAGTTGGTTAGGCGACTGCCTTCGGCTCAGGTCATGATCCTGGAGTCCCGGGATCGAGTCCCGCATCGGGCTCCCTGCTCCGCGGGGAGTCTGCTTCTCCCTCTGACCCTCCTCCCTCTCATTCTCTTTGTCTCAAATAAATAAATAAAATCTTAAAAAAAAAAAAGAATCTTTTAACTGATTTAGGTTAGTTTTTATTTTACTCTTTAAAGTACACCCTTCCTTGTTAAATAGAAAGACTTTACATTCGTTTTTAATGTATATGAAAACCAGGATTGATAAAGTTACCTCCAAACTAGTAACTAATCATATTTAATTTTTAGTTCTCAGTGAAAGTCTAATAATTCTTGATATGATAGATACAAAGAAGCAGAGCTTATTTACATTCTTTTGTCTTTGTGTTAATCAAAGTATCTGACCAGTGGTGCTGCTGCTGGTGATTGGAAGTCGGCACCTTGAAGAAACATCTAACTTACTAGACAAGGTAGAGTTGAGAGTCCTATGCAATGGTAACAGTAGATTAGAGAGTAGGCTAATAATGAAAGACATCAGTCTATGACAATAAATATTCAAAATTTTTTTCCAAAAGAAAATTCCTTAGAATTTTTGTTCACTTCTCAACAAATAAGAGAATACCTACATTCAATAATTCTCCTACCAATTGTTATAGTCAGAAGTATTATTAGCTCTAAAATATTATTGTAATTCTATCACATTTTGTTGTGCTGATATCTCAGTTACTTTGTAATGAAGTATGTATTTTAAACTTAAGTTCAATATTGTGCTTCAGAATAAAAAAACATGGTAACTCAAGATGACACAGTAGTATTGATGCAAGACCAAAGAATTTTAAAGTTAAAGAAACTTAAAGTGTCCTCCATATATTTTAAAAATCTAGATTTGTTTGCATTTTTGGATTGCCTTCCAGAATCCACCGAGAGCAAATTATTTTCCAAACAAATCTATTGAAATTTGTTCTAAGGGTCAGGTGCTTTAGAGGACAATGACCTAACTCATTGGTATTTTCTCCAATGACTCCCCAAAGTAAATTTCATATATGACACGTAGAATTTACTTTCAATCTAGAAATATAAGCAACCAATTTGATGAAAATTATTTCATTTAATCCTGAAAGTTACACATATATGTATGTATGTATTATTTTTCTTTTATAAAAGAATTTACAATTGCTTATTTTATAAAGTATCTGTACTTGGATTAGAAAAGTAGAAACAAAATGTGTAGGGAAAAAAATATGAAGACCATGAAAATTTTTTGTGACTAAACACAGTCTAAATGTGATAAACTGAAAAATGAGCAAAATGTCATAATTCAAATATGAAAACAGAAGCACATCATTTCCTAAGGAACACAACTTTTTTTTTTATTATTACTGAATTCCTAAGGAAATTTTTTACATAGGAAGAACAATGAAGGACGCAGTGGAAAATACTCTCAATAAAAATTTTATGGCAGTTTCAGGAGTGAAATTCGTGTGGCAGGTTATTTTAGGAATCCTCAATAAAAATTCAAGACATTGCACTGATGTTCACTTCAGTGCAGGAATTGTGTCAGTGGTTACACTCATACTATCTCAATATGGAATCTTTCTGCTGCCAGACTCTATCAAATGATAGAATGTAGTCTTCTAAGAAAAATGAGTAGGTTTTTTTTTTAATACTGTGTTCTTTAAAATAACATAATATCTCTCAGCTAGAATTTTGACAAGAAATTATAGCCTCTGGCAAGTAACCAGGGTTAATATTCTCTATGGCTGATTACGGACAGATTACTTTTCTTGAACAGGTGTTAGGCCTAGCATGTTTTTATGAAAATTAAGTAAATATACCTAATGGAAGACTTACTTACAAAGATATTATAAAAAGCTTCCATGTTAAATAGTATCTTTTGATTGGAATATTTACAGAATGGAAGAAAAATAAAGGAAACAACCTAAACTGTATTCTTAGTTAAAAAAATTATTCACATGCACATATATATATATGATAGAGGAGGATAAAATATTTTTTTCCAGACCACTACTCACAAAAATTACTAAATATATTAAATTGTGCTCAGTTATCTTTTTTGTAAACTCTAATCTTACCTTATAATCTAAACGAGATTGTTTTGTTTTATTTTGATTGTAAAACTTCCCATGTGATATTATGTGTTGTACTGAGATAAATGACACATTTATTATTTAGTGCATTTGGCATATGCCTATATTCAAAATATTTCATGCAAAATAAATGATATAACTCTATGGTTTGAATTAGTCAATATATTCACCTGACAGTCTCCTTAATATCCTAATTTCACTTTTCATTTCCATATATTTTTGTTTTAATAGACTATTCTTTAGAGCACTTTTAGGTGCACAGCAAAACTGAGCAGAAAATATAGAGCTTGCCCACATAGTCCCTGCCTCCATACATGCATAGCCTCTCATAAATATCTTCACCAGAGTGGTGCATTTGTTATAATCGATGAACCTGTTTTGGCACATCCTTATCTGCAAAGCCCATAATTTACATTAAGTTTCACTCTGAATGTTGTATGTTCTATGTACTTGGAAAAATTTGTGATGTTGTGTATTCATCATACTATCACGCTAGATAGCTTCACAGCCCTAAAAGTCTTCTGTGCTCTGCCTATTCATCCTCTCTTCCAGCCTAATCCTTGGTAACCACTGATCATTTGTCTCAGTAGTTTTGACATTTCTAGAATATCATATAGTTGGAATCATGCAGTATGTAGCCTTTTCCAATTTGTTTCTTTCACTTAGTAATATTCATTTAAGTTTTCTCCAAGTCTTTTGATAGCTCTTTTCTTATTATTGCTAAATAATATTCCATTGTCTGGATGTAACAGATTTTTTTTTATACATTCAGGTACTGAAAGACATCATGGCTGCTTCTAAATTTTGGCAATTATGAATAAAGCTGCTTTCAATTTTCATTTCCCTGATACCATATGATGTGGAGCATCTTTTCATAGGCTTATCTGCTATATATATATATATATATATATTCACATCTTTGGTGAAGTGTCTGTCAATGTCTTTGACCCACTTCTTCCGTGAAGTGTTTGTCAATGTATTTTTTTATTGTTTTTTTAAATTATTGTTGAGTTTTACAAGTTCTTGGATAACAGTTCTTTGTCAGATATTTTGCAAATATTTTCCTTTACAAATATTTTCTTCCAGTCTGTCTTCTCATGCTTTTGACAGTGTCTTTCACAGAGTATACAATTTTAATTTTAGTAAAGCTCAGCTTATCAAATCTTGCTTTCAAAATATGGTTCTTTTTCACTGTATTTTTTAATCTCAAAATTTTACTAATAACACAAGTTAAAATAAAATAATGCAGAATAGGTGATTTTTTTATATGTATGATCCTTATTTCCTAATCTAATTTAATTTCTTTTAACTGTCAAAGATATTAAAATACTAGAGTGGTTTTTTTTTCAAAACAATAGATTTAATTTTTTGCGTAGTTTTAGGCTTACAGAAAAGTAAGCGTAAAGTACATAAAGTTTCCATATACCTCCTGTCTGCCCACCCCAACTTTCCTTTTCTTAACATCTTGTGTATGTTCATTTGTTACAATTGATGTGGTACATTTCTTACAGTTGATGAGCCAATATTGATACATTATTATTAACTAAAGTGCATAGTTTACCTTAGGGTCCCCTCTTTGTGTTGTGTATTCTGTGAATATTGACAAATGTGTAATATGTATCCACAATTTACAGTATCATATAGAATAGTTTCACTGCCTTAAAAAAAATCTTAGTGCTCTATTCATCCCCTCCCTCTTCTTGAGTTCCCAGAAACCACTGATCTTTTTTACTGTCTTTATGGTTTTGTCTTTTCCATAATGTTAGGGAGTTGGAATTATATAGTAAGTAATCCTTATAGTTTGACTTCTTCCTATAGTAGAATTTTATGTCATTATTCAACAATATTTAGAATAAAGCAGGTTTCCCAGATTCCTTAATATACCTGAGAAAATATATGCCTTGAATGTATAATCATAGAGATGTTTATAATATTTTAAATGGCCAAACATATTTTTGAAGTGTTTTTATTAAGGAAATAAGCTCTCTAGCTAATATAGGTAAAACCAAATTTAAGTCAAATGAAGCCATGGTTAGATGAGGTGGTGATGGATAGTTAATAAGAGATAAAGAGCCGGAGGAAGGATGGAATTATCATTTGAAGAACAGCGGTACAGTTCTGCCTGACCCTGAAAAACAGACGTGGCGTCATAGGAGGTTAGGGTAGGAAATGACCCAGGAAGTTGTTTACTCCTATTTCCTAATTAATAAGTCAAAGAACTTGGGATTCAGAAAGATTTCACGATTCATGCATGAGGAAGGAGTGGAGCTTGGTCTAGAACCCAGGTTTCTGAAGTTGCAATAACCATCTTCTTTCCACTGAAGCCAGTGATAATAAACTTTGTAGTATCTGGTAGCTTAGGCTAGTTCTGAACATTTTCTCTCTTTTTTTAAGATTTTATTTATTTAACAGAGTGAGAGAAAGAGAGAGAGAGAGAGAGATCATGAGCAGGGGGAAGGGTAGAGGGAGAAGCAAACTCCCCGCTGAGCAGGGAGCCAGATGCGGGACTTGATCCCAGGCCAAGGGAACATGACCTGAGCCAAAGGCAGATGTTTAACTGACTGAACCACCCAGGTGCCCCAGGTTTTCTCTTTTGTAAGAAGCTGTTAAGAACCAAGCAATGGGGGGCACCTGGGTGGCTCAGTCGTTAAGCGTCTGCCTTCGGCTCAGGTCATGATCCCGGGGTCCTGGGATCGAGCCCCGCATCGGGCTCCCTGCTCAGTGGGAAGCCTGCTTCTCCCTCTCCCACTCCCCCTGCTTGTGTTCCCTCTCTCGCTGTGTCTCTCTCTGTCAAATAAATAAATAAAATCTTAAAAAAAAAAAAAAAGAACCAAGCAATGGAATTGAAACTTCTGGGAAATCTGGGAAAGTAGCAATTTTGAATAGCAATAGGTTTAACGTGCATTATTAAGCAGAGCTTCTAGAACCAAGAGAGATCAGTATGACCTGTTCTCATACAGAAAAAGCTGGATACCTGCAGAGATTATGTGTTTTTTTTTTGTATTATATTTTTCTTTGTCATTTGTAGGAAACATTTATATACTTTTCTCAGTGTATTCCTAGGAGTATAATTTTGGATCAGGGGATGTATATATTTTCAGCATGAGTAGATCTACTGACACTTTCCCCAAAGTGATTGTACAAATGTACTCTCCCAGCAGTCATATATGAGAGTTCTAGGTGCTTCAAAATCTTGCCAACACTTGGTACTGCCATTTAATTTTATTTTCCACTCTAATGAGTGTGCAGGGATACATCCCAGTTTTAATTGTCATGTGCCTGATTACTAATGAAGTTCAGCACTTTCTCATAACTTTATGAACATTTGGATATCCTCTTCTGTGAAGTTGCTTTTCAATTCATTTGCTCATTTTTTATAGTATTGGCTGTATTACTGTTTTGTAGGAATTCTTTATAGATTCTGAGTAGTGTGTGTGTGTGTGTGTGTACTTGTACTCATGCTTTTATTTTGCTGATGCTTTTATTATTGCCTACAGGTGAAATTACAATAAAAATTGCCCGAAATTTGTTGCAACATATTTTATACTCTGACCAGCGACATACATGAATTCCAGTTGCTACATTCTTTATTAAACTTAACATTATCATTTTTTTTGTAGTTTCAGTCATTCTGATGGGTTCATATTGGTATCTTATTGTAGTATTCATTAGCATTTCTAGTTGCTCTCATCTATAAAAACAAAACTGACTATTTCAGCCAGCAATTTCACTATTGGCACTATTTCCAAAAATTTGTCTGTCTTGGATTATCTACATACACAATTAGATCATCTGCATGTTGCAAATTTTATTTCTCTTCCAAATTACCCCCCCTTTTTTTCCTTTCATTCTTGCATTGGATAGGGTTCTACTTTGATTTGTTAGAAATTGTAAGTGGACATTTGTTTTTGTTTTTGCTTTGTATCTTTGAGATGTTATTTTTTATGTTTTAATGATTATTATTTATTTTTAAAAGCTAGCAACCAGTCTGACTGTTGTTACTTTGTAGTTAATATCTTATTTTCTGTCACTGATTAGAGATTTCTGCTTTCTTTTTGTTTTCCAGAAGTTTTACTACACTGTCTCTAGTATGGTTTTCTGTGTTTTTCTCTGATTTAGTTTCATAGGTTTTCTTTAATCTGTTACTGGATCTTTGGTAAATTTATCATCCATATTCTTCAATTAAAGTACCTTAGATATTTTCTTCATGGTCTACTTGTTTGTTTGTTTTTTTTTCTTTTCTGAACCTATTATTATTACTATTATTATTATTATTATTATTATTATTATTGCTTTTGCTTCAATCGGCATCATTACTAATGACCTCTTACTCCCTTCATTGGTTCTCTCTTCAGCTGTTTCCAATATCGTGTCATGCCCATCTGTCAAGTTCTTAATATACATTATAAAATTTTTCAGTTCTAGAATTTCCACCCCATTCTGTTTTGTGTGTGTCAGTTCCTTGATATTCTTTTTATCTAATCATATATTTTCTTGAATATATGAATCCTAATTATTTTGAATATAGATCTGCATTCTCAAGCAATTGGATCACCTGTTGTCTGTTTGCATTAGTTTGTGTTTCCCTTTGGTACTTATTCTTAGTGTGATTGGTATTTTGAGTCAATTCTAGACTTGGTGTCTGAAAAATTATAGAGGCTTTAGGTGATGCTGTATTTGACCATAGAGGAGTTACCTTAAGTCCCCTACTGAATAAAATCAAAATGGGAGATGATTCAATGCCAAGATTTAGATGTTTTGAGTCTCCTCTGAGGATGGTTTATACCCTCTCTACGGTATAGTCCTCTGTGGTTCCTAAATGAACTTTGCAGTGTTTGCCAGGGCCCCCACCCCCAATTTGTTAGTGAGTACTAAAGTCTGGTTTTTGTTTTCCAGTATTATACAACTACTGAAAGTTTTTATGAAATTCTTAGATGTTTTTAGTTCAGCTTCTTAGCCTGCCCTAAGCAGCTTAATAGCCAGCAAATAACTTGAGGGAAATCCTGTATAGAATCCTACCTTTCTTCACCTATCTTTTCTCTGGTATGTTAGTTCCTCAAGTGTTAGCTGCTTTGACAAGACTGGATTTTAATTTTTGTCTCCCCAGGACCATGAGATTACAGAGAGTATCCCTGCTTCTCTACCACTTATCTATTTTCTGCTAGCTTATTAACCTCAGCCCCATGTCTTGAGCTGTTTAAGTTGGCAAGTGCTTTGGAAGGAAAATAACTGAACAGGAGACTGAGCCATGAGCATCTCTTCTTTCAGCATCTTGCCCTTCAAGTCTAACTACTTCCAACATATGTTACTCCTCTTCACACCCATTAGGATAGTTGCTATATTAAAACACAAAGCAAAACAAGGAAAAAGTGTGTTGGTGAGGATGTGGACAAGTTAGAATCTTTGTGCATTGCTAATAGGGATGTAAAATGGTATAGACATTGTGGAAAATAGTATAGGGTTACTCAGAAATTTAAATATAGAATCAGTATATGATCTAACAATTCCACTTCTGGGTATATACTCCAAAGAATTGAAAGGAGTGTCCCAAAGATATTTGTACACTTATGTTTATAGCAGCATTATTCATAGTTGCTAAAAGGTGTAAGTAAGCCAAGTGCCCATTAACAGATGAATGGATAAACAAAATGTGGTATATGAATACAATAGAATAGTGTTCAGCCTAAAAAAGGAAGGAAATTTTGACACACGCTAAAACTTGGATGAACTTTGAAGACAAAACGAAAACAAGCTAGGCACAGGACAAATATTGTATGATTACATTTATCTGAGGCACCTAGTGTTGTCAAATTGAAAGATAGAAATAGAATAGTGGGTACCAGTGTCTCAGGGATGGGGTATTGGGCGGTCATTATTTAGTGACATTATTTAATGAGTACAGTTCAAAATGGTGAAAATGATGACATAGTGTTGATGGTTGCATAAAAATGTACTTAATGCCACTGAGGTGTATGCTTAAAAATGGTTAAAGTAGTAAATTTTATGTTGTGTATATGTTATGACAGCAAAAACATAAAACATGTATTACTTTCAAAGACAATTGGTTTTGCACTTTATTATTTTATGACATATTTTGTAGAGATTTTCAGTGGATGCATTAGCCTGCTATGAGCTACTCTGACATAAGCATTCTAATTACTCATAGATATTCAAAAAATGCATTTTTAACTTCAATTGATGTTTATCAAGTACTTGTCAGTATTTATGCTTGTATATACGAGTCATTGTGATAAATTCTAGAGATAAAAAATGAAGAAGTGAAATAATAGAAAATGTATGTACTGGTTTCTGCTCTCAGTTCCTGGCACAAAGCTCCTAAAAGCCTTATGATTTCCTAAGTAATAAGAGCATTAGAGGTTTTTGTAGTTAAGATGGCAGAGTTGTAGGGAGACCCTCTGCTTGTCTCATCTCTCAGACACAGGTAGATAAATATCAAATCATTCTGAACATCCAAGTAATCAATCTGAGGACTGAGAAAACAAACTGCACAACAAGAGGGAGAAAAGAGTCCACATCATGAAAGGTAGGAGGTACAAAGGTGTGATCTGGGGAGAAAAGAATCACAGGTACTTTGGAGGGGAAGGAGTCCTGACCATGAAGAGAGAGAGGGAGAGGAAGTAAGACAGAGACAGTAGTGCACAGGAGATTGCACAAGAAAAAAAACACTTCTCCAAAACCATTAACTGGGAAAATGAGAGGGGCTGATTATCATGAGTATTTTACAATCAGCAGAGCTCAAAGACTGGTTTTAGATGTCTTTGTAGTGGTTAGGGTGGAGCCTGGTGGGCATAGTGGTACTCCTATGGAGAAGGAGGGCAGAGGTCCCAGGGAGCAGACAGCATGGTCTGAGGATCCCCTGGGTTGCACTAAGAGAGACAGGTCACCTTCTTAGGGTGCATTTGGGAGAGGTGGCACTGCCTTCCAGGGGACCAAAGACCTGGCAGGTGCCATTGTGCTGCTCTGTTCATTAGCCTAGGGACAAAGACACCTGCTGAGGGCAGCTAACTTGAACCTCAGGTTTTTCCTGCACTTTACTCTAAACATCAAGTTCCTCTGTGTTTGTGTGACTACCTTTCTGGGATAAACCAGCACCAACCCATGTGGCAAGACCCTCCCCCAGAGAATCAGTGTGGGTCCCTGCAGCACCAGTTCCCTAAAGTTCAGAGTTTTGAAACTCAGCAGGCATGCCTGAGATAAAACCCAAGTGCACTGTGCTGCCAGGTGGACAGATGGCCCAGACACGGACAAGATGAAGGCAGGCATCTGAAGGATGCCTGGAACACACAAGGCGAGATCATTTGCTCTTCTGTGAGGGCTTCCTGGACAGCGGTGGGCCCAGACTTCCCTCTCCAGGGATGAGAGAATGGACTGGAATGATTTTTATGCCTGCCCATCAGCATAGATGGATTTCAGTGAGCAGCACAGTGCCCATAGTGGAGCAGGAAACATAACAGGCTTTCCTAACACATAGAAGAAGACAAAAACCTGGACAAAATGCCAAGATGGAGGAATTTATCCTCCCAAAAAAGAACAAGCAAAAATCACAACCAAGGATCTAATCAAAACAGATATAAGTAATATGCTTGATTCAGAATTTAAAACAACAATCATAAGGATACAAGCTGGGCTTGAGAAAGCATAGAAAACACCAGGAAGTCCCTTACTACAGAGATAAAAGATGTAAGAACAGTCAGGCTGAAATAGAAAATGCTGTAACTGAGATGTGGAACTGACTAAATGTAATGACCACAAGGATGGAAGAAGTAGAGGAAAGAAGAAATGATATAGAAGATAAAATTATGGAAAATAATGAAGCAGAAAAGAGGGAAAGAAAAATATTGGATCAGTTAGGGAACTCAGCAACTCCATAAAGTGTAATAACATGCGTATCATAGGAATTGCAGAAGAAGAGAGGGAAAAGGGAGCAGAAGGTTTATTTGAGCAAATTATAGCTGAAAACTTCCCTAATCTGGAGAAGGAAACAGCTATCCAAATTCAGGAGGCACAGAGAACTTCCATCAAAATCAAGAAAAGTACGTCAACACTAAGACATATCACAGTGAAATTTGCAAAATACAGAGATAAGGAAAAAATCCTGAGAGTAGTGAAGGAAGACAAATCTCTAACTTACAAGGGAAGACAAATAAGATAAGCAGTAGACGTATCCACAGAAATTTAACAGGCCAGAAGAGAGTGGCATGGTACATTCAATGTGCTGAATGGGAAAAATATGTAGCCAAGAATACTTTATCCAGCAAGGCTGTCATTCAAAATAGAAGGATAGATAAAGAATTTCCCAGACAAAAACTAAAGGAGTTTGTGACCACTAAACCAGCTCTTCAAGTAATATTAAAGGGGATTCTTTGGGAAAGCAGGACCAACAGTGACAACGACTAGAAAGGAACAGAGAAAATCTCCAGAAACAATAGCTTAATGGCTAATACAGGGCACTAAATTCATATCTATCAATAATCACTCTGAATGTAAATGGACTAAATGCTCCAATCAAAAGACATAGGATATCAGAATGGATTAAAACAAAAACAAACAAACAAACAAACAAAAAACAAGACCCATTGATATGCTCCCTATAAGAGACTCACTTTATACCTAAAGCCACCTACAGACAGAAAGTGAGGGGATGGAAAACATCTATCATGCTAATAGACATCAAAAGAAAGCCAGAGGAGCCGTATTTAGATCAGACAAACTAGATTTTAAACCAAAGATTGTAACAAGACATGAAGAAGGGCACTATATCATAATAAAGGGGCCTATCCCCCATAAGAAGTTCTAAAAATTGTAAATATTTATGCCTCCAGCTTGGGAGCACCCAAACATATGAATCAATTAATAATGAACATAAAGAAACTCATTGAAAATAATACAATAATAGTACTTTAACACCCCACTTACAGCAATTTACATCTGAGCATCTAAGCAGAAAATCAATAAGGAAATAATGGGTTTGAATGACACACTGGATCAGACGGTCTTAACAGACACATTCAGAACATTTCATCTGAAAGCAACACAGGCCACATTTTTTAAGTGCACATGGAAGATTTTCCAGAATAGATCACATACTGGGTCACAAATCAGGCCTCAACAAATACAAAAAGATTGAGCGCATACAATGCATATTTTCTGATCACAACACTATGTAACTTGAAGCCAACCACAAGAAAAAATTTGGAAAGACCACAAATACCTGGAGGTTAAATGTTAAAGAACATCCTACTAAAGAATGAATGGGTCAACCAGGAAATTGAGGAATAAATCAAGAAATACATGAAGAAAATGAAAATAAAAATATGACAGTCCAAAACCTTTGAGATGCAGCAAAACTGGTCGTAAGAGGGAATATATAGCAATATACTTACTTCATGAAGCAAGAAAAGTCTCAAATACACAACCAAATTTACACCTAAAGGAGCTAAAAAAGGAACAGCAAATAAAGTCTAAAGCCAGCAGAAGAAGGGAAATAATAAAGATTAGATTAGAAATAAATGATGTACTATATGTTGGCTAACTGAACATAATAATAATAAAAAAATTAAAAAATGATATAGAAACAACAATAACAAAAAAAAAAACCAGTAGAACAGATTAATGAAACTAAGAGTTCATTCTTAGAAGGAATAAATAAAATTGATAAACCCCTAGGCAGTTTATCAAAAAGAAAAGAGAAAGGACCCAGATAAATAAAATCACAAGTGGAAAAAGAGAGATCACAACCAACACCACAGAAAAATTATAAGAGAATATTATGAAAAATTATATGCCAACAAATTGGGCAATCTGAAAGAGTGGATAAATTCCTAGAAACATGTAAACTACTAAAACTGAAACAGGAAGAAATAGAAAATTTGAACGGACCCATAATCAGCAAAGAAATAGAATCAGTGATCAAAAAACTCCCAACAAACAAAAGGCCAGATGGCTTCCCAGGGGAATTCTACTAAACATTTAAAGAGTTAATACCTATTCTTCTCAAACTGTACCAAAAAAGTTGAAATGGAAGGAAAACTTCCAAACTCATTCTATGAAGCCAGCCTTATCTTGATTCCAAAACCAGACAAAGACCTCACTAAAAAGGAGAATTATAGGCCACTATCCCTGATGAAGACAGTTGGAAAAATTCTCAGCAAGATACTAGCAAAGAAAATCCAACTGTACATTAAAAGAATTATTCACCACAATCAAGTGGGATTTACTCCTGGCCTGCAAGTGTGGTTCAATATTCACAAATCAACTAATGTGATACAACACATTAATGAAAGAAAGAATGAGAGCCATATGATCCTCTCAATAGATGCAGAAAAAGCATTTGGCAAAATACAGCATCCATTCTTGATAAGAACGCTCAACAAAATAGGGATAGAAGCAAGGTACCTCAACCTTATAAAGGCCATTTATAAAACAGCCACAGCTCATATCATCCTCAATGTGGAAAAAACTAGAGCTTTTCCTGTATGGTCAGGAATAAGACAGGGATATCCACTCTCACCACTGTTATTGAACATCAGAAATCCTAGTCTCAGCAATCAGAAAATAAGAAGAAATAAAAGGCATCCAAATCAGCAAGGAAGAGGTCAAACTTTCACTATTTGCAGATGACATGATACTCTATGTAGAAAACCCAAAAGACTCCACCAAAATATGCTAGAACTGATACACGAATTCAGCAACATTGCAGGATACAAAATCAATGTACAGAAATCTGCAACACTGATATATACCAAAAATGAAGCAACAGAAAGAGAAATCAAGGAATCGATCCCATTTACAATTGCACCAAAACATAAGAGGCCTAGGAATAAACCTAACCAAAGACATGAGAGATCTGTACTCTGAAAGCTATAGAACACTATGAAAGAAATTGAAGATGACACAAAGAAATGGAAAAACATTTCATTCTCCTGGATTGGAAGAACAAATACTGTTAAAATGTCTATTCTGTCCAAAGCCATCAACACATTTAATGCAATCCCTTTCAAAATACCACTGGCATTTTTCACAGAGATAGAAGAGGTAATCCTAAAATTTGTATGGAGCCAGAAAAGACTCTGAATAGCCAAAGCAGTCTTGAAAAAGAAAACCAAAGCTGGAAGCATCACAATTCTGGACTTCAAGCTCTATTATAAAGATGTAATCATCAAGACAGTATGGTATTGGCACAAAACCAGACACATAGATCAATAGAACAGAATAGAAAACCCAAAATGGACCTATAGCTATACAGTCAACTTATCTTTGACAAAGCAGGAAAGAATAATGCAAAAGACAATCTCTTCAACAAATGATGTTAGGAAAACTGGACAGCAACATGCAGAAGAATGAAACTGGGCCATTTTCTTAAACTGTACACAAAAATAAATTCAAAATGGATGAAAGACCTAAATGTGAGACAGGAATCCATCAAAATCCTAGAAGGGAACACAGCCAGCAACCTCTTTGACCTTGCCTGGAGCAACTTCTTATTAGACATGTCGCTGAAGACAAGGGAAACCAAAGCAAAAATGTACTACTGGGACTTCATCAAGATAAAAAGCTTCTGCACGGCAAAGGAAACAATCAACAAAACTAAAAGCCTACAGAATGGGAGAAGATATTTGCAAATGACATATTTGATAAAGGGTTGGTAGCCAAAATATATAAAGAACTTATGAAATTCAATATTCAAAAGACAAATAATCCAGTTAGGAAATGGGCAGAAGACATGAATAGACATTTTTCCATAGAAGACATCTAGATGGCTAACAGAAACATGGTAAGATGCTCAATATCACTCATCATCAGGGAAGTACAAATCAAAACTACAGTGAGATACCATCTCACCCCTTCAGAATTGCTAAAATTAACAACACAGGAAACAACAGGTGTTGGCAAGGATACAGAGAAAACGGGGATCGTCTTACAGTGTTGTTGGGAACACAAACTGGTGCAACCACTCTGGAAAACAGTATGGAGTTTCCTCAATAAGTTAAAAATAGAACTACCCTATGACCCAGCAATTTCACTACTAGGTATTTACCTAAGGGATACAAAAATACTAATTTGAAGGAGCACATGCACCCTGATGTTTATAGCAGCATTATAAGCAAAACCAAATTATAAAAAGAGCCAAAATGTCTATCGGCCAATGAAAGGATAAAGATGTTGGGTATATATACAACAGAATATTACTCAGCCATTAAAAAGAATGAAATTTTGTCATTTGCAATGATGTGGATGGAGCTAGAGTGTATTATGCTAAGTAAAATACATCAGTCAGAGAAAGACAAATACCATATGATTTCATTCATGTGGAATATAAGAAACAGAACAGGGGTGCCCAGGTGGCTCAGTTGGTTAAGCAGTTAAGCGTCTGACTCTTGATTTCAGCTTGTGTCATGATGTTGGGGTTGTAAGATCAAGCCCCACGTCTGACTCTGTGCTCAGTGGGGAGCCTGCTTGAGAATCTTTCTCTACCTGCATGGACCCCACTCACGCACACACACTCTCTCTCTCTCTAAAATAAATAAATATATCTAAAAAAAAAAAAAAAAGGAAACAAAACAGATGAGCATGGGGAAGAAAGAAAAAAAAGAAAGAGAGAGGCAAACCATAAGAGACTATTAAGTATAGAGAACAAACTGAAGGTTGCTGGAGGGGAGATGGGTGGGTGGTGGGCTAAATGGGTGGTGGGCATTAAAGAGGCTACTTGTTGTGATGAGCTATGGGTATTCTATGTAAGTGATGAATCACTAAATTCTACTCCTGAAACCAATATTACACTATATTTTAACTAACTGGAATTTAAATAAAAACTTGGAAAAAATAGCATTAGGAACATGTTTTGCTCTATTTGGTTTTTGAACCTGGCTCCTGACACAAAGCTCCTAATCTCTTGGAATTTCCTAAGTTATAGAAGTGTCTTTTGTCCTAATGAGGGGACTCTTCTTGGGCACCTGGAGGCTTCAGGATAGGGGTTTGTTACTGAAAAGATCAAGCCATGATTAGAAGCTTGCAACTTTCAGCCCCATCCACCTCTCCAGAGAATGGGAGAGAGGTTGGGTCTGAGTTAATCATTGATCATGCTTATATGATAAAGCCTCTATGAAAATCCCCAAAATATAGAGTTCGGAGAGCTCTAGATGGACATGTGAAGGTGCTGGAAGAGTGGTGCCTGCAGAGGGCATGGAGGCTCTTTGCCCCTTCCCACATACCTAACTGTATGCATCTCTTCCATTTGGCTGTTCCTGAGTTAGATCCTTTTTATAATAAGCCAGTAATCTAATAAGTAAAATGTTCCTATGAGTTCTGTGAGCCACTCTGGCAAATTAATCTAACCTGAGGGGGTCATGGGAACCTTCCAGTTAGCAGTTTGGTCAGAAACACTGGTAACAACTGGACTCACAACTGGCATCTGAAATTGGGGAGGAGACAATCCCATGAGACTGGACTCAACCTCTAGAATTTATGTCCAGGTAAATAATGTCAAAATTGACTTAAATTATAGGGTGTCTTAGAGAATTGTTTGGTGTCTGAAAAATCCACACATCTAGTGTCAGAAGTATCATGAATGTAAAATAATGAAAAAACACAGGAGTATTTTTTTGTACTCAGAAGACATAATACGTTCTCTCAGTAAACTCAGACCACAGGAGAAAGTTGCCAGTAAACAATGAATTATAATGCATTGCAATAAATACTTGAATAAAAGAACAGTTGTTATGGAAACAAAGAAAAAGGAATAGGATCCATTGTGGGAATATTTGCAAAATACAGCTGTTGTTATTGGATCATAATTTACCAGAATATAGTTC
The DNA here is from genome assembly GCF_054177405.1 of Leptonychotes weddellii. Taxonomy (NCBI): domain Eukaryota; kingdom Metazoa; phylum Chordata; class Mammalia; order Carnivora; family Phocidae; genus Leptonychotes; species Leptonychotes weddellii. The sequence continues at coordinate 19,655,645 of NC_138370.1, forward strand.
AGAATATGAAAGGCATTTTCAGGTTGAGTTTATCCCTGGACACTGATAAAACAAGCTTCACTTTATAAGAGAATAAGAGCATCAACAATTTGAAAGACGATTTTAGTTGGCTACATTAATGATAATGGACACATTTAGGAAACTGATATAGTATAGGCTGAAAGTGAAAAAAGAAAACTGAATCAAAACAATAGCAGTGAGGATAAACAAATGGGATAGGTAGAACTGACCATTCTGTAGCAGGTTTTACTTTGTTTTTATATTCAGGCAGAAGATTGAGATAGTCATGCCCATCAGTTTATGGACATTATCATCATTGGTCCCTGCAAATTCTCTCACTAACCGTTTACCATTTATCATTTATTTATTTATTTATTTATTTATTTATTCATTCATTCATTCATTCATTCTCTCATTTTTTAAATTTATATCTCCATTTCCATTTCCATTATCAACACTTGCCCTCTCTTTGTAGTCAATCATTCTGTTCTTTACAGTGACCATTTTATTCCTATGTGTTCTGACAAATGGATTTCATCTGTGTTATACATACATGTTTAATTAATATAAATATTATTCTATTTCTTACTTTTTAATTTTTTAACTACTGTTGCTAAGTGTACATCTAGTCATTTGCTGCATATTGCATGATACTCAATGGTGTGCCTGCACTGTATTTTACTCATCCACTATTCCAGGGATGGATGCTTAGATTTTATCCAAGTACCATCCCCCTCCCAAAAAAGACCATACTTATACACGAAGATTCTACATAAGTCTGTCCTCCAACATATTCATAGGATATGGGAACTGATTCATTGTGTGGAAAAACAAAAAACATTACCATAACTCTGAATTTTGTACTAAAACCTAGAAAGAAGATGGATAATAGAATCACTATCTACCATAACTTTTTAACTAATATTCCACCCAACATCATATTTTATCTCTTAAGAGTTTTATAAACGTATAAATTTGGAAAACAAGTTCTAAATTTTGATTAATGTGCATGTAGAGAAGAGATGTTCCCTCTCTGGCTTCCAGGTACATAGGAGCTAACTTAGATTTACATTATTTGTCTGGACCTGTGTAATTACACAAAAATTCCATTGTTTGTAATCAAATATTTTAAAAAAGTCTGTGATAATTGAATTACCATAGAGAAAAGCTTGAAGTGCAAGCATTAAAGATGAAAAAAACTTTTCTGGTGATGATGGTACATTAATTAAGCACTCTCTAGAGGAAAAAAATTATCATATGTTTGAGTTGTCAGTATGAATATCATCTTATCCTACTGTCTTTCCAACAGGCAGCAATATTAATGTTCTGATTTCTGCAATATAGATTAAAGTTCATTTTCATTTTTAGCATCAGTCTTACCCTTGCCTTAGGACTTAATTTAATTTTTAATTTAATTTTAATTTAAAAAGTATCATGGACTTATTGCATTTTGATAAAATGATTTCTCAATAATCAAATGATAACATTACATCAAGGGAGCAAGATTGAGCAGAGAGAGGAAAGAAGTCAAGGTGTGTAGAAGAATGGAGACGAATGGCAGCCTTGACTGACCCCATAGGGAGCTCTGAAGCTAGAATAATCCTGAGACTTGTCTAGAGTGGGGATATGATAGCTGGGCCCTTAGATCTTCACATCGATCAGTTGATCATGGACATGATGACTCCTTGCAGTTGAGGCATTTCTTGATAGGACTGACAGCTAAAGATTTTCTGCCATTGATGGTCATGGCAGGTGGGGCAAGCCCTTCACTGAAGTAGGACTTGACTTTTGCTCGACTTGGTGGCTTACCTGGTAGACTGACCAAAATCTTCATTTCTCAGGGGTCTCACATTAGGGTGATTGCACTTGTTCATTTATCAAAATCTGACAAGGGAGGTCAGTGGATTCTGGGTCAAAAAATTGGCTCATGACCAAATTGGGCAAGGAATCATGACCTGTTTATTGGGACAACTGCCTTCAGCCTGCTATTCATTCATCCTTGATTTGCATTGATACTCCACACTTGGAATAGCGCCCTTGCTGCTTAAACATCATTTTTGCTTCTTTGGCCACCAGATTTATTGGCCATGTCCATGACATTCTGGAGTTGCACCCTGGTTGCTCCTCCAGCCTAGCCCCTCATTACCAAAACTATGTTAACCTGGCTTCAGGCTACCATTTGGCCTTTATTATCTCAGGGCCCTGCACCTCCATTGATGTCAGTGAATCTGATTTTATAATGGTATTTTCTGTCATCAGCCTTGACCTACAGAGAAGAGCTAGCCCTGAACTTAGTGAATCTTGTATCCTTTTCACCAGTGATTTCCTATACCTTGGTAAATGGTGTATCCTGTGTCTTTCCCATAGATGGTAATGGTTTGACAGGTCTTCTGAACTTACATGCTTTATGCAGTCCAGAAGATTCACTTCCCTGAGATGTTTAGTCCCTGCTTTCACCACCTGCCATGAAAATCCCAGTTTGCAGGTTACTTGACATGGGTCATTGCATTTCCATGCTTCTAGGAGCCATCCTAGTAATAAGTTTGCATGATCTTTGAGGAGCCTTTCCAGATGTAATATTCTATATCCCAAATTGAACTCTGATCTGACCACATGATAAAACATCCTCAGAAACTAATTGCCTTCCCCTTGCTGACACATGCTGGCTGGCTGGATCTTGCTACTCCTTTGAAATATAGCCTCTTTCTCTTTATCACTACCCCCCCCTTTATACCATCTGATTTATGTTTCAGATAAACACAGATTTCCTACTTTCCTCGCTTCTAGCAATTGGGGCAATAAATTTTTCCTGTAAGGACTGTCTGTATAGCACATCACACTATGCCAGAGCAATGCCAAAATGAAGGCAAGTGGGTAGGGCTTGGTAACAGATCCATACAGATTTCTATTATATAGGGATGATAATAATTCTTAGAGATAAGGAACACATCATAAGAAGCAGTTCGTGTTGGGAGATTATCACTTTTGTTTGGGATAGGCTTGGTTTGAGATGCTTGTGATATTCCAGGAAATAGTAGGCAGTAAGTGGACGAATACCTCTGTCTAGAATTCAAAAGACAAATTTGAGTTGTAAATATCCGTCTGTAAAAATAAATCATGGAATCATTGGTGAGCAAAAAGATATGGTACCTGCCTATAATAAGCTTACAATTTGATCACAGGTGTAATTAAATATTAACACAAAAACAATGTGAACTGATGCAAACTGTGATAAGGCTCTTGAAGGAACTGTGTCTGGTGCTGTGATTCACAAAGGTAAAAGTTCCAGGCTTGTATGGGAAGATGCCCTACAGGAAAGATGCCTTCTGTAAGTTATGTTTGAACTGCTGTACAAAGGATTAGACAGAGATAACCAAATGAAGAGGGAAGAGGGATGGAGAGAAGGAAAAGAATATACAAAGTTCCAGTGACAGAAGCTTGACTTAAGTAAAAGAATTTTAGTCATGGAAATGGATATGGTCACCAAGAATAAGTATGAACATATAGAGCAGAGAATCTATTGGAATGGATTTAATTGTTCTCTTAGTGAACTAGTATATAGTTTAGGGAGTTGGAAGAGAGAGAGGAAGAGAGGGATAGAGAAGGAAGGAGAGAAAGAGGGAGAGAGAAGTTGTGAGGTCATGATACTTAAGGAAGTATTGGAAAGAAACACAATCTGAGAAGGATAGTTATATATGTATGTGGGCCTCAGGAACAACAAGAAACAAATATGTTTGCCAAGTAGAATTAGCTTCTATTCTCTCTTGGCCTCTCTTAACCTAGGGATATTCTGCCTTTCTCTGTGTAACTGAAAGTATGGTCACAGTAAACTCCCACTTTTACATTCAAATAGATTTTGTTTAATTGGTGGTTGTTATTAATTTTGAGTTCAAAATATTCTAGTCAGAAGTATCTGATTGGCCTAGTTTGGGTTTAGTTATTGACTCTTGCTTGAATTATCTTCAGCAAGCACATCAGAACCAGGTAGAGTTGGCAAAGGGGAAAGGAGGCAGTTCACACAGGAAGGCTTCCATTACAGGCTGATGTCTGTCTGTGATATAACAAATAGTAAACAAAACTTGGAAAGGATGCCATTTGGAACTATGATAAAGTATAATAGATACAATGTAGAAGAATAAAATCTTAGTAAATATTTTCCAAGTGGGTGGTTAATAGTATTCATAATGGAACATACATAAAAGATGTGATGCTAGACTACATGTTGTAGACAAAAACAATCCATCCAAGGGGCGCCTGGGTGGCTCAGTCATTAAGTGTCTGCCTTCGGCTCAGGTCATGATCCCAGAGTCTTGGGTTCTAGCCCTGCATCGGGCTCCCTGCTCGGCAGGAAGCCTGCTTCTCCCTCTCCTACTCCCCCTGCTTGTGTTCCCTCTCTCGCTGTGTCTCTCTCTGTCAAATAAATAAATAAAATCTTAAAAAAAAATCCATCCTCAAAACTTGAGAGTGAAATAGGTGGAAACCTGTAGGATCCTTCAAGGAAGCTTATAGGATATTTTAAGATTTGGCTGAAAGATGGCCCATTGCATTTCTGTGTGGGTGAGAAATGCATTTCTCATTGATGGTGAGAAGAATCTTCAGATATAAAAACCTAAGTGACATCTTTAGTTTAAGAGGCCAAATGTTATAGCTCTAAAAATTCAATGTTGTGTTTGCCAACTGCTATGGGTTATTGCTAAGCAATCCAAAGTCAGACAGCTCTTACCAGTGGTCCCACTTTCTGGTCCCACCGAGAGCATCAGCTTGCTCATATGTGTCTTCATGGGATTTCTTTGCTGTCTCTAATGAGGGTCACCTGATATCTCCTCAGTTCCAGGATAGTAGGATAGCTACAATTTTAAGTTTAATAAATTAATTTTTCATACTCCTCCTGTGAACTAACCTCTTCTAAATACACACACACATGCTCGCATTACTGCATGCATGTACACATAACTTAGTTTTATAGGATGAGGGTAATCACAAAACAACTCACAGGAAGAATATGAAGTGGTGAATGTTTTATTTATCACAAATACTGTTTTGAGATTTCTTTAAAATGTTTTATGCTTGAACAAATATCAATAATTTGTTCCTAGTACTTCATTTTCAAGGTAAATTTTATAATTATTTGGAAACAGTTTTTTGTCTTACCAGAACTTTTTCAGAATACCATGATTCAGGTCTGAACCAAAAAAGAAACATATACTGGTAAATGAAGTCGGTTAGAGAAGGAAATTTTTAAAAATTGAAAAGGTATACAATTTAAGAAAGAAGAAGAGATATCAATTAACTCAAATAATAATGAAAAATAGGACATCCTTATTGGAGTTCATAGTAAAATAAATTTGACTTATATTTTCTATTTCTATTGTTGCCTAGATTGATTAAAAGTAAGAGGACTAGGAGTGCGTGGGTGGCTCAGTCAGTTACACTCCTGACTCTTGGTTTCTGCTCTGGTCATGATCTCATGGGTGGTGAGATTGAGCCCTGCAAGGGCTCTGAGCTCAGTAGGGAGTTTGCTTAGAATTCTCTTCCTCAGCCCCTCCCCCAACTCGTGCTCTCTTTCTCCCTCTCTCTCTCTCTCTCAAATAAATAAATTAAGTAAGTAAGAGAACTAGACTTTGGGCTAACTTACTAGCTGCAGAAGATCCACTTAACTTCTCTCTCATTGGTGTTTTCAATAAAATGAGAACAGGGTTGTGATGTGCCATTGACTCAGTGTCTGCTAAAGTGCTCTATGACCTAAGCTATTACAGTTAATTCCATAGTGAAGGCAGATATTAAAGATATTGTCTTGGGAGTTTGGAAGGAATTCTTAGGCAAAACCTTACCATGAGGACTACCTAGGTAGGGTTACTATACCCTAAAGTCTTATTCTTTTTTTTTTTTTTAAAGATTTTATTTATTTGACAGAGAGAGATACAGCGAGAGAGGGAACACAAGCAGTGGGAGTGGGAGAGGGAGAAGCAGGCTTCCCGCGGAGCAGGGAGCCCGATGCGGGGCTCGATCCCAGGACCCTGGGACCATGACCTGAGCTGAAGGCAGACGCTTAACGACTGAGCCACCCAGGCGCCCCCTTAAGGTCTTATTCTTAATTTATAGGTCCAAATATGTACTTTTGTTCAAGGCAAAAAGTGATCTTTCTTTAAGGAAATAAATTATGCTTATGGTAACTGGCAAATATATGCAAAAAGACCTGTGCTCAGCATTACCCCCCTTTCACATTTCTTATAGACAATAAGAAATTACATCTGTGAAACAGACCAGATTCCTAGCAGTGTTCAGCATATTTTCTCTAGTGTTTAAAAAGAGCTGGGAAGCCAAATTATAAACAGAGTTTAGTGGTGCTATACATAGGCTCTCAATAAATATTTGTGGAGACGTGATAGTTTTTAACTCTGTTAATCACTTCTGTGCACCACTTTGTTAATAGGTCTTCCTTCAGAGTTTATAAAATATAAAAAACTAGACCAGTATTTGCACAATGTGTTCAAAGGGACATTATTCCACCTATTCCTAAATTTAACTGAAAACAACTTTTTTTTTCCACTGGGTTTATTATAATCCTAGTATTCTATTTATATTTGGGGGAAGACAGACATGTTAACAGTGAAACTGTAGGCTTTATACCCTTGTGGCAATGATTAAAATATGGTGTTTCTCAGTCACCCATTTACAGATGACAATCTTTAGGGAACATAACATTATTACTAATTCATTGTTTATTATTTTCCTTAAGTCAAATGCCTGAGGTTCTTTCCAGTTGTTTCCATTTAGCACTGAGATGATTTTTTTGTAGTAGCAGGTTGGGTTTTCCAACAGCACTCTTCATTTGCAAGTGTCTGTCTTCTGCCACAATTGCTTATCACATTCTCTGGGTTTAACCTTAATTTCAAGTTAAGGTGGTGCAATGTTGGTGCTTCCATGAACAATTAAATTTGTTTTATACAATAACATTACGTTATTAGATTGAGCCACACCAATAATTTTTTCCTGATAGTGATTCCAAGAGATATCCTATAGGAAAACATTTTTTTCGAGAATATTGGGCATAAAATGCCTATGTGTTCTAAATGTTCCTACTATGATCTGTTCTCCATATAAATATAGCTTTAATCTATTCCCCATTATTTTATGTATATATATAAATATATATATTGCTGGTCTTTTATGTATAGTCTCATTGGATTTATTGAACTCATCCATTTTTTTTCTCCATTTACTGGATGATTGTGATCATATCTGCCCTATCAGATTAACATATTTTTGGTTTTGGTTTTATTTTGTTTCAGCATATTTTCATTCTGATGATTTTCTTAGTAAGCGATTACATATGTTGTATGAGGTTATTGATATGTAGATTGTTAGAAAAATAAGGAAATGCTTATCAAAGAATTCTATTATCAATAGAGAAAAATTTGGAAAACAAATTGAATTTCATTTTATTATACTTTTTAAAAATAATTCACATAGTTAAAAGAACACTAATACAAATAAGAGATACAAAGTGCAATATTTATTGTATTTAAATATGAATACATTAAACCCTTTTCACAATGCTGACAGTGACATATAAATTATGAAACTTGGAACAACTATTGGCTATAAACAAAAGTAATAAATGCTCCAGATGATAAAAGATATTAACAACAATTTCTAAAGATGTTTCTATACAAGCTGAATTAGAGGTCACATTCCTAGGTCTATCAATTCTTATCACTGTAGACTTTATTTTCTAATAATAGACAGGACTAAGGCAGGCCAATTAAAATGAAAATAAAATACAAGCTTATAGTGAACAACACAGTAAAAACGTACATATAAAGCAGGCTCTCAATTTACATTTTGTTTGTTCTTTCTCTTGTGTTTGGGGAAAAACAGCTCATTATAAATTATAAATAACATCAGCTTAAAACATACGAAAAAGAAAAAAAGAGAAAATGCTTAGATATTTTAAAGAGAATTTCTTCTTTAATTAGGAGTTGGGAATTAAACAATTTTAACTCATTTAGCATACAGAAGAGAATAAATAATAAAAGACATTTAAAAATGGTTTGTAATTGTTTTTGAACAAGCTAAGACTTCCATCTCCTTGTATGGTTCTTTATTTTGTTAAAAATATTTAATCCCCAAGGTCTCACAAATACTTTATCATACTGGGCTTCAATTTGTCTCTAAATAGCCTCTTTAAAGGTCATTTCCTCATGCAAATTGAAGTATAGAATGAATATCATTAGATAATCAAAGCCATAAAAATACATATATTTATCTCCCTATCTAATCAGTTTTTTTTGAAATAATGCTAGTAATTTGGAGGAAACTTATCTTTGGTTTTAACCAGAAAAAATATTTAAAACCTGTATTTAATTATCTTCTGGCTACTAGATTCAACTTTCTTTGAAAACTTTTTTTAATAATTAATCAAGTACTTGGGGTGCCTGGGTGGCTCAGTTGGTTGAATGCCCTACTCTTGATTTCAGCTCAGGTCATGATCTCAAGGTTGTGGGATCAAGCCCTGCATCAGGCTCATGCACTGGGCCTGGAGCCTGCTTAAGATTCTATCTCTCTCCATCTGCCCTGCCCCAAAATTCTCTCTCTTCCTCTGCCCCTCTGCCCTCTCAAAAAAATTAATGAAGCACCAGATTTTATATATTGTTTAATAATCACCTCAATTTTTAAATTTTTTCTCAATTCCATGTCAACATCTTCATTACTTTGGGAAAGTTACATTTGCCTGTTAAGGCGTAATTCAAATTGTGAGGGTAGCCACCTTCTAAACAGCTCTCCTAATACCAGATAGCTAAGCATCATAAAGAATCTTGTGTGAGGACAGAGTGCACTAAGGTAAGATCACTGCAAAGTTATGAGTGTGGATTTTAAATTAAAATGACATGGCTATCAGTATTCTTTCTTTACATCTATACCTATTATTTATTTTAATGTCTATTTCTCATAATAAATTCCAAAAAGAATATTTCTCAACAAAGTATCTTCCACCTTGCCCAAAAAATCAAGTGCATGAAAATTATAGTAAAGATTGTTTGCAGTTTCTATAGATAAATTCTATGGATTTTGGTGATAATATGATTTTATAAGGACTTTTGTTTTATTATTTATCATGTAAAGATATAAATTCTACTGATCAATTACTCAAGCATTCAGTATATACATACCACATAAAACCACTGTTGGAAAGACTATGCTGGAAGAAGGAGTAAGTACATACATAAATAAGATCATTTACTTTTTAAGAAGAGTTAACGAAAACTATAATCAGAATATGATACATTTTATCAAAAAATGCAAATATAGCAGTTTGGATATAGAGAGTAGAAAGTTTCAAATTCAAGCTGTTTGGCTCCACATTCCCTTCTAAAATGACACTACACTGTCTGTCAAGAGTAGGTAAGTGATTTGTGAGATTACTAGGTGATGAATAACTGCATCATAACTATAATGACGATAAAGCTTGATGTAGAGTCTACTGAAGCTCAAAGATAATATCTCTGAAAATAAACAATATGAATTTTATAATAATGATATGAGACAAAAATTTAAATTATTTTTGGTAGAATATTAAAAATGGTTAAAGCTATTGAATACTTCTACATAAGTAAGGTATTATTGTAAGCTCTTTATATCCTCATGCAATCCTTGCAATAAATACATTAAGTTGTGTTTTTACTGCTTTTACTGGTGATAAATTTAAGGTGATAATATTATTTAAATTAAATTAAAAAACAAAGAAATTAGTTAAGTTCAAGCCTACATAGGACAAAAATGACAGAGCCAAGGTTGAGGCCTGAACCATAGGTATATTAAATTCTTTATTTTCTGGTGTTTTGGCAATGTCATCCTTAGCAGCAAATCCGGAAGTTATTTTCTCCCTTTTAGATGTTGAAGGGACCAAAAATATAGTGCATCAAGAAAGTATAGTGACAGTAAGAATAAAATCACTTTCTAATGCTCCTGCAGAAGAGAAACCAGATTATTTCACCATCTCATAAATTATTAATGGACTTGGTACATGCATGGGAGGATCAGGTTGACTTTACTGAATATATTATGCACCTCTCTGTCTTTTATAACTACATGTAGATAGCATGTAAGAACTTAAATATTCACTTTTTAATTCAAAATAGGAGAAATAAAAGGAGGGACAAATGGATATAGTAGAGTGAGGTTAGATTCCAAACACAATACTACCCTAAGTCTCCTATATTTATACAGGGTAAAATCTATTCATCTAATTAAATAAAATAGATTTATATGCCCTAAGTCATATATTATATAGAAAATATAAAAGGAAAACATTGAGTTTGATTCAAAACTTTCCAAAATTAAATATGCATATAGCATAAGTAATATCACAGTTAACTTTGGATGCCCAGTTCTTTTATTTCTAACCATCTTACGAAAACATTTTTTTAAGATTAATGTTGAACTGGGAATTATGTTTATGATAGAATTTATTTCTGTTGTTCTAAGTTAGACTAATAGTTGCCTTAGATGTTTCCATAGCAACTTCAATAGGGAACATTTCAGAACACTTCCTTCCGGCAGGCATTTGAGAATATATATATGGACAGTCACTGTGTGAAATTTAGTCAAGAAAATCTCTCAGGGGGCGCCTGGGTGGCTCAGTTGGTTAAGCGACTGCCTTCGGCTCGGATCATGATCCTGGAGTCCCTGGATCGAGTCCCGCATCGGGCTCCCTGCTAGGCAGGGAGTCTGCTTCTCCCTCTGACCCTCCCCCCTCTCATGTGCTCGCTCTCTCTCATTCTCTCTCTCACAAATAAATAAATCTTAAAAAAAAAAAAAATCTCTCAGGGGCAAAATAATATTTTAAAACCATGTGTCACTTTGTACATTCTCTCTGAATTACAAAGAGTTTGGTCTCCACTCTGTTTCTGCCCACTGCTCAGGTGTTCTTCAGGCTTCATGATATCTGGAAATTTTTTTACCTTCAAGATCTCAAAATCTGCAAAAAAAAAAAACCCTCAAAATCTGAAGTTCTATTTTCTGATGATAAACCTGTGTTAACATTTCTCATATTTCTTAACTCCTACTGAATTCGATCATTAATTGATCATCAGTTGCCATTCCCTAACCCTGTGCTATTTTTGCTGTCTAACATTGGTGTTCTGGCTTTACTTATCTCCACCCAATGAGAAAAATGATGGTCAGCCATTTGAGGATCATCATTTTTTGCCATTTTGACATGCCACATACTTACGACCTTCTGCCATTCCTGCTTAGCAAATTCTGTTTTGAGTCTCTCCCTGTTAATTCTGCCAGTTTCTGTTTCTAGATAGGTATGATGTTGCCAAACGATACTAATTAGAGCCCACAAATGGGTGACTATGTAATTGATGTCTTTTTATTTATTTATTTATTTGACAGAGAGATACACAGCGAGAGAGGGAACACAAGCAGGGGGAGTTGGAGAGGGAGAAGAAGGCTTCCCGCTGAGCAGGGAGCCTGATGTGGGGCTTAATCCCAGGACCCTGGGATCATGACCTGAGCAGAAGGCAGATGCTTAACAAATGAGCCACCCAGGCGCCCCTGTAATTGATGTCTAAATCAGAAACACTTTTCACTTTTGAAAGTGAAAGAGGATAATATAAAAGTGGTATAAACCAGTTCTGTCTCAGAGAAACTAGGGTGTGTCATCCCAACAAAAGTAGACCTATTTTCTCATCAGAATAAGTCTTCAGTGATGCCTGAAATTCTTTTTAAATTTTTTATAAAAAATTTAGTCAATTCCCTATTAGCCATTTCCAGTGTTAACTCTAAGTTTGAGTCTCAAGAAATGAATCCCTTCATCCATTCCAAGTTTAATTCAACCAGAATTCATTACTCTGTCCTTCCATTAGAGGACTGAAACCTCACCATGTCAAAATATCTCTCAGTAGTCATTTTCCTTGTGTGATTAAAACAGTCCTTTAATTCTTACTCAAAGTTCTATTCATTTCTTTTGGGGAAGAAGGTGGGGTCAGGTGGTAGAGGCTGGGTCCATCATAATTTCTTAGTTTTCTTCTGACACTGATTATAGTCTCCCAGAATGTATGAAATGCTTCTTTCCAACCTGTAGACCTGGTCATTATCTAAGAGTTTCTCTGTGGTTTTATAGACATATTTCTGTGGGGGAATTACTCATCCATTATAGTAGATTCAAGCGTGCCTTAAGCAGTTGTCACTCTCCAATCCTCTTTTTTACAGATGTGTTAGTTGATGGATAAATATCTGAATTTTCAATGATACCTCAAAGTTAGGAAGTCCAAAGCTAAACTCATTTTGCCATTGAGTGTACAAATTTCATTATTCCAATTTAAAAAATCACTGCATTTCCTTATTGGGTCATAGTCACAAACCTGGGGTTAGTCATAAATGTCCCTGTTTTTAGTATCTCCAGATAAAATTAGTCACCTTGCCTTGTAGGCTGTTCTTCCACCACCCTCCTTACATGTATTACCAAGTTGTGCCTTCTTACTGATATTATGTCAGTTAGCCCCACATAGTGCTCCTACTACATTAATCTTAAAGCTTAATTCTGATCATTTCAAGCCATTGAGCTATTCAAGAACTTTTTATGTTTCTTCTTCTTTTGACGTAAGTACAGACTCCTTACCTTTGCATTCATGGCTTTCCTTTCACTGGCTTCAAAACATACGCCCAGTTGTTTTTTCTCACAATAGTCCATATTATTAGCAAGATTGGATGGCATGTTATTTCTTAATGTTATAGAATGTTCATTCTGTAATGGACATCTATGTCGAAACATCCATCCCTCTGTGGACATCTCCTGTTGAAACTCCATATTCTTAAGGCCCTTCTCAAACTTAATCTCTTCCATGAGAAATTGTTCACTCTCTTATCAAATTTGAAATCTTTCTTTAATTCCTATTAGCACTCCATTCTTACTTTTTAAATTTATTTTATTCTATCTCATAAATGTTATATATGTACTTGTTTTATCCTCCTTATAGAGTGCTGTTTCTAAAGGAGAGGGTATAAGATTTACTCATGGTTTGAATACAGGAACACCAAGCTTACGCTAGCCAATTATTAAGTACTTGTTGAAATCATTGTACAAATCTATTTGACTACTGTAGAAATATGTGATAACTGTGATGTAAAAATATTGCTAGAACTCTCTGCAAGCAAAGTTGTTTCCAATAGTCAGATAGCAAGTATCATTATACCCCCAAAATAGTTAAACTGGCTGATGCATGAAACAAGTACAGGATTTTTTTCATAGGTAAATCCTAATCTCTGATAGAGCTAAGAAAAGATACCAGGTCCTTAATATACCTCTTTTCCTGTTCATTTTAAACAGAGCCCTTTATATGCATGCAAACTGCTGCAATCATTCATTAAGTAGATTCAATCTCTCATTTTCCTTAAATCATCACTGATTTGAGCTTACTGTTTTTTCAATTTAGCCCTAAGAAAATTATGGCCAGTTATTCATTCTCTAATTAACCTAAAAGTGAATTATATTTCATTGCTTGTAGGATGGTATGGGAAATCTGAGAGTCACCAAGAAGGGAATCCGACTTGAAGGTATATCTGAGTTTCTACTTCCATTGTATGTGAAAGAAATTCATTCCCGAAAGGTATGTGATCCTGGCTTTGGCTTACTGTAAAAGATAATTTAGAGGTTATGTTTTAGCTTGAAATAGGAGGCTAAAACCCCCTTATCTCTTCAGCATGTATTTAGTTTCCTTAAGCGAAAGATTGATTTGAAGAAATCAAAACAGTGAAACAATTGAAAAACCAGTGGAGAAGGTTAGTTTTAAACTGACAAATTAGAGAACCATTTTGAATTAAACTGCAGTGTTGCTTTAGTTAGTCTATAAATTTGCCCCTCTATTTTTCAATAGAAGTAAAAAATACACAATTATAGTAATTTCAAAAGGGGCATTTGATACATCTTGAGTAATTTTTGCAGGAAACATTGACTTGAATAAATGGTTTTATTTTAATATATTATAAATCTTTTTAGCTCAAATGAACATGCATTTTCTAAAAAAAGATGAGAAAGAGTCTTAGTATAGAAATTCCATTTATTTCTGGATGAACATTATTTAAAACAAGTGAGAATATTTACCCTTTCAAATGTGTGGGTGTGTGTATGTGTGCCTTGTGGGTATTTTATCTCACTGAGCAGCATGCTAAAAATCAAAAGATTGTAGCTTAATCATTGTGCATTTTGGCTTCAGTGTGTTACTTTTCAGAAAGTAGCAAGTATTCTTGGGTACATGAAAATAAAACTAGAATCTTTCAAAATCTATTGGGCATATGTATGTATGTGTGGAAATTTAGTAAGTCAGAAAAAATGAAAATCTTGTTATTGTATAAAATGTGGAAAGATTATTAACCTTCATAAATATGAAAGTCTATTTTAGATTAGAATAATTTTTAAATATTACCAATATAATATATTAGCAAATGGGTTTCATAGTAAGCCATGGTTTAATAATTTGCTTCAAAGCTATTTTTCCCTTAAATATCAAAGTGAAAACAAAACAGAGGATTATTTTTATAAAACTTCTAATTAGGTTAATTATATTAACTTTAAATTTTATTTTATTCTGTATGAACCTGCAGAGCTTCACAAATATGTTATATTGATTGCCACTCTAGGTACTAGAATTTTACATTGAGGGATTACTTGCTGGATTTTGGGAAGACGAATAATATGATAGACACATGTATGAAAACCTGACCTTACTATAAAAACTTACTAAATTTAAAATAAAAAAGTTGTATTTTTGTTTTATTTTCTTTTTATGAAAACTAAAAGACTAACATGCATACCCAAGTTAGTGCCTTCCCTCTGACTGGACATCACCAACACTCACTTATTTACTGGTTCTTCTTGTGGTTGGCACTATTAAACAGTTTAATATTTGAGGAAATGAAAACTTATGCATGGAAATCAAGAAATTACTTAACACAGGAAGGTGAGAGTAATCATAGGCAGGAACTTCTTCGAAAATGCATTCCACTGATAAGTCCAGGGACAGCAAAGATTTACCTTCAAAGCCATTTTAGATCAATTTAGAGTGGCTGCCTGGGAATCCAACTTAGAGAAGGGTTGGTAAGCCCTTCGCCAGCAGGCAGGTCACAGAGTTTATCTTCCCAGCCAGAACATTTTTGAGAGTGTAACAACAGCTGTAAACCAGGATTCTCCTGGGAAACTGGGATGTATGTTTACGCCATCAGTGGACCAAATAAGAGAGTCGACTAATGTGTGAGCTTCAAAGTGTGAGCTGGTGGCAGTCAGACTCTCTAACCTTTATCCCTGGGGAAGTTCATCACCTCAAGTTCATAAGCATTTCCAAACCCACTGTGTTGATTGAAACCTCTATGCTCCTTTCACATCCCAGACCTGTTGCTTGTCCTCACATCTCTTCTTTTATCGTTTGTCTCTCAGTGGTGACTGCAAAGCCTGGCACAGTGAGAGCAGGTGGGACCATGTATCCTCAACAGTCAGACAGGAGGCTGGGTGTGACAAGAGAAAAAATAGAGATTCGTTTCCTCTTTGAAAATTTCTCTACACACACACTATGAACACAAATGAAGAGAAAAATATGTCTTTTATAAACAGTTCTGGGTTAGGATTCTTTTGTCCATGAATGTATGCAGTTGTTCATTCTCTGCCATAAAGCCTATTCACTGTTTTAAAAAGCCAGCCACAGTTTCCCTGAGCCTGAGTTTTCTTAGTAATAAAGTGAGTTTCGTAGAAACTTATCAAAACACTTAATTCTTAGATTAAGAAAGAATACCAAAATTTCAGTAATACTAGTAGAAATGAGATTTTTCAAAACCCCATTATACATTTCAGTATTTACACACATTTTTGTGTATTCAAATAATTTTTATGATAAAATGTTAAAGTTCCTGTAGGTCTAACTTAAAGAAATCTACTCAATTAAAAAGATACTTATAAAGATTCAATTAAGATGAGAAAAATACTACTATTGTGTACAACAATTTTAATTTGTGCAAATTTTTTTCCTGTAATTTTGATTTGTGTGTGTATGTGTGTGTGTGTGTGTGTGTTTTCCTGAATTAATGTCAGTGGGTAGCTTTCTTTATATTTAGTAAGTATTCCACTCTGAAATAAAGAATTTTTTTATTTAAAGTAACTTCCTGGTTATGTAGGAATTTAATCCCATACAACTAGACAGAATGATCTCTATTAATCAAAAAATGCAGTTGCCCACAGACACACACATCTAGTCTCCTAACCTAGTAAACCATGGGCTGTTTCTACTCTATGCTAATTGGTCCCCTGCCCCTACCAGCAGATATCTATAGATATTTCAAGTTTATTATTATATATCACTGTTTATTCTCTTCTCCATGTTTTTAAAAAAGCAACCTTTTTAAAGTGGTCCATTATTATCAGTACACAGGAAAATATTATATTCTATATTTGAAATATCTGAAGAATTCAATGTATCTTTCAGAATTAGCAACACTATTTCCAGGGAGTAAGGACTTACTAAACATTAGTGAAGTTAAATATATAGTTTTCTTCAGGTAGGAAAAGTATGAAAGATATGGGATTTGGGGCTACCTTACATAAATGATAATAATGAAAGTAAGATTTTGAATCAATATTCAATGCACATGATCTAACATGAGGTCAAAATTTTTGAACTGTCAGGAAATTAGGACATGTAATCATCAGGCTTTTTTTTCCCAAGGTTTCATGAGTCCAGAGAACTAAGGTGGTTAAATTACCTACATTTCACTGATTCTTGCCCGAAAAATTTGCATCATGCAGTTCTCTAGAACTTTTTGTGTTACCCAGCCTCATCTAATATTAATTGAACAGCTCTCTTATTAATTTTTTTGTCTGTTCAAGTGTCCTTAATTAAGGTGATACCTCACTGTTGACCCCTATCCCAGCATCCTTCATGATGGACTGATAATTATGCAAGAGAACTGCCACCAGATAATTCCAATTCCTGTAACTCCACAGCAAAGCAAAGTGAAATTTGAGCTCTTGGGACTCCTGTGTTAGCAGAGCTGGGAGGAAGGCCATGCTCTCCCCTTCATGTACAGTCATTTCATTTGGCCTCAAAGCTGGGATGCTCAGTTCTTGGTCACAACCAGTTTTTGGCCTTGTGTTTTCAATTATTCTTTTTAGAGTTCAGACACAAAGCCATGGGGCCATACAAACATAGCAGACTTCGTCCCTGCTTATACAACATACCCAACTCCTGACCCTGTATCTTTCAGGTACCTTGGCAAATCTCCTCCATGCAAATCAATGCATACAAAGAAATATCTGCAAGTTTGTGTAATCATTTTATTATCATCATTATTATCATTATCATTTTACATTTAAGTGTTCAATTGTGTATTATTTTGCTAAATGTCTTTATTCAAGTTAAAAACACATATCACCCCCAAAATTTTTACATTCAGAAAAGAAACCATTAACATATGATAAACATCATCCCAACTAGGTAATTACACATCTGCACAAATAAAAGGGTAAGTATAGAAAGAGACAATTACATGCTATTTTTAATTAATATATTACACATGCTTTAATAAATGAAAAATCTGAAATTAATGGGAAAGCATTGCTGAGCTTAAATATTTCTTTATCACAAGAATTTTTTTAAAAAACTTGTCTTTATGGTTAAGAATAAAAGACTCTGAATATCATTAAGAAGCTGGATGCATTAGCTCCATATTTTAATTTCAGACAGTGTTCATTAACTCCCTGCAGTGCAATCTGAGGTGATTAGCTCCTCTCCAATTTGTCCTTACCCCTCTTCATTTTCAATTTTTTTGATAATTATATTATTTTAACTTTGTTAGAATTCATAATATTTACATTATGTTCTGCAACTTTAATTGCATTGGCACTTTGGTCTTAATTCTACAGATAGATGGCTGTGGTACTAACCATCAGCTCCTTTTATTATGGCTTCTTCATGATGGAGTTTGTTATTCCAATCATTTCTTCCTTACTTGTATTTCATTGTTAATTAGTTTTGCTTGTTAATCCTTGAAATAGTTCATGCTGAAGGTGTCTCACTGTTGTCTTTATTCTTTTCTGGGAGTACTATTAATGGTTCATCCCTTCTTTTCCTGTTACCTAATTGCGCTATTCAATTCCACCGCTGAATATTGCCATAAAAAGTTTGTGGGCAGCCTGGTATGTTTCTCCTGCTGATGACATGAACTTTCTGCCTAGATGCCTGATACATTTTTGCCATTTCATTTCAGGAAAATGTTGTCTAGTATATCACTCACTATCTTTCATTTTCATTTGCTTGGGGCTTCAATTCAGAGAAAGCAATAATTCTTGTGTTGGATCATCTTTGTCATCCACAGCTATCATAATTTCTTTAATTATTTTTAAACTCTTTATTGTTCTTCTGCATGCAAGTAACTGTCATTATCTGCAGTCTTTCTTCCATATCTTTATTTTTTTTCACATGAATTTTGCCCTTGCTCTAATTCTCTTATTTTATGTATAAGGGTATTGTTCTGATTATTGGAATTTTCCATACATCCATAGTCTCCTTGTAAATCATATTAGGTTATTTTATTGTCTTTGAGCTATGGTTTTATTAAAATTAAAAATTTATCATTCTAAAACTTAAAGCACTTGCCTGACCTAGTTTGAATGATCTCCACTGATCACAATTTGGGGTAGGGGAATTACTGTCTTAGTTACTTTGTTTCACCAGCGAGATGGTTGCTGGGAAGAGGAGGATAGATGGGGACTTTTTTTCCCTGTCTGAAGTACTACAAAATGACATGCCAACCAGATGTGGACTGTTTTAATTCTGTGGGTCTTACTGGCCCTTTCTGCCTCTGAAGAATTCTTCCAGTGGTGCATATATTCTTGGTAGACTTTTTTCAGTACCATCTACTTTGCCACCTTCTTTTCCTCTATCCACATAAGTTTATTTAGGTTAGACTTCTCTGAAATATATTAACACTCCTTTTCTTCTGGTGATATAGATGAAAGTAGGGTAGGGATACATGTTATAAGGTACTATGAAGTAATTGCTTTCTTTTCTTGGCTTCCACTTTTTCAAGTTTATAGCATAAACTTAAATCAAAATTGTCAGCTGTTCCAAGAAAAAAGTAATTTTTAAAAGAAAGATTTGTGGGGTGCCTGGGTGGCTCAGTCGGTTAAGTGTCTGCCTTCAGCTCAGGTCATGATCTCGGGGCTCTGGGATGGAGCCCCGCATCAGGCTCCATGCTCAGTAGGGAGTCTGCTTCTCCCTCTCCCTTTGCCCCTCCCTGCCACCCCACCACCCCGCTAATGCTCTCTCTCTTACTCTGTCTCTCTCAAATGGATAAATAAAATCTTTAAAGAAGAGAAAGAATTGTGGTTTAATTTTTTAAGCAGTGAAGGAGAGAAGATTTTGAAAACTTTTCTATTTGGATGTATAGTATTAGGTAAAATCCTTCCTTCCCTCCTTCATTCCTTTCTTTTCTTTTCTTTTTTCTCTTCTTTCTTTCTTTCTTTCATGGCCAATAGTCCCTAATACTATAATTTGAATAATCCATTTGTCCTATCACTGATTTGAAGAATGACTTTCTCATATACTACATTCTTAAATGTACATGGATTTATTTCTGGTCTCTCTGTTCTGTTCTGTTAACATACTTAGACTAAAACCAAACTTTAGGAATTTTTTTTTTATAACTATGAGAGCAAGTTCTTTTTTATTACTCTTTTTTCAAAAGTTTTTGCCTATTGTGCATTTTCTCTTTCAAATGAACTTAATAATCAGCTGTCAAGTTTCATAAAAATTCCTGTTGAGAACTTAATTATGGTTAATATAATTTGTGGGAAATTGACATCTTTATAGTTTTGAGTTACCTATCTAGGAACATGGCTTCTCTTTTGATTTTTTTTTAGAACTTACTTTGCGTTGCTTAGGAACATTTCTTAATATCGTTTTCATATACGCATTACAGATTTGTTGTCAATCACATTATGGTTCTTATTGCATATAGGAATGGCTTTTCCATTCACTTTTCTCATCGGCCTTTGTGCTTATATAAAAAAGGTGTTCTTTTTGGTGTGGATATATTCTGACCATTTTTTAAAAATTTTATTATTTCTATTATATTTAAAATCATTTTTGGCCAATAATGATTTTTAATAATAACAGCTAACAATCAGCTTACACTAGAACTCTAGAGTGAAATTCCTGGTTTCAAATCCTGGCTCTGTGAGTTAGCAGTTTTGACTAATTACCTTATTTAACTTCTCTGTGTCTTACTTTTTTCATATGTAAAATAAAGTTCATAGTAGACCCTAATGTTTTTATTATTAAAACAATGGTAGTGTCCAGCCCTACTAAGAGAAATATTACTTTTAATAAAAGTCAAACATTACATTAAATGCTTTGCATATTTTAGCTCATTCATCCTTACTGTATGATATGTATTATTATGAAAGAATATATTTTGAAAGTAGAGTTTAAGGATTTGCTGACACACTATAAATAAGATGTAATAATAAGAGATAATCTAATATTATATCAAAATTTTTGTTCTGAGTTGCTATTAACCAATTGGGGGAAAGTAGGGAGTGGGGGAAGATTGTGAGCACATTTTCGGAACTGTTAATTTGCCTATTAGGAGAGCATGGATTTCAGGTTATACAGGTGGATCCATGAGTCTGGATTTCATGTTGGAGGTGCAAGTTAGAGATATAAATTAGAGATATTGTCTGTCTCTATCTATCTGCCTATGTATCTGCCTATCTACCTGATTTCAGTACATGAGATTAGACAAGGATATCAAGTAAGTGAGTGTAAATAGAAAATTTAAGGAAGTTTATTGAATGAATCCTTGGGCATCCAAAATTGAATACTTTGGAAAGAAGTGGAAGAACCAAACACAGACTAAGAAGGAAAGGAGATTGAAGTAGGAGAAAAACCAAAAGAATGTGGTATCTTGGAAGCAGAAAGAAGAAAGGGTTTCCAGGTTGATAGAGTGAAGAACTGTTTCTGATAGGCCAACTAAAATGAAGACTGAAAATTTATCCTTCCATTATTAGCTTGATTATGCCTTAATCAGAAGGTTTTTTTTTTTTTTAAACTACTTATTTATTTTAGAGAGAGAGAAGGCATGAGCAGGAGGGGCGGAGGGAAAGGGAGAGAGAATCTCAAGCAGACTCCCACTGAGTGTGAAGCCCAATGCGGGGCTCAATCTCAGGACCCTGATATCATGACCTGAACCGAAAACAAGAGATGGACACTTAACTGACTGCACCACCCAGGTGCCCCAGAAACAAAATAGTTTTTATCACATTTTAATGTATCTATTAATATGACTTTTATTTTTAATGTATTGATTGAATTTCATGAAAAGATATTCAAACATCAGAGCATCTTTTTATTACTGAGACAATCTTTTTTGTTGTTCATGAGGTAGCAATTTTTTATTAAACAATCCTGAACATTAAACTTTGCACTTTACAAACCATTTTTATACATACTACCTTACTTAATCCATACTGCTATCCATGAGGAGATATTGTCTTCATTTACATATGGCAATCCAGCTGCCTTAAATCACACAACATAAATCTCAATACTGTGACTAGAATCTCAGTCTTCCTGTCTTGAATCACTGCTTTTAACAATTCATCAAACTCTCCAAATTAATACTTTTTTACATATTCTCCAGGAAACCCAAATTTCTAATTATGTATCTGGAGTGCTGGGCTGGACCCATGGAAGAAGGTATGGGGGCAGTTTGAGCACATTGGGTAGTAGACCTTGTTTAGGAACAAGAGAAAAAATAATAATACCATGGTAGGAAATTATCATTAAACTGGGAGACAGTTTGAAGTTGCTGAATATGTAAGCATAGGTGAAATTACTTGTCAAAGAAAATATTCCTTGGACTTAGAAACAACAAAAACAAACAAACAAACAAAAAAACTACAGGGAGACTCCAAAAAATACTGTGTATTTTTTTCTAGGGATGTTCTGTGATTGTCCTCTCACTAGTGTGGTCTCCCAGACTCCACTGAAGCCTTGCAGAGAAATCAAGATTTTCTTGTCACCTCATACTTAATCAGCTACCTTTATAAACAGACATGTAAACTAGTTACATGGTTCTCTTCTCTACCAAGACACACACACACACAGCCCTTCACTTACTACTTTTCAAGAAAATATGTGAGATAATGACATAGCAAACCCAGAACAAAAGAGAAGCACCCATTAGCTCAGGTTGCTGTTACATACAGAATCAGAATTTTTTTTGGGGGGGGCGGGCAATCTGTTGCAGAGAACCTGGAATAGAGATATAGTAAACGTAGTAAAATTGAGATGCTAGTAAATATTACGTCTTTTAATGCCTGACAATAATCTGATAAAACAATATAATTCAGTGTTAGGAATTACCTGCCTAAAGGAGCACAAATAATTAAGCATCAAATACCTGCTCATTCATCTCCAATAGCTCCTGCTACCAATTATTAAGTACTTTCCATATGCTAACTGCTATGTGAAGGACCTGGTATGCATGCTTACCTAATTCTCACAGCAACCCGCATGAAGTAGACATTATTACATTCACTTTACAGATGAGAAAAAAGCACGTGGCTCAAAGAAGTTATATAACTTACCTGAGAATCACAAAAAGTTGTGCAACAAGGATCAAATACAGGTTTGTCAGACTCTTATAACCCATGCCCTTAACTACTGGGAAATCTCTACATCTATGAGTGGAATAAGCCAAGTCTTGTCAGGAAGAAGGTAAAGGGGATTTCTCCAGAATTTTATTATTATTCAATTTGTGAAATATTGCATACTTTCTATAAAGTATGTTTTCTAAAATCCTTGCAATAGTTTGTTTTAAAATAGGTACTTAGGCCCTTTAAGAATTTTTCTTGCATGAGATAAAAAATAGACCGTTGTTATACTGAATGCCACTTTCTATCGAGTGGGATTTTAATGAAGTATCAGTGTCATTTCTTATAATGGAACTAAAAGAAATTGTACTCCAACTAGATTTCTTCACTATCCCCAAACTTACATATCTACATGAGCGTGTGGGCACACTGTTGGTATATAGGATCATCTTAGTCATGATGAGGAAAGGGATTTACTGAAAATGTCCAGAGTTCTGGGAGCAGACCGCAAAGAAAATATTAGCAACACACACATTAGTTCAGAGTTTTTCAAACTTTTTTGAATATGAACCATAGTGAGAAACAAATTTTACATTGTAGCCTAATATACACTCTGATTTTTTTCTAATTTAATATATTATAGCAAAGCCATCCTATTTTAATTTTGATTGAATTAAATAATTAACATTTCATAGATATATATTTGTTGCAACCCACCAAATTGATTTAATGGCCTTTTAATGTGTGTGATTTGAAAAACACTGCCCTAGCTATTAGCTCTTCAAATATTATGTTCAATTTGGCAAGGTATTTTCTCTTTTCTTTCAAGTGTCACAGATGTAATGGATTCTACAGTGGGGAATGTATAACACTTTATTTCAATTTCAAAGGAAAAAATACAAAAGGTCTAAATACCATGAAGGCAACAATCCTATGTTTTGAGCACTTCCTACAACTGTGCCTGCTAGATCGAAATTTTTAAACTTATTAGTATGTGTGTGTACTGAAAAATACATACATCTTAGTGAGTGTTTATTTTACTGAGAGAATGAATGGTTAGTATATTCAAAAAATATAAATTAAAATCACTCAAAAAGATGTTTCTCTGTCATGTTATACAATTGGAATACACAACCCTACTGGCCCTAATAT
The DNA here is from genome assembly GCF_054177405.1 of Leptonychotes weddellii. NCBI lineage: Eukaryota > Metazoa > Chordata > Mammalia > Carnivora > Phocidae > Leptonychotes > Leptonychotes weddellii. The sequence goes on from NC_138370.1 coordinate 19,679,448, forward strand.
TCTGCGTTTGTTTCACAAGTTTTTAACCAATATAAACGTGGTGAATTAGATCCTGGAATTGCCATATATAGCATAAGAAATAGTAGCCATATTAACATCATACTCATAAAGAAGCAAAGTAGTTCTCGCTTGCATTGTCTAAAAAGAATTGAAGAGAGCAGATCTCATTTTGAATTTTCAGAGCTTTATGTGTTTATTATGATCCTGTCTGTACTTGAACCACAAAATGATCTGCCTCATGTTTCTTATGACTATGATGTTGGTCGATGAAATTGTTTGTATTAGTTTACACGTTAATGGTTTGTTGTTTTTTTTTTTTTCCCTCTAGTTCTTTGTCCTAGATGTCCGCCCTGGGAACTGAGTTTGGGAATAATCTTAGTGACGGTATTTTCGCTTTGAAATGGGTCTTCCACACTAGATTAGTATCTATGGATCAAGCTGGTACACCTCCATAGGAGAGAATTTCAGCTGGGCTTTAAACAATGATTGGGGTTTGAATTTGAAATTACAGAATTTTTATGAGCAAGAAAATAATTTATAAAAAAACATTGTTTAGGAAACAGTAAATAGAACAGTTTGATTTGATATGAGGAATCATATCAAATCCAGGCAGGCACACCCTAAGTGTGTCTCAAGGCTTTCCAGGGGGTAACAAGGCATGGAGTTATCCTTTCTAGACTTTCGAGTTTCAAATGCACTCTTTCCTAAATTTGATCTCCCTGAGAAGGGCCCTGTAGCTGCTACTGCTCTTTTTCCTGCTTCTCTACCACTACTACTCTTCCTTGTTTTACAGAAGTAAAAGATTATCATTGGTCTTTTTTTTTTTTTTTTACATTTTTAAAAATATTGTTGTGAATATAAGAAGTTCAGAGTGAGGGAGAAGTGGTTGGTTAAGCAACAAAAAAAAGTTTGAGGATACACTGCCCAGGAAGTAAAAGTAAAAAGTTGATAGATTGATAAGTCAATAAATAAATGTAAAAGCAATAGAGATCGGAAAGTATCAGTGGCTGGGTAAGACTGTTGAAAGGGCAGCCTATGCATTCCTCCAGACCATAAGCTCATGGCAAGAAATCTCTCTTTTAGACTTATAAATAAAAAATAAGTTAATTATCGTGGGATAATATTTTTTTAAAGATTTTATTTATTTATTTGAGAGAGAATGAGATAGAGAGAGAGCATGAGAGGGGGGAGGGTCATAGGGAGAAGCAGACTCCCTGCTGAGCAGGGAGCCCGATGCGGGACTCGATCCCAGGACCCTGGGATCATGACCTGAGCCAAAGGCAGTCGCTTAACCAACTGAGCCACCCAGGCGCCCATATCGTGGGATAATATTAATATATTTATTTGAAATGAAACATTCAAATTTTTTTGATAGAAAGTAAGACTGGTTTTACTGATGATTTAGGTTGGATGGCAGATGTGTTCTATCATTTGGATAAGCTCAATGTAGAACTCCCCAAAATTGGAACATTCCACAAAATACATTTAAAATACATATGCAATAGTGTCACATAGTTTATCCCTTGTAAACATTAAACTTTAGATGCCAAAAATATTTCAAATGTCAGCTTAAAAATATTTGAGGGGATATAGTTTTAAAAATATTTTAGGGAGCTGAATGAGCAAAAAAACATTTGAAGAACAAAGATAAAAAGGAGCAAGGGAACATTGATTTGGAATGCAGCTTATGGCTTTACACATGCAGGGTTTGAATGCTAAGGAATTTGGAATTTATCCCTAAGGCGCTGATACTCTAAACTGTGCTATTATCTTGCTTAGTATACTATATTTCAAGTTAATGAAATGCATTTCTTTAAAAATAATAAACAGATTTTTCATTAACTGGAAAAGCTCTTCATTCTTACCCATTATTTGGGGTTGCTGTATTTTAATGTGGTAGACAATCATTCTTTTTAATATTTCTGAGACATAGAATGTTAGAAATTTTATTAAAAGGTATTACACTGAGCCATAGATAAAGATATATTTTTTTTTCTTTTTTTTTTTCAAGATTTTATTTATTTATTTGCGAGAGAGAGAATGAGAGACAGAGAGCATGAGAGGGAGGAGGGTCAGAGGGAGAAGCAGACTCCCTGCCGAGCAGGGAGCCCGATGCGGGACTCGATCCTGGGACTTCAGGATCATGACCTGAGCCGAAGGCAGTCGCTTAACCAACTGAGCCACCCAGGTGCCCGATAAAGATATATTTTTTAAACAGAAATACTCAGTATCTTAATACTAAAATCCATTACTCTTAATTATTACAAATTAAAATATTCATATTTACTCAATCGATGGTTTATAAATGATTTCTAGATATGAGATTGTTCTTTCAAATGAAATCTTGAAAAAAATAAAAGCAATATAATGCAAATGGAAATGGAGATCTGGCCCATCCATGAGAAGAATCTGTTGGATCTCTGGTATTCCTGCATTATACCTGGAAAAACACTGGTTTTGACCAATATTTTTAGTGTCATCCTACACTTCATTCATGGTACACTCAGGAGAGCTATCACAATAAAATCCAATTACAAATACTGTAACTACCTTTCTGTCCATATTTTACCATAGTATGCTTCATAATCATAAAAGCTCATACTTTATTATAGTCACGATTTTTGCTTTTTCAGATACTTCCCCCTTCTCTGATTTTCCTTTGATTTGCATTAATAAAATAATTGAAAGATTTAAGGTATAATCTCTACTTGTTAATTTTCTATCTCCATAACAATTGAAATCTCTTTTGAAGTAAAAGCAGCCTCCTATAAAACAGAACCTGCTTTAAATAGCACATTGACAAAATAAGTAATCTTTATCACAAACTTACTAAGACATATCAAGATCCTAAAATTCCCAGAGACTAAGAAAAGAAAGAATAAGTTAATTCGATGTAATTTTGGTTTCATTAATTTTATTAATGCTAAGTGTAACATTATTATTACAATGAATCTATATGTTGCTCTTGGTCATCCTGCTTTTTAGAAACTTAAAGTTATATCCTGCAACTTTACAAATGGGGTTGGTTCCAACAGTTTTTTTGGTTGAATCTTTAAGATTTTTTATATATAGCTTCAAGTCCACTTACAAGATTTGTATGGATTTCCAGGGAACTTAGGTCCTCTGGCTCCAATTTTCTGTCACTATTGAATGTTTTGGTTTGTTTTTCCCCCTGTATCATATGAAAGTTTTTACTTCTGCTATGACATTTACCCAAATATGGATTTCTGTCATTTCCTGGATTTCCCTATTTTCTTAATCCTCTAAAATGAACAGATATATTCACACATGATTTTTTTTTTAATTCTGTAAAGACCTCACGAAAGTTTTAAGGAGATAGAGTATTTACATTTTGATATGCAATGTGATAAAATGCTTATATTTTACAGGAAGTCTAAAATTTTATTTTAGAAATTGTTTATACATAGGTATTAGACATCTATAATATAAAAGCATTTTATCATACTGCTGAGTCATTCTTGCATTTCTGTCTTATTTTTCTTTCCCTCCCTTTCAAGAACAACAACTGGAAAATTCTTCTATGCGAATATGTGTTTGTGTATTTTTTATAAAAAAAAAAGGAAAATATGATAGAAAAATGCCCACCAATTTGTTAGTAGAATTTATATTTGATAATGAAATGAAACAGAACAGAATACAAATTTAATTTAGACACTTCAGTTTTTTAAAATTATTATAACAAGCATATGTCACAGGCCAAAAATTTGAACTCGTTTCAAGGCCCTAGTTTTCACACTATCCCTCAGGATCCCAGAGGATATTGTCATTTTCTCTCTTTTTTCTTTAGTTAAAAACCTAGAGAAAGGAGTCTTTCTTGCTTTAAAAAAAAAAAAAAGGGGTAGGTCAATCTACATAATTCAGGAAAGGAGAAAAAGAATGGAGAGGGAGAGAAAAGCTGAAAAGTACTGGAGGCATTTGTCAGATTCTATAAACATGGATGGGGCAGAAAAATAATTATGTATTCAGATTCTTTTCATAGATTTTGAGATATGCAAAGTAAGGTTTTGAACTATTAAAATTTACTTTGTGCTGTGAACTGTTTCTTTGACCCTGACACCACTCTAAGGCTGAATTACATGGTTCTAGTCTTTAACCAGGTCACGAAAGTATTAATTTAGAAATTTAAATGTCTGGGAAATAAGGAAGGAAACAATAAGAGGAATGGTTAATTAAATGTCATAGCTCTTGTATGCCCTGTAGTCACTGCCCATTGCCTACCTATGCAGTAGTTATTAGTTAAGTAAAAGTTATTGTAGCAGTATTTTTCCTTGATAAAATATTTAAGTTAAGTTCCTTTTATTCTCTCTCTCTTATTTCTTGAAATATAAATTATTGCAAATAATGGTCTTCAATAAATTTTAGGTGTAATTAGTAATTGTCTGCCATTGCATTTCTTGCCAGGAGGTATTTGTGAAGTGAATTATATTTCTATTATTCTTACTTTATCCTCAAGTACAAAAGGAGAAATTTAACATAATTTATACAAATACCTGCATTTATTGCTTTTTGATCTTTTTAAAATCAGTGCTGAGGTACCACCATGTCACTCTTGCCCTCCTCATCTATGATTTGCAATCAGCATTTCATGTTGCAGTTCACTCAGCTTAATACAGTTTCACCATCTTGACTTCTTCTTCTGATCATGAAAATCTAAAGGAGGGAAATAGAGTCAAAATACTCTTGACCATACCAGATAACAGAGTTTATCAGAGAGAACTTGGGAAATCATCCAATATAGCAAAAGGCTTTGCAGGGAAAGTAATTCTAGTATTTCCAAGTGCTTTACACCCCTACATTTGGAATAATGTTTAATTAGCTGAGTAGTCATTCAAATATCTAACCTTGTATGTTACTTCAAAATTCATAAAATTAGTGGACAGGCATATGGTTTTAATAGGGAAGTATATATGGGCGCCTGGGTGGCTCAGTTGGTTAAGCGACTGCCTTCAGCTCAGGTCATGATCCCAGGGTCCTGGGATCGAGCCCTGCATCGGTCTCCCTGCTCAGCGGGAAGCCTGCTTCTCCCTCTCCCACTCCCCCTGCTTGTGTTCCCTCTCTCACTGTGTCTCTGTCAAATAAATAAATAAAATCTTTAAAAAAAATAGGGAAGTATATAAACTATTAATTTTGGTTAATTAAGAATTTTATGTCATACTATAATGTCACATTTAACTTATTGTTTGCTGTAATCATGTTGTTTATTAGACTATTTTTGTTATAATAGTTATGAAAAATAGTTTAATTGCTTAAAAGCAATATTCGAAGACTGATTCAGATAGTTGCTAAAAAAAAAAAAAGGCTTTAACACAAAACTTAACACCTTAAAACCATAACCATTTATTATTCCTCTCAAATTTTTGCATATTCAGGCAGTTTTTCTAGTTTGTACTAACTGGACTGGGGATGGAAAATCTAGAATGTCCTCACAATTATTTGTCAGTTGGCCATGATGGCTGAGATGACATTACATATGGTCTTTCATCATTTAGGTTAGTCGTTGCTTGATCACATGAAAACACAATGGCTCCCAGCAGCAAAAGAAGGCAGCCCCATGTACAAGTGCATCTCAAGGCTCTGCTTATAGTCACTTTGTCCATGACCCATTAGCCAATAAAAGTCACAAGATTGAGCCCAAATTCATTGGAGAAATTGACTCTCTCTCCTAGTGGTAAACAATAAAGTCTGTTTACAAAGGACATACACCAATGGGAAGAATTTGTGGTCACTCTATAAGCTACTACAGAGGCTATCATTATTTCTGGTCTTAATAATTTTATAGCACTTTTTGTAGTTTTTTTGTACTTTACCAGTATGATTTTTCATGAAAGATTGAATTATATACTTATACATTTGTTTTAAAAGTAACATTTTAAATTAAACTTAAGATAAATATTTTCACTTAAAATCAGATAAGATTCCTAGATTTTTGCTATTTTATGTTTATGACATTGAAGATATGGAAACGCTGCTTATCAAATTGTTTTAGAAGTCTTGGTTTGGGGACACTGAATCTTTCCTTCAATTTTTAAATAAGCAATATAAATATTAGGAATGTTGGATATTATGATCATATCAACAAATGTAATTTATGTGGCATTACTCTGATTTACAAGGCATCGATCATGCCAGTCATTACCCATCTCTTTGAATTTATGCAGTTATGTTTTTCTTAGGATAGTAATATTAGTAGATTAGTTGTTGACATTGATTATCCTATGAAGATTTATAGGTTAGCATTATATTGTATTAAAATAAACACCAGCAAACATATGTGTCAATCTATTTGATCTAGGATCTTTACATAATAAAGCACCCTGAGCTAAGATAGATTGCTTTAATGCTTTGTATGTTCTGCTTGTCTCAAAGTTGATTTAATGAATATTATAGATTTTGATGTAATTATCAGAGTCTATATTTCCTAATTGTTATTAATTGATAATTTCACTGAGGCTAAAAATCTCTAAACTTGGTTCTCTTTAATTTTCTATATCAAGCCATGTCTTACTGCTATAATATAACCAAATTGTATTTATAATTAATGTGAAAATAGGTGTGCTATTTCCAGACTTATAATTGAATGGCTATAATTTCCTTTCTTACTGAAGTATAATTGAGATACATTATATTAGTTTCAGGTTTACAACATAATAATTTGACATTTGTATACATTGTGAAATGATATCTACATTAAGTCTATTTACCATCTGTTCACCATACAAAGTCACAATTTTTGTTCATTTGATGAGGACTTCTAAGATTTACTTTGTTAACACTTTCAAATTTGCAATACAATATTATTAACAAGAGTCCCAGTAATACATACCCCCAGAATTTATTTATTTTATAACTGGAAGTTTGTCCCTCCTGATCTCCTTCCCCCATTTTGCCCAACCCCCCAAACCTCCTGCCCTCTGGAAACCACAATTCTGTTCTCTGTATCTATGAGTTTTTGTTTTGTTTTGTTTTGTTTATTCATTTGTTTTATTTTTTGTAGATTCCAGATATAAGTGAAATTATTAGTAGTAGGAAGGAAATGATAAAAATCAAGGTGAAAATAAATGAAATATAGACTAAAAAGACAGTAGAAGAGATCAATGAAACTAGGAGTTGCTTCTTTGAAAAGATTAATGAAAATAACAAACTTATAACTAACCTCACTAAGAATAAAAGAGAAGAAGCTCATATAAATAAAATTAGAAATTAAAGAGAAGTTACAACTGATAACAAAAAATACAAAAGGTCATAATGGACTACTATAAACAAATATATGCCAAAAAATTGGACAACCTAGAAGTGGATAAATTCCTAGAAATATATGATCTTCCAAGACTGAATGAATCATGAGAAATAAAAAATCTGAATAGACTAATTACTAGTAAGAAGATTAAGTCAGTAATCAAAAACTCCTAACAAACAAAAGTACAGGATCAATTGGCTTCAATGGTGAATTCTACCACACATTCAAAGAAGATTGAATACCTGTCATCCTCAAACTCTTCCAAATTTGAAGAGGAGGGAACACTTCCAAAGTCATTTTAATGGGCCAACATTACCCTGATACTGAAACTAGACAAGGACAACACACATACACAAAACTGCAGGCCAATATCACTGATGGACTAGATGCAAAACTCTCAACAAAATATCAGCAAACCAAATTTAACAATACATTAAAAACACCATACACCATGATCAAGCAGGATTTATTTAAGGAATGCAGAGATGGTTCAACATACACACACTAGCAAAATAAAAATTAAAAAACATAATCATCTCAATAGATGCAGAAAAAGGCATTTGACAAAATTTAACATCCATTTATAATAAAAACTCTCAACAAAGTGGGTTTAGAGGGACCATACTTCAACATAATAAAGACCATATATGACAAGTCCACAGCTAACATCATACTCAATAGCAAAAACCTGAAGGCTTTTCCTTTTTGGGAACAAGACAGGGATACCCATTCTCACCACTTTTATTCACCATAGTATTGAAAGTCCCAGCCAGAGCAGTTAGGCAGGGAAAAGAAATAAAAGACATTCACAATGGTAAGAAGTAAAACTGTCACTACTTGCAGATGACATGTTTTTCTATATAGAAAATCTTAGACTCCACCAAAAAATTGCTAGAACTAATAAATGAATTCAGTAAAGTTGTAGGGTACAAAATCAATACGCAAAAATCTGTTGCATTTTTATATAGCAACAAAGAATTTTCAGAGAAATTAAAAAAATCCCCTTTGCAATTAAATCCAAAAGAATAAAATACCTAGGAGTAAATTTAACCAAGGAGATGACAGACCTGTACACTGAAAAATATAAGACATTGATGAAAAAAACTGAAGAAGACACAAATAAATAGAAAAATATTTCATGTTCATAGATTGGAAGAATTAATATTGTTAAAATTCCATATTACCCAAAGCAATATACAGATTCAACGTAATTCCTATCAAAATTTCAATGACAATTTTCACACAAATAGAATTTACAATTTTCATTTTGGCCACATTTTTAGGAAGTAAAATAAATCCCAAAAAAGGATACTGCTTTACTACAGCAAAAGGATGTAGAGCCATATACTTATGAGATATAAGCATTTTAGATTTTTTTCTGATATAAAAATACCCTCATATTTTCATTTAGGAAAATGATATTGTGATATCATTTATAGGTGGCTTTATGATTTTATTAATCTTTTTTTCACAAACATGAAGCCAAATTAAAAATATAGCAAACAAAACAAACAAACAAAAAACTATAGCAGACTATATGCATCATGATTTTCATTATAGTGTTTCAGAGAAATAGTAAGAATAAATTAGGAAAAGAATAAATGATAGTTTGGATAGAAATTAGGTTTTTGATGTCTTATAAATGTCTTTATTTATTTTAGAAAAAAATCCATAATGGCTTGGTTAACTAAGGGAATAATTTCCCTCTCACCTATGTAGATACACTGCAACACCATTTATTTTTCTAGTAATAAAAAATAAAAGTCTCTGGCAATATTGTAATTCCAAAAAAAAAAAAAGATTGAGTCAATAATGAAATGAACATAAAGCAATTCTGATTTTTTTATTTTTAGAATGCAAAATATACTGATTGATATTTTGCTACTTAGTGTAATTGGTTATCCATTATTTCCACTGACAATCCAGAAGACTCTGATGTTTCAGTATGTCACTGTTGATGTGTTATGTTTCACTGGAAGTCTTTTAGAATCATTCAGTTGTAACAAAAATATACATTTGGAGTACATAATTTTAGGTTGTCACTTCTGTGAATCAAATGACTCATTGTTCATTGAAGCAATGTTTGGTTTTCTGTACAAGGGTTTAAATAAGAGGACTTATAACCTATGAACATCCAGCTAGTGTGTGTGGGGAGGGGGGGAGGCAATATTGGTTTGTAAATAAATCCAAGTCCTTTACATTCAGAATTTCTAATCTTAATATTTTTATAGGATAAATGAAAAGTTATATTTTATTTTTAAAGTAACTCTATCTTTTGTATTAATGTATTTGTCTCATATGTTCTAGCTAGGATTAGTTTCCATTATGTAATGTTTCTTCTTATGATTTTGCTTTTCAGATAATTTGAGAATACATTGCAGTAAATTATTCCTTGTAGAAACTGGTTCCAAAATATGTTTAGAGATTTTAAATAGGTTTGTTTTACTTTGTTTTTAAGATCTTTTTATTTCCCAAATTATCTCAGACAAAAGTGCCCATCAGATATCTCAGGCGGTTAATGACCTTTGATGAGGGTGTTCAAAGATGATAGAAAAAAAAGGTAGACAAGCTACCCTCTGTCTAAGAGGGTAGCTTGAGCACGTGGTCAGGGAAAGAAATATAAACATGGCTGAAACTGGAAAAATTGGGGGGTCATGTTAATTGTCTCTCTGAACTTGAATCACAGATTGAGATTTTACTGACTGAAAAATAGAGAGCCATTAAATGCTTTTTGAGCACTTAAGTGACTTAGGGTTTAGTTGAGAATAGGATTTGGGTAGTTATATACAGAATGAATTTGATGCAGGGGGATATTAGGGGAAAGTATTCGTTACAAAAATAGCATTAGTTTGGAACAGGTGAAGCTTGAGTTTCCAGAGAGACATTTTGATAGAAATATTCAGCAGGCTTTTGGCAAATAGAAGCTCAGTCAAACATAAAACTGGAAGGACAGATGAGGAAGCCAGCACATGGTGAAATGGTCAAGCTCATTAAGTGAGTGGCAATTGAATGAAGTTGGAGAGAGACAGAAATACCTGATATAGGTCAGAACTTTCAGAATGATGTTTTTGTCGGAGGAGAAAGACGTCCTTATGGAACAGTGGTTAAAGAAGTAGGAAAATTAAAGTGTGAAACAAATAAACAAAATATAAAAATTTTCAAAGTATATAGTAGAGGCTTCTCTGAAAAAAAAAAGGACCAGGCAGGTAAAATATACCTGGTTTGATAAGTAGAAATGATAACTACCTATTATAAGGATAATCTGGATCTGTAAAATCATATATTCAATCAATTCAGGAAAAAAAATCCCAATATCTAACTCATGTTTTCACAGAAGTTTTTAAATTTCATGTTAGAAGGTAAGTTATTTTTTTTCATTTTGGAGAAATTATATAAAATGCTTTCTAAGTTTTAAGAGCTGGATTTAACTTACAAAGTTAAAAAGTAGTTATTAAGATAGTGTAATAGATTCCTTCTCACATTTTGGTCCAATTACGGTGATGTGTATGCCTTTAAGTTTTAATCTTAGAGAAAGAGAAGATATTTTAGAGCTGTAACTTCACTTTCTATACTCTCTTGATGCTGTGTGTGTGTGTATGTGTGTGTGTATACATGTGTTTGAAAAATCACCCTTTGTAAATCAGTGACTTCTTTTAATTAGCACTTATGAAGAAGTTGACATATATTTCTAAACAATTGGGGCAAAATATCAATGAGCTCTAACTGAAAGGCAGCCTTTGGAAAGAGGATTTTGAAAACATTCAAACAGCTACATAATTATAATTTTCATCTGAAAATACTTGGTTAGTGCTTTGAGTTTAAAAATCTGTTTTTAAAGGAGGAGATGAACAACAAAATGAAGTTATAACTTAAAAATTATGTGTGAAGGATAACATGATAATTAAATAATTACTAAAATCAGTTTCAAAAGTTTTCCAACAACTTTTAAATTATTCAACTCAAAGTACATTTACTTTTCTAACATTCAGTCAAATGGATTTGGGGTTAGAGTATTACAATGAAGGGATAGAGGCATCCGAAAAAATAACTTATGTCAAATAAAATTATTCTCATTTTAGAGGAACTAAAGTTGAAACACTAAGAAATAATCTTTTTCCCTCTAGATTCCATACTGAACCCATTTAAAAAGTCTAAATTTTATTCTTTTGGTAAAAGGCCTCTATGAAATTTGTTGTAGTATGTTCTATAAGATATCAAAATAAAAATAGGACAAAGATGAATCTGAGCGTAAACATACAGTTAACTCAAGAAAAGGAGTTATTACACTTTTCAAAAGTTGTCCTTGTGAGATTTGAATCCTTATTCAGGTAGAAACTGTAATAAAAATTTCCGCAATTCTGTCCTTTCTTCTCTTAGAAAGCAGGAGTCAGCTCCGTGCAGAGGGGAAGAAGCTCTAAAGAAAGCCATGTGTAGACTGTTTCAGTTTAAATATGTACACTGAAGGATTTTATACCTAGATCTCAACAAGGTAGTTTGAAAGGGGTAAAACTAGATAAGCGATATACAATGTCTGAGCATATAGTAAATGATCAATACATGGATGATGATGATGATGCTGGATTGTGGAGTGCCATGGTCAAAAAAGAATTCTTGAGATGTTATAGAGTGTAAAGTGGTGCTTTTATTATAGCACAGGAACAGGACCCGCAGGCAGAGAGAGCTGCACTGTGATTATAAAGAGTGACTGATTATATAGGGTTTTCTATCCTGTGGAGGTGAAAGTAACATTGAGGCTCCAGGAAATTGACTCTATAGATTCCTGGAAGTCTGGCTATTATTAATACTGTGTTTTTCTTGTAAATCATTAAGACAGTTACAAACTGTAGTGGAGTTTCTTATCCTGCATGACTGTAATCTTTTTCAGTTGACCATTTGTTTCTCCCTGCCTTTGTTCTTAGGCGGTCACAGTACTGGAGGAATGTCAGACATACTCCCGCTTAAGGGGAGGGCGTTCGTGGGGTATCAGCTCTTGTTTTGCCTTCAGGTGCCTTTTGTCCTCTCATCAGTGGTGATGATGATAATGATTTCCTTGAATATCCTAAATTGATTCACTCATTCACTCATCGACAGTGGGGCAGAGAACCTGCTGGCTGTTATCTTTCCTGGTCTGGCACTGGCCACTTCTTCACGTACCTCCACTCCTGAATTTTGTCTTTCAGGTCCACGTTGTTCTGGCTACCCTTAGGATGTATGTGGTGAGGGGCGCCTGGGTGGCTGTCAGTTAAGTGTCTGACTTGATTTCAGCTCGGGTCATGATCTCAGGGTCATGGGATCGAGCCCCACATCAGGCTCTGAGCTCAGCACAGAGTCTGCTTGTCCCTCTCCCTCTGCTCCTTGCCCCCCCCCCCACTCATTTTCTCTCTCTCTCTCTCAAATAAATAAAATCTTAAAAAGATTTATGTGATGAAACTATTGCCATTTGTGGCAGATCATGCTTCTTTGGGGTCCAGCACCCCACTTCTCACTCTACTCTGTAGTTAGAATTCTAGTAGCCACAAAGGATCTCTCGCTTTTTTCTAACTTACTCTTTTCCTTTTGAGGCAATTTGTCTCTGCAACAGTACTGGAGAAGTAAATATTTCAGTGACTAATACATACTGGACATTCTTTTAGTGGAGTCCTTCCTTCTTAGAAAAAAAAATTTTTTTTTTTTTTTTTTGAGAAGTAAGCCATTATTTCCTTGTTTTACAACTGAAGTTAGCTTTGCGAGTTGCTCTTTGGTGATTCGTCAAAGAGACCAAATCCCATGTCCTCATCCAACTCCTCTGACTCTTCCTTTGCTTCGCACTTGGCTGGGGCAGCAGCAGGAGTGACAGTGGTGACAGCCACAGGAGCAGTGACCACAGATGCATATGGATCAGCCAAGAAGGCCTCAACCTCCTCAGCAAGTGGGAAGGCGTCATCAGTCTCCAGTGACAAAGCCAGACCCACTTGACACTGCTGATAGAAGGGGTTACTGGTGTAGCAGTCGGGTAACCAGTCTGCAGACATAACACTAACACTGGGAACACCGTCCAGGAAGCTAGAATGCAGTTTCCTCTGTGATATAGAGCAGTTTGGGGTTGTAGATGCTGCTATTGTCAAACACCTGCTGGATGGAGAAGCGGGGGAATAATCAGCACACTCAGCAGCGTGGCTTCGCTGGTCCCACTTTGTCTCCTGTCTTTATCAGCTGCACGTCATTCAGGATTTCAGTGGTGCCCCTGCAGATTTTCGTTGTGATGCCTGCAGCCTGAAAGAAGGGGGTCTTCTAAGGCCCCAAATAGTGCTCTGAGCAGGCACAGGGACTTCACGTGGGGCCGTGGCACCAGAATGGGTGGCAGCTGATACCTAGTGGCCAGCAGCATGTCCCTGATCTCAGTGAGGTCCTCCTGGGTGAACACAAAACCCACATTCCCCTGAAGATGAGGCAACCATTTCTTCAGGGCTAGGGCATTCTCCAGTGCCCTTGGATGGCCTTGTGCTTCACGGAGTTCTTGCCCACCACAGCCTTCCTGCAGAGGAACCTGTGGCCCTGCTGCACCTGCTTGGAACCCACATTGTCTGTTCCCACAATGAAGCGTTTTGGATAATCATCCAGAAGTTGGATGATCTTAAGGAAGTAGTTGGACTTCTAGGTCACCCTGTCTTCCCTGGGCATCATGGTGGCGTGTCAGGGATTGCCAAGCAGGGTTTAAAGACGATGTCACTCTTACAAGGACTCCTGGTGAGAGAAGGTAGAATTTTCTTAGTAGTACGCACTGTCTCACCTCTACCTTGAGAAGATGTTTGTAATTTCTCAAGTTTTTCTCTTTAGGTGTTGCAGTTCAGCCATATTCCCCAGATAATTCCTACACTGTACTGATTATCCATCACCATTATCACTGCCATCCAGCAATTATTAACTGTGAGGCAGCCCAGTGCTAAAGACTTTGCATACATTTGTCATGTTATTTAATCTTCATAACAATCTTACAGTACCATGAAAAACTCCTTTATTTAGGTAACAAACTTAAAAAATTAGATAGTTTTAGTAATATGGCCAAGGTCATACAGTAAGTAGCAGACCTGGGAATATGGATTGTACTATATTAACCTAATAACCCAAGCTTGTACCATTCCTTCCTCATTCCCTCCCTGCCTTCCTTCTTTCTTGTATTTGGCTGTAGAACAATATTTTAATTAAAATATAATACATGTGGGGTGCATGGGTGGCTCAGTCGATTGAGTCCAATTCTTGATTTCAGTTCAGGTCATGATCTCAGGGTCCTGAGATGGAGCTCCTGTCAGGCTCTGTGCCCGGTGTGGGGCCTGCTTAATATCCTCTCCCTCCCTCTCCCTCTGCTCTCGCTCTAAAAAAACAAATATAGATGTAATACATGTATAGTGAAATGCATAACTCTGAAATGTAGTTCAAATATATATACTCTTGTGACCCATACCACTGTCAAGATAGAAACATTTCTGTTTCTCCAGAGAGTTCCCCAATGCCCATTTCCAGTCAAATCTCACCCTGTCACCCAGAGCAATTGCTGTTCTACCTTTATAGAGGTATATAAAGCCATGAATCAGTTTTTCCTATTCTTGATCTTTATATAAATGGAATCACAATATGTATTGTTTTGTCTTTCATCTCTCAACCTAATAGCTTTAAGACTTATCCACATTGCTTCATCATTCAGCAGTTCATTCCCTTTGATTGCCGAGTAGTATTTCATTGGAAGAATATATCAAACTTTGTTTATGAATAAAAATACTATGAACATTCCCAGGGATAGACTATCAAATCACACAAGTTAGATAGCTTTGCTTTTACACCTCTCTTTCCAGGCTCTTCTTCCTTTATCTATTATGGGTCAAGAAACTGAGATTTCCTCAGTCCTCTTTGTTTTCTTGAAGAGAACTCTCTTACTTAGAACTTGACATGTTGTCCATCAAACCTGCTCTTCAAGTTATATTTTGTTTTGTTTTGTTTGTTTTTTTCCAGAGAGGTCAAATACCCACCCTACACAAACCTTACCCTAATCAGGGTTAGAGCCTCAGAAGAAGAGTAAAGAGACATTCAAGAAAAGCTACTATGTAGTGTCTCATATATGAACATCTTGGCTTTACACTTAACTCAGACCTTACCTTGTGTGACAGGAGTAGAAGATGTGGTTCAGGCTTCCCAATGAGCAGAGGGAATCACAGCACAGGAAGAGGGACAGAGAAGGTGTTTAAGGTGTTTTCACCAATGATTTTAGTTTGAATACCAGTGAGTTTTTATTAGACTGAATGTGGTAAAATATTGGAAAGACCATTTAGAACATACATTAAAATGAAATATTTTAAGTGATTTCTGTTGTTCTTAAACTTGGGAAAAATTTCCACATCATACTGTAAGCTTTAAGCTGATATAGCAGGGTCTTGAGATGTGGACCTCTTAAACCAAATCCAAGGTGATTATAAAATTGATGGGGGATGCCTAACTAGGATTTGTTTGTTGTGGTGTTCTGATACCAGTGTGAGCCAGTAATGAGGCAGGGCAGCATTTTAATTAATGATCTGGCTTAATTAAGTGTTCAATATCTATTTCCAATCCTCTCAAGGGGTGGAGTTACATAGAAAGTAGGAAAATGCTTAATTATAATTCTCTTAGAAAAATTTCTACATCTCAGATCAATAAATCCCCTGTAACTTCAACATACTTTCAGAGGTTTATGAACTTCACTAGTTCATTGACCTTAGTCAATTTGCATTACCTAGTTTGAATATTTTATATAGATTGGAGAATTATTGAAACACATTAGATTTATAAAATTGAGCCATTCTTTACTACTTAGAAATAATTGGTGTACTTATATCCAAACTGACACTTTTCTTTTGGGGTTAAAAGTGCAAATTACTGATGAAGTTTCTATGTAATGTGAAATGTTAATGTGAAATCATTGGTTGTCCATAGGTAGACATGAGATATTTAATTCTGACACTAAGCATTTCATTATTTTCAAAGATTTGTCTTTGTGAAAACTGAAATATCTCTGTTTTATAGAATCCTATTTTATTTTTCTACACAGATGAAAAGACAAAAAATAAAAAAATTGGCACTTATGTGTGACAGGTGTGGAATCTGCTTTAAAATTTGAATGTATTCATTTTACATATATCATATTCATTGTCTACAGGGGTTTTCCTTCATTTGTATTAGGTATGTGTAGCTAAGTTATGTTTGTTCCATATTCTTTTGATTTTCTTAAAATGAAAAAAGGTCCTTCTTTAGACTCTATTCAAGCTTAAAAGGATATTTTTGTCTGCACTTTTGAGATTACTTCTGAAAATTTCAATAAGTCAATATATCTTTGGTAAACCATTATGTTTACTTTTCTTCAGGGGTATGAAGGTGACCATTCTTTTATATCCTACAACCTAAGGAATCATGAAAAGACTTTCAAAGTTGTATTATACATTAATACACCCTAATAAATGTGTGTTTTGTGTACTAATACTGGAATAGCAATAATAATATCCTAATAATGACACAATATTTATTGAGAAATGCTGTGTATAACATAATGTTACATGTGTTTTTAGCTATTCATGTAATTTACAAAGTGAGGCTCAAAATTATTAAGTAACTTGTCTAAAGTCACATACCAAGTAAATGATAGAGTTAGAATTTGACCAGGTAAGGAAAGGTCTAGTAGTTTTCAGTGACATACTCTAAATTACCATGCCACATTGCTATAGAAACAACATTAACATAAAATAATTTAGGAGCTAGCACACTATAAAGCAGTCTTCTCTTTCATCAACAACAGCATGTCTTCTTACTTGCTATCTTGTTTCTTGTCTTCAGGATATGCTGAATTTCTTGTTGAACCCTAGTTTAGTATGGCCTCTTGAATCAATATGTTTGCATGTGTTACTTCTTCTTCCCTTTCTTAAATTTCACCTCATTCATAATTATTTGTTATAGTAATAATTGGCTTAGGAGGTATATCCTTCAACAGACCTTCCTTAGCTGTTTTCTTCATTTATACTTGGGTGGGTGTCATCATGCCTATCCCATGTAAGTTTCTGCAAAACTCCCTGGCACTTGTGTATATATATTTGTTCATTTTCCATTTCCTGAGTAGGAATATTAAAGAAAAATACATAATCTTTTCCATTTATTTTTTATACTTGATAAAGTTTTATAAAATTAATATATTAGTTAATGATGTTCCATAAAATAAAACATGGAATTTAGAAATATATCATTAAGTCTTGAGCCCTGAAGCTTAAAAATCCTCTTCTACCTATTGAATTGCCCAGAAAAATAATACATTCTCTCTTAAGATAATGGACAGAGTATTGGAAAAGCTTTTCTTCTGCCTAAGTGTGTTATTAAAGCAGTTGGGTCCTGTACACAGAAAATGAGGGCCTAGATTACACAGTAAAGTTCCTATTCTTGGTATGTGGGGAAAGCCCAAAAATGAGGAAAGCCTCATTTTTTTCTTATGCAAATATCTTTGATAAATACTTCTCATGTAGGAGAGTTTTCTTTGAATCTTATATAGAGAGAGAATTGAAAAGTCTTTCACAGAAGGAGTCATTATGTAACTCCACAAAAACGGACATATTGCAAAGTTTAAATATATATTAGTGGCATGTTGAATATAGAAAACTGCTATCCTGAAAGCAGGATAAAAGCTGGTTTTTGTTTGTTTATTTTTTTCATATCCTCCAATTTAAGAGATTATTTTTAAAGATTTATTTATTTATTTTTGAGAGAAGTAGAGAGAGTGTGCTTGTGTGCACCGAGCAGGGGAGGGGCAAGGCAGAGGGAGAGAGAATCTCAAGCAGAGTCCTCACTGAGTGCAGAGCCTGACATGGGGCTTGATTCTACAACCCTGAGATCATGACCTGAGCTGAGACCAAGAGTCTGACACCTAGGGTGCCTGGGTTAGGCGTCCAACTCTTCGTCATGGTATCGAGCGCCATGTCTGACTCTGAGCTCAGTGTGGAGTCTGCTTCAGATTCTCTCTCCCTCTCCTTCCCACTCTCTCTCTCTCTCTCAGATAAATAACATCTTTAAGAAAAAAAAAAAATCTGACACTCAACCGACTAAACCACCCAGGTGCCCAAGAGATATTTTAATCTAATTTATTAGTAAACCAACTAATGCTTAGAAGAGTTAAAACTATCTTGAAAAAGAAAAAAAAAAGTTGGATGATTCACATTTATGATTTCAAAACTTACTATCAAGCTACATAACCAAGAGTATGATACTGACATAAAAATAGACATATAGAGCAATGGAACAGAATTGAAAGTCCATAAGTAAACCCATGAATCTATGATTAATTAATTTTTGACCTGAGTGCCAAGACCATTCAATGGGAAAAGAATAGCCTTTTGACAAAAAGGTTCTGGGATAACTAGATATCCACATGCGAACAAATGAAGTTGGACCCTTACCCTTACCTATACCATATACAAAAATAATTTATAGAGTCAAAAACCTAGATATAAGAGCTAAATCTATAAAATTCTTAGAAGAAAATATAGAGGTAAATCTTAATGACCTTGGATTTGGTCATGGTTTCTTAGATATGACATCAAAAGCATAAGTAAGAACAGCAACAAAAATAGATAAATGAGACTTCAAAATTTCAAAAGTTTGTGCATCATGCTCACTTTGGCAGCACATATACTAAAAAGTTTGTGCATCTAAGGACACTACCAAGAAAGTAAAAACAAAACAAAACAAAAAACAAGTTTGCATAATGGGACAAATATTTCCAAATCATATATCTGATAGGGCTTTAGTCTTTATTATCCAGAATATATAAAGAATCCCTACAATTTAACAACAGAAATTCAACAACCAAATTAAAAAATTGAGCAAAGAATTTGAAAGATTTATTTATTTATTTTAGAGAGAGAGTGTGTAGCGGGGAGGGGCAGAAGGCAAGGGAGAGAAAATCTAAGCAGACTCTACGCTGAGCATGGAGCCTGACATGAGGCTTCATCTCATGACCTGAGATCATGACCTGAACCAATACCAAGAGTCAGACACCTAAGTGACTTCACCACCCAAGCACCCCAAAATTTGGGCAATTAATTTGAATGCACATTTCTCTGTATATCAAAGAATATATACAAATTAATAACAAGCACATGAATAGATGCTCAACAAACACTCACACACACATACACAGTCAGATACCATTTCACATGCCCTAGAATGGTTATAATCAAAGAGACAAATGTTGGCGGAAATGTGGAGAAATCAGCACATTGCTGATAGGAATGTAACATGGTACAATCACTGTCGAAAACAGTGTGGCAGTTCCTCAAAGGTTAAAAAGAATTAGAATATGGTCCAGTAATTGCATTTCTAGTATATACCTAAAGTATTGGAAACAGGTATTCAAGCAAAAACTTGTACATGAATGATAATACTAGTACCACTGACAATTACCAAAGTTGGAAACAACCCAATGTCCATTACAGGATGAATAGGTAAAATATGGTAAATCCGTACAATGGGATGTTACTCAGTTAAAAAATGGAATGAAATAGCTATGCATGCCGCAACATGGATAAACCTTGAAAACATGCTAAATGAAGGAAGCTAAACTACAAAATGTCATATATTGTATGATTCCATTTGTGTAGCATATCCCAAATAGGCAAAGACTGAAAGCAGGTTAGAGGTAACCAGGGGCTAGGGAATGAAGAAATGGGGAGTGACTGATTAAAGGATACAGGAACATTTCGGAGGGGTTGGTCGGGGAGGATTAATGAAAAAGTTCTAGAACTATATAGTGGTGCTGGTTCCACAGCATTGTTAATATAGTAAAAGGCACTTAGATGTTCATTTAAAGTGTTTAAAATGGTAAATTTTATGTTATATGTATTTTTCCACAATAAAAAAGCAACTAATACAGAGCTACTTTAATTTGAGATTATAATAAAATTTAATAATACACTCCAGAAATAAGAAAGCAGTCCACACTCACATAATGAGAGGAAAAGGGTTTTAACACATATATGCATGGAGAGATCCTGCAACTTCATTTTGACAACCTCATTCATCAGTCAAAAGTAAACAGATATACAGAAATCCACAATACTTATTTCAAAAAGTTGCTCTGATTTCTAAGGGGCATATGAATTTTCTTCTCACAAATAGCAGAAAACAAACAAAAAAAGAAACCATATTTTTCATCATTACTCACCAAAAAGAGAATAAATCCCTTTATCCCTTTAAAAAGCTCACCAAATTCTCAGGCTATAAAACCATATTCTAATCACTACAAATGAGAGGTCTGCAAAAATAAAGCTCTAGGGCTACTTGGAAATCACCTCAGAAACCAAGAGAAGACCCGTTTGAATTTAAATAGCCTGATAGGTACACTTCTCAGTCCATGTAGCTTAATGGGCTCTGACAACTGAGTGTAATTGGGAATATTGGTAGAGCCTGCAAAAACTTTTCAAAATACTGAAAATTGAAAAGCATGACTATCATGAATATATAAAAATAAACATATCAAAGATATATTATCCCATTAGTACTATGACCATTTAAATGTTGATGCTGTTTCAGACTATTTTGTAAAACAAGGATTTTTATAGTATGCAAAGAAAGATATATTGAAATAGATTTGCTGAGTTAGAGACCAAACTCATTAATATCTTACATAGCAATAAAACTGTAACCTTTTGGGCTATTTTATTCTACTGGGCAAAGATCTTTAATTTAATATGTCTCTCCAAAGAACCTAAGCCCTTAATTACTGGTAAATAGTAAAGTCAAATCGAGGTACATTCCCCTAGATAATTAAGTAATGCTGGGTTAAGCCTATCACATAATACTCTAATATGACATTGAAAGGATCTGGTGCTTACATTTTTGCCTTATCACCAAGTTTAAATATTTTTTAACATGATATGAATATATACACATTGAAAAAAATTAAATGATATTCAAGAAATGAGGACAATTAGCAAACAGGGAAAACAATTTGCAACAATTAAAAATTCTTATATACTTTCTAAAAAGCTTGTATGATTTTTGTCTAAAAAAGTTTATATACTTCTTATGTAACAATACTTTTGCACTTATAAGAATGCATAAATATTCTATTAGTGAAATTAAAAAATTGACAAGGAAATCACAATTAATGCACAAAAACATAGCTAACACACACAAGGAAAAAACTAAACTCACTAGTAATCAAGAAATGCATGTTAACTATAATGACATAAATTTAACTTTTCAAATGAAATTTTTAATGATAGTTTTGTCATTATGATTCAGATACAAAATTCTAATAGGAATATAAATGGCTTCAGTCTTTCTAGGAGTAAATTTATGTATGTTTTAATAGCTTTTTAAAAATTGTCAAAGACAGCTATGCAACAGATTTAATTTTGGAAATATATCCTAAGAATACAATGAATGAATAATTATAATATTCTAAAAGCAAATTTTGAAAATAACATACAATAAGGTAAATATACAAAGCTATTGTTTCCTTGCTTATTTTCTGTTTAGATGACTTGTCCATTGATGTAAGTGGGATGTTAAAGTCCCTTACTATTATTGTATCATTATCAATGAGTTCCTTTATGTTTGTTTTTAATTGTTTTATATATTTAGGGCTCCCATGTTTGGTGCATAAATATTTATAATTGGTTAGATCTTCTTGTTGAATTATCCCCTTTATTATGATATCATGCCCTTCTTCATCTCTTGTTACAATCTTTGTTTTAAAGTCTAGTTTGTCTCATAGAAATACTGCTAATCCATCTTTCTTTTAAGATTCATTTGTGTGATCAATGTTTTTCCACTACCACCCTCCCCACTTTCAATCTGCAGTTGTCTTTCAGTCTAAAATGAGTCTTTTGTAGGCAGATCTAGATGGGTCTTGTTCTTTTTTTTTTTTAATCCATTCTGATACCCTATGTCTTTTGATTGGGGTCTTTTGGATGTTTAGTCCACTTACATTCAAAGTAATTATTGATAGATATGTCCTTACTGCCATTTTATACTCCTTTTGTCATTGTTTCTGGAGATGTTCTCTGATCCTTTTTTTGTCTTTGTCACTTTTGATTTTTTCCTTTCCACTCAAAGAGTTCCATTTAATATTTCTTGCAGGGCTGGTTAATAGTCATGAACTCCTTTAGTTTTTTGTCTGGGAAACTCCCTATCTTTCCTATTCTGAATGATAGCCCTGTTGGATAGAGTATTCTTGGCTGCAGATTTTTCCTCTTCAGCACTTTGAGTATATCATGCCACTCTATTTTGGCTTGCCAAGTTTCTGTTGAGAAATCTCTAGCTAGCCTTATAGGTCTTCCTTTATAAGTTAAGGATTTCTTTAGGCTTGCTGATTTTAAGATTTTTTTCTTTATCAGTATATTTTGCAAAGTTAATTACAATATGTCTTGGTGTTGGCCTGCTTTTATTGATTTTGATGGGAGTTCTCTGTGCCTTCTGGATCTGGATGTCTGTCTCCTTCCCGATTAGGGAAGTTTTCTGCTGTTATTTTTTTGAAATAAATTTTCTGCCCCCTTTTCTCTCTCCTCTTCTGGGAAGCCTATAATATGGATGTCATTATGTTTGAGGGAGTCACTGATTCCCTAAGTCTATTCTCTTGTTCCATAATTCTTTCTCTCTTTTGTCCAGCTTCATTATTTTCCATTATTTTGTCTACTGTATCACTGATTCATTCCTCTACTTCTTCCAGTCTGCTACTCATTGCATCAAGCCTGTTCCCAATCTTGTTTATTGCATTCTTCATCTCTGACTGATTCTTTTTAAACTTGTTTATCTATGTGGTAAGGGTCTCCCTGATATCTTCTGTTCTTTTCTCAAGCCCAGTGAGTATCTTTATGAATGTTACTTTAAATTCTCCATCAGGCATGTTACTTATCTCTGTTTCACTTAGATCTCTGGCTGTGGCTTTATCTTATTCTTTCATTTGGGATAAATTCCTCTGTCTTGGCATTTTGTCTAAGTCTCTGTCTTCTTTTGTGTGTTAGAAAAGCCAATTATGTTTCCTGTTCCTGAAAGTAATAGCCTTCTGAAGAAGAGGTCATGTAGTGTCCACAGCCTGACACTTCAGGGAGTGTCTCTGGTGTATGCAGTGTGTGTGCTCTGTTGTGTTTTGGCTGCTCTGTCCTTCAAGCCAGTTGTCTGCAGTGGGCATTGTTTGGTCCTTGGCCTGAATGTAGAGTTTTAACTAAGTATGCTCTGGTCTGCTTGTGAAATGAGGCCTGATATTAATTGAGGAGAACTGAGGCCCTGCAGAACTCTCTGGTCAGGAGACGTGGTATAAGCAGGGGTGGAGCAGTGGGGGGAGTGTTGGTTGGGGAGGGCTCTGCTAGTCTTCTTGGGGGAAGGGCCCGCCTGCTGGGACTGAGACAAACTTGACTAGAAAGGGCAGTCCTGCCAGAGCACAGGGCTTAGGACTTGGTGTAAACAAGTTAGGCAGCCAGTGTCTGTGCTCTGCTGCTTCTTGCCCTGTGTTTATGCTGAGGGGTGGGGGAAGAAATGGCACCAACCAGCATTTTTGTTCCCAGAGAGGCATCTCTGTGAATGCTGCCTCTCAGGGAAGCTCTCCAAGAAGACTGGAATAATCTCCTCCCTGTGTGCCTAGGCATTCTTCAAATCACTATTTCTTTTTTTTTTAAAGATTTTATTTATTTATTTGAGAGAGAGAATGAGAGACAGCACAAGAGGGAAGAGGGTCAGAGGGAGAAACAGACCCCCCGCCGAGCAGGGACCCCGATGCGGGACTCGATCCCGGGACTCCAGGATCATGACCTGAGCCGAAGGCAGTCGCTTAACCAACTGAGCCACCCAGGTGCCCTTCAAATCACTATTTCTATACAATTTGTCCCCAGGTTGTTTGCCTGCCTTCTCTTCAAGAGCAGGGCAGTGTCTAGGCTCTACCTCAGCCAAGCCCACTCACTTCAAAACTCCAGGCTTTAAACCCCACTGGTTCCAGAACTCATGAAATTCAGACCTCTTGATTTTCAAGGCAATGGCTTCAGGGAGATTTTCTCCTTGTGTGTTCCCCTGTGTACTCCTTTTTACTCTCTCACCCTTCTCTGCAACCATGGTGTCTCCCTTTCACAGTATTCATGATCTGTTTCTCCCCTAAACCATGTCTCCACACTTCCTATATTCTTCAATGTGGTTTCTTCTCTCCCTTTAGTTGTGGAGTTTGTTCCATAATTTTTCAGGTTGACTTCTGGGGTATTATGGGTGTTTTAATAGTTATATAGTTGTTTTCATGGGAGGAGATGAGCCTAGGATACTCCAACTCTGCTGCCATCTTCCCTCTAAATCTCACACTGGACCAGAAGGACTTCACATATATTCAGAACATTCCATTCAAAAACAGCAGAATACACATTTTTTTTTTAAGTGTACAAAGGACGTTCTCCAGAATAGATCCCATATTAGGTCACAAATCAGGCCTCAAAAAAATACAAAAAGATTGAAATCATACCATGCACCAAAAGATTGGAAGGTTTGGAAAGACCACAAATACATGGAGGTTAAAAAACATGCTACTAAACAATGAATTGCTCAACCAGGAACTCAAAGAAGAAATTAAAAAAAAAAAAATACATGGAAACAAATGAAAATGAAAACACAACAGTCCAAACTTTGGGATGCAGCAAATGCCATCCTAAGAGGAAAGTATATAGCAATACAGGCCTTCCTCAAGAAGCAAGAAAAATCTCAATTAAAAACCTAACCTTGCACCTAAAGGAACTAGAAAAAGACCAACAAATGAAGCCTAAAGCAAGCTGAAGGAAGGGAAAAAAAAAAAAAAAAGAACAGAGCAATGAAACCAGGGGCCAGTTCTTTGAAAAAAATAATAGTTGACAAACCTCTAGCCAGATTTATCAAAAAGAAAAGAGACAGGACCCAAATAAATAAAATGACAAATGAGAGAGGAAAAATAACAACCAAGAACCCAGAAGTACAGGCAATTATAAGAGAATATTATAAAAAACTATATGACAACAAATTGGGCAATCTGGAAGAAATGGTTAAATTCCTGAAAACATATAAACTACCAAAACTGAAACAGGAGAATTAGAAAACTTAAACAGACCGATAACCAGCAAAAGAATTGAATCAGTAATCAAAAAACTCCCAACAAAAGTCTAGGGCCAGATGGCTTCACAGGCTAATTCTACCAAACATTTATTTTTATTTTTTTTAAAGATTTTATTTATTTATTTGAGAGAGAGAGAATGAGAGAGAGAGAACACCTGAGAGGGGATAGGGTCAGAGGACGAAGTAGACTCCCTGCCGAACAGGAAGCCCGATGCGGGACTCGATCCAGGGACTCCAGGATCATGACCTGAGCCGAAGGCAGTCGCTTAACCAACTGAGCCACCCAGGCGCCCTCTACCAAACATTTAAAGATGAGTTAATACTGGGACACCTAGGTGGCTCAGTCAGTTAAGTGGCTGCCTTAGGCTCAGGTCATAACCCCAGGGTCCCGGGATTGAGCCCTGCACTGGGCTCCCTGCTCAGTGGGGATCCTGCTTCTCCTTCTTCCTCTGCCCTTCCCCCTGCTTGTGCTCTTGTTCTCTCTCTCTTAAATAAATAAATAAATAAAATCTTAAAAAAAAAAGAAGAGTTAATACCTATTCTTCTCAAACTATTCCAAAAAGTAGAAAAGGATGACAAACTTCCACAGTCATTCTATCAGGCCAGCATTACCCTGATTCCAAAACCAGACAAAGACACCACTAAAATAAGGAACTGCAGGCCAGTATCCCTGATGAACATGGATGCAAAAATTCTCAATAAAATACTAGCAAACCGAATCCAACAATATATTAAAAGAATCATTCACCATGATCAAGTGGGATTTATTCCTGGGCTGCAAGGGTAGTTCGATATTTGCAAATCAATAACGTGATACAACACATTAAAAGAAAGGATAAGAAACATATGATCTTTTCAATAGATGCAGAAAAAGCATCCCACAAAGTTCAACATCGATTTTTGATAAAAACCCTTTACAAAGTAGGTTTAGAGGGAGCATACATCAACATACAAAACACCCACAGCTCACATCATCCTCAATGGGGAAAAACCAAGAGCTTTTCCTCCATGGTCAGGAACAAGACAGTGATATCCACTCTCACCACTGTTATTTAACATTGGAAATCCTAGCCTCAGCAATAGGACAACAAAAAGAAATAAAAGGCATCCAAATCAGCAAAGAAGAAGTCAAACTTTCACTATTTGCAGATGACATGATACTATGTATAGAAACCTTGAAAGGGGCGCCTGGGAGGCTCAGTTGGTTAAGTCTGCCTTTGGCTCAGGTCATGATCCCAGAGTCCTGGGATCAAGCTCCATGGTGGGCTCCCTGCTCAGAGGGGAGTCTGCTTCTCCCTCTGCCTCTACACCTGCTTGTGCTCTCTCTTGCTCACTCACTCTCAAATAAATAAATAAAATCTTAAGAAAAAAAAAAAAGAGGGCGCCTGGGTGGCTCAGATGGTTAAGCGTCTGCCTTCAGCTCAGGTCATGATCTCAGGGTCCTGGGATCGAGTCCCGCATCGGGCTCCCTACTCCTTGGGAGCCTGCTTCTCTCTCTGCCTCTCTCTCTCTCATGAATAAATAAATAAAATCTTAAAAAAAAAAAAAAAAAG
>NC_138370.1:19706863-19818347 GCF_054177405.1 Leptonychotes weddellii
ATGCTGCCTGATTTCAAGCTATATTACAAAGCCGTGATCACCAAGACAGCATGGTACTGACACAAAAACAGACACACAGACCAATGGAACAGAAGAGAGAGCTCAGATATGGACCCTCAACTCTATGGTCAAATAATCTTCCGCGAAGCAGGAAAAAATATACGATGGGAAAAAGACAGTCTCTTCAATAAATGGTGCTGGGAAAATTGGACAGCTATATACAGAACAATGAAACTCGATCATTCTCTAACACCATACACAAAGATAAACTCAAAATGGATGAAAGACCTCAATGTGAGACAGGAATCCATCAAAATCCTAGAGGAGAACATAGGCAGTAACCTCTTCTTCTACATCGGCGACAGCACCTTCTTTCAAGAAACATCTCCAAAGGCATGTGAAACAAAAGAAAAATGAACTTTTGGGACTTCCATCAGGATAAAAAGCTTCTACACAGCAAAGGAAATAGTCAACAAAACAAAGAGGCAACCCACAGAATGGAAGAAGATATTTGCAAATGACACTACAGATAAAGGGCTGGTATCCAAGATCTATAAAGAACTTCTCAAACTCAACACCCAAACAAACAAATAATCAAGTCAAAAAACGGGCAGAAGACATGAACAGACACTTCTCCAAAGAGGACATACAAATGGCTAACAGACACATGAAAAAATGTTCAACATCATTAGCCATCAGGAAAATTCAAATCAAAACCACATTGAGATACCACTTACACCAGTTAGAATGGCAAAAATTGACGAGGCAAGAAACAGCAAATGTTGGAGAGGTTG
Organism: Leptonychotes weddellii; assembly: GCF_054177405.1. Classification (NCBI taxonomy): domain Eukaryota; kingdom Metazoa; phylum Chordata; class Mammalia; order Carnivora; family Phocidae; genus Leptonychotes; species Leptonychotes weddellii. Next base: position 19,707,658 of record NC_138370.1, read on the forward strand.
TGGAGAAAGGGGAACCCTCCTACACTGTTGGTGGGAAAGCAAGTTGGTATAGCCAGTTTGGAAAACACTGTGGAGGTTCCTCAAAAAATTAAAAACAGAGCTCCGTTATGACCCAGCAATTGCACTCCTGGGTATTTAGCCCAAAGACACAGATGTAGTGAAAAGAAGGGCCATATTCACCCTGATGTTCATAGCAGCAATGTCCGCAATAGCCAAACTGTGGAAAGAGCCGAGATGCCCTTCAACAGATGAATGGATAAAGAAGATGTGGTCCATATATACAATGGAATATTGCTCAGCCATCAGAAAGGATGAATACCCAACTTTTACATCAACATGGATGGGACTGGAGAAGATGATGCTAAGCAGAGAAAGTCAATTATCATATGGTTTCACTTATTTGTGGAACATAAGAAATAGCATGGAGGACATTAGGAAAAGGAAGGGAAAAATGAAGGTGGGGAAATCGGAGGGGGAGACAAACCATGAGAGACTATAGACTCTAAGAAATACACAGAGGGTTTTAGAGGGGAGGGGGATGGGGGATGGGCTAACCCAGTGATGGATAATAAAGAGGGCACGTATTGCATGGAGCACTGGGTGTTATATGAAAACAATGAATCATGGAACACAACATCAAAAACTAATGATGTACTGTATGGTGACTAACATAACATAATAAAATAAAATTTAAAAAATAAAAAAATAAAAAAGAACAAAATCAACATAAAGAAATCTTTTGCAAAAAAAAAAGAAAAAAGAAGCAGCAGAAAGAGAAATTAAGAAATCAATCACATTTACTATTGCACCAAAACCAATAAGATACCTAAAGATAAACCTAACCAAAGAGGTGAAAGACCTGTTCTCTGAAAACTATAAACTATAAACTGATGAAAGAAATTGAAGATGATGTAAAGAAATGGAAAGACATTCCATGCTCATGGATTGGAAGAATAAATATTGTTAAAATGTCTCTGCTACCCAAGCAATCTACACATTTAATGCAACCCTACCAAAATACCATCAGCACTTTTCACAAAGCTAGAACAAACAATCCTAAAATTTGATGGAACCACAAAAAACTCTGAATAGCCAAAGGATTCTTGAAAAAGAAAATTATGGAAACTGCCCAAGTGCCCATGAATAGATGAATGGATAAAAAAGAAGTGACACACACAGACACACACACACAGAGAATGGAATGTTACTCAGCCATAAAAAAAAATGAAATCTTGACATTTGCAACAATGTGGATGGAGTAGCAAGTATTAATCTAAACAGAATAAGTCACTCAGAGAAAGACAAGTACCATATGACTTCGCTCATATGTAGAATTTAAGAAACAAAACAACAGATTAAAGGGCAAAGAAAAAAAAAGAGGGAGAGAGAGAAGCAAACCAAGAAAGAGACTCTTAAGTATAGAGAACAAATTGATGGTTACCAAAAGAGAGGTCAGTGGGGGAATGGGTGAAATGAGTGATGGGGATTAAAGAGTGCACTTGTTATGATCAGCACTGGGTATTATATGGAAGTGTTGAATCACTATATTGTACACCTGAAACTATTATTAAACTATATGTTAATGAACTGGAATTTAACTAAAAACTTTAAAAATAATGTAAATATAATGTAATGTTAGTGTTTTCATTAAAAATGATCAAATAATTTTTAATAGTATGAGTAACTAATCATGATTTACCAAGTAAAAATATTCTGTAATGCCTTCTATGATGTTAGATATACAGTATTACTAACACATCAATTCAGCCAAGCCTCATAATTCTTTTCACCATACTTTAAATAAGGTCTGTCAATCATTTGAAGCTTGGTTTGTGAGAAGGGAACCCTTTTGCTGCAGCTGAGTTTTCCATCCCATTTTAAATATACTCTGCACAAGTTTGCTAAGTGTAAGTATAAATAGAGGTCAGAGAATGATGAATTCCTTTATAACTAACCTGATTGGATCAGGCTTTATGAAGAGGCAGTTTTTTGAATGAGGTTCTGCCCAGTTGAGCAAAATGGTAGTAGGTAGAAATATGATTAGAACAATATGCTAGGGATAAGGCAACTTCTTGGAATTAGCAGGACACTTTAGTATCCTTCAGAGAGAATACCATGCAAGGAAGTGAAGGATTCATTATAGAAAACTAAAGACTTACACATAAGATTTAACACAGAAACCAATTTGCAGACTCTTTAGAGAAAAAGCCAAATGCATTTACTTCATTAGCATGTAGCCAAAATCCAAATGCTAAATAGTTTCTATTACTAATAATTGATCCTGATAATCTTCCTTTTAAATATAATAGTAATAAATTATTTTGGCCAAAATAACAGCAGAATCATACTTGTTTTCTGCAGTTAGTATTTTAGTCTATAGATCTTCTTTAACTTAAAATGGAGTTACATCCTGAAAAACCCATTGTACACTGAAAATATCATAAGCCAAAAATGCATTTAACACATCTAACCTATTGAATATCATACCTAAGCCTAGCCTACTTCAAACATGCTCAGTATACTTACATTAGCCTACAGTTGGGTAAAATGATCTAACAAAGGCTATTTTATAATAAAGCATTGAATACCTCATGTAATTTATTGAGTACTTTACTAAAAGTGAAAAGCAGAATGGTTGTATGGGTACATAATGACTGGTAAATGTATAGGTTGTTTGCTCTTGTGATGGTGTGGCTGACTAGACGTGTGGTTCACGGCCGCAGCCTAGCATCACGAGAGAGGATCATACCATATACTACTAGCCTGGGAAAAAATATAAATTCAGGCTTTGAAGTGTGATTTCTACTGAATATGTATCTCTTTCACACCATTGTAAAGCCAAAAAGTCATTAAGTCCAGGGATCTTCTGTAGTTGTGAGAAGACACAACTTTTTTACAGGAAATTGTCAACAATGGTAGGAATTCTTATTTGTGCCTGATATAAACCACTGAAGGTTGCAACATGAACCTCTCTCCAATCTTTACCCATAGATCTATATTGATAGAGAACCTGTGCACTGTTTGTTTCTCCTACATGAACCAATCACCGATCTAGAACCGTTAAATGTAGAGACATAGAAACCACTTTCCTGTGCTGTGGGATGGTAAGGCTTCTTATACTTTTTTTTTCCTTAAATATTAATTTCTTTAGTTTTGTTTTCTCCCCCAATGGCGAGAATCATTTTTTTTTTCTTCTTAAAATGCCAATATCAAGCACTGTATGTGGGCCCATGTGTTTTCGATAAATATTGTGGATATAAGAAATATGACCTAAATAATGTTTAATCATCTGTCCAAGCTTTCTGAGAGGTGGTGGGGCACTAAGAAGTTTCTACTGTCGTGGAGCAACCTTTACTGCAAGGCAGCCCCTTACATAGCTCCAAGTGGGTAATTTCACCATATTTATAGCTGCCTCCTATAACTTATTTGACTGAATTTTTCTCTCAAGAGTTGAACAAAATAGAGCTAATTTATATTTCACATCACATCAACATTCTGCTAGTGATGATTTTAGGCTAAATTTACTCAGTTCATTAGCTTATTCTCCATTTGACAAGTTGGTTGTTTGTTTTTTTTTATTTTATTTTATTATGTTATGTTAATCACCATACATTACATCATTAATTTTTGATGTAGTGTTCCATGATTCATTGTTTGCGTATAACACCCAGTGCTCCATTCAATACATGCCCTCTTTAAACATCTCTGGGCTTGCTTTCCTCTGGGCTAACTTCATTCTGTGGGAGAAACCTAACTGAATCCCCAGCTAAACTCAGTAATTCAGATTTTTCAGTACCACTACAGGTAGAACGTTGACTCTTATTCTGAACAATATGTTTCTACTGATGTGGTTGGCTATACATTTTTTAGGTTCTTTGGTGGCTATAACACCCTTGTGTACTATTTACTTGTTGGCAATTACATGGTTAGGTCTTTTCACAGGAATTGATAAGCCAGGTCTTATCCATTTGCTATTCATATATTTTGTCATTGGGATGCATCACTTTATATATAAGTGTATTTTTTATTTAGTTTTATAAATGCAACTTTTTTACTCATGCAGTATTCTGTCCTGTAGTATAAACAGAATTTGATATGTCCTATGGGCCTTTATGAACCCATAAAGGTTGAACAGATGCCCTCTAGAATATCTTGAGAAACTGCCCTTAAATTTGACATTAACATTACAGTATGAGTACTGAATATGATTATTTAAAATACAGTGAATACACTTTACTATTATCTACTCAGATCACACTACCTCCTACAAAGTTTGTATGTTAGTCAAATGTCTGGCAGATTCTAGCATGTATTTATAACATCCCTTTGTTTTAGTAATTGAATAATAAGAAGTGGTGAGGTTTAACATCTGCTTTTAAAAAGGGCATAGGAAATCTCAGCCAACTAAAATTCTTACTGCTACAAATAGAACAAGGTAGACAATTTTTTTTTAAATGCTCCACACAGCCTTTAAAAACATGGGTGAGCTTTATAAGCACCAAGGACCAAATGAACTAGAACTATATAGCAAGGGGTGCTTTATAAGGTAGACTGATGGTCCCAGGCCTTTTTTTTTTTTTTTCCTTTGGAGATATTGAAACTTCTAAGTATAAACTAAAGATTTGGCTTATCCCAGATGGATGGACTTTACCTGGAGAACAAGAAGCCATTGAAAGTTTGTTAGTCTCGCATGTCTGATGCTATTGGATGCAAATGTATTGATTCCAGATGCAAGACTCTATCTCCTCAAAGGACATCTGCAGGTTTCTGGAGCTGGAAAACTAGGTTGAAAAGGTTCAGATGTTAGGGTGAGTGCATCTAAAAGAGTAAACTCTCCAATAATTTCTCAAAACTTAGAATACAAAGTTCTTATAGAAGGTGGGGGCCAATATCAAGCACATAGGTTGTTCCTTCCTTAAAGCATTTGGCACATTTTCCATTTTGGAAGGTACAAGACTAAAGCCAAGCTCAGAAACCTCCAAAGGGGAGAATGAAATGTCATCTATTTTATATGGAAGAACAAGAGATTTATTAGCCTCTCAGCAAAAAAATCCAAGAAGATTATTACTAAGGAACTGACGTAAATCAGGGAAAATAGAGATTTAATAAGCCTGAAGCCCTGCCTTGATCCAAATCAACCTCCTAAAGGATTGATGTATTAAGTCTCTCACCTATCTGCCTAATAAAATAGGGGAAGTCTTCCCTGGTGGAAGATATCATCTGAAGGTACTGTTCACAATCTTATATACAATGCACAGCATAGAATTAAATATTACTGGACAAACAAAGAGCCAGGAAAAACGAAAAATCAAGAGAAAAAACAGACAGTAGGGTAAGACATACACATGCTGTCAGCAGTGGAGTAAACAGCCATTCACATAAACATGAACGTTACATGAATGAAAAAAAGAGTGGAGAAGATGTATACAAAAATTTCAACAGAGAGAATTGGCACAAAACAAACATTCTAGAGTGAAAAAATGTTAATATTCAAAATTATGAAAAAGCATTGTTTGGCTTGAATAGTAAAATTTATGCAGAAATTGACAGGATCAATCTACAGCTGGGATAAATTGAAATCACATAAGGAGATAAGTTTGAATCCATTAGTCAATACTAATATTAAATTTAAGTGGAATAAACTCCCAGTGGAAGACAAAGATTGTCAGAATGAAGACAGGAGAAACAGTATAAAGCTAATGACATGGGTAATATGAAAACAAAATGAAGAAAAACATATGCCATACACATAATAATTAAAAGCAGATCAGTATAACTATATTAAAATCAGACATCTTTTTTAGCATAAGAATATCACTAGAAAAAAGGAGGGACGTAGCTTAATGATAAAATGGTCAATTAAAGAGGAAAATATAACAATCCTTAATTTATGTATGTCTAATAACACTTCAAAATATATAAAACAATAGTTGAGGCAACTACAAGGAAAAATCAAGCTAGCAACAAAATAAGTCCTAAACAAGAACGAATTCTATTAAAATTTTTATTTGACAATTTGGGAATGTAAAATGTGGTTCAATTCAGGGCCTGGCACTTATTTTTATCAATAAAGCTGTAGGAGGAACCCAGCCACACTCATTGGTTTATGTATTGCCTATGACTGCTTGTGAGCTACTACAGTAGAGACAATGACAAATCCTAAAATATTTATCTGGCCCTCTGCAAAAAAAGTTTGCTGATTCTTGCATTAAATAATTATATCTCAGCACTGTTAAAAATCCTGAATTTGAGCATTGTACCGTGATTATATAAGAGAATGTTGTTGTTGTTTTAATACACACTTAAGTTTCGGGTATAGGAATGTGATGTTCTCAAGTTACTCTCACATGTTTCAGGAAAAGTAATTTTTATTTATATATGGAAAGATTATTGAGAAGATTAGAAGATGAATACCCAGAGCACATGAGGATGACTTGGAACTTTTCTAAGTAGGGAAACTTTATCTCCTGAACAAGAAAAAGTTAAGTACTCTCTTACCTTGAATTCTCTTAAAGAGAACTTGTAGTAATATACTGAGAGAGTTAAGGCAGTGGACAGAGGGTGGAGGGTTTCTGAAAAGTAAAAAAAGTTAAAAATTAATTGAGCCAAATGAGAAATAGGACTTTTTGAGGATACTTAGTAGGAACACTGGGAAATACTGAGGTTCTACTTGAGTTTCATAATTGTGAACCCACAATGGGATCAGCCTCCTTGTTTATGTGATTGTTTCCAGCAATTCTGTTATATGGAAAAAGGCATAGGAAAATATGATCTAGATATTCATTCAAGGTTAGCATTTCTCAGTCTACAACAACAAACATGAAAGGAGAAGCATGTTGAAAGTATTTGAAAGAGAGTGACTATATTGATGAATTACGGAAGTGGGATTTGAAAAGAAAGGAAGCATAGTCAGAAAGGACAAATGATAGGGAGAAATGGGTCATTCAAAGGGCTGAAGGTCTTGATAAATCAAAACCAAATATTGTACTAGAGGCACTGGAGCAAGCGAGACAGAAGGATAGGTGGCTGGGAACAGAGTATGGGGGGGCTTCATTTATGATTTTTGAAGGTGGTCTATTTTCTGATTTTAGTATGCAACCACTGAGGTTGGTAGCTGAGGAAAGGTTGAGAAATAGTAGTTGTAATTGGGGACATAAAATAAATGAAACACTAGGTGTTTAAAACACCAAGAATGATCATAGCAATACAGAGGAAGAGAGTGAGTTGTTTTACAAAATATTAATGAATACGAGTGTGTGTGTGTGTGTGTGCGTGTGTGTGTGTGTGTTTAGAAGTCACAGTTAGTGGGACTAAGAGATGGTTAATGGCATAAATGATGATAGGAAGGGGTTGTAATAAATAGGCAGGATCTTCAAAACTATATGGATTTTTAGGACAAAGAGGAACAATAGTGTGAATGTGGAGTGAAGGCATATAACTTACCTCTGACACTGAGCTATAATGGTATCCAATAATTAATAACTTTTAGAAAGTGATGCAGAGGTATCAGTATCATTAGGGGTTAATCAGAATTCAATTAAAGTACAGTGGGAGAAAAATAGTCTGAATAATGTTCCTTGTTTTGATAGTATGGAAGGAATACAAAGAAGACTAAGTTTATTCTTTTTAACCAGAGCCAATATAGTTTGAAAACTGGTTTGATAAAGACGAAGTTAAATACATCTAGCAATTACAATGTTTGTAGGAGGAGATTGATGACATTCAGAAATACAGAACAGAGCACAAGGAAAATAAGTATGTTTTAGGACACATTGAATCATATATACAAAAATAATTTTATGATTCAGGGACAATCTTCTTTTATGTCTAAAGATTCTTAGATATAAATACATATATTTCTTGTATTTTTGCTATAACAAAGTGTCCTATCATAATTCCCTCTATGTGTTCTGGACTGACTCAAATATTCCTTGTTGCTCTCTCAGATTATATATTTTTAATTCAAGAAGAATGTTTTTTGATGCATATTTCTATTAAAAGAGTTGACTCTGGTCGTCTTATTTCTATTTACCTAGCATATAGATTTCATCGATCTCTAAGTAGTCTATAAATTTGTGTCCCCACTTTTGAAAAGTCAATTGAAATTTTTTGTGATAATGAAAGGATACTTTTTATCTGATTCCCAAAGATTGTGATATAAAAAACTTAAGAATCTACCATAGTGGGGAAAAAAAAATCTACCTTAGTGGATAAAAGTATTGCATAAAATTAAAAGCTAAATAAAAACTCAAGAGAGAGGGGGAGAATGGACCTAGTAATGATAGATTGCACATTAGATGTTCTAAATAACGTGCATAAAGCACTTTGACATATTGCCTGGGACATAAGAACTCATGAAATACATTTTTATTAATATTATATAAACTTACTACCTCATTTGGTTGTAGTAACAAATGAGATATGTATGCCTATGACAATTATACTAAAAAGAAAACTAAGTTTCATGGCTTCTCTACCTTAAGTTACTATTTTATTTTTTTTCTTAAATTACTATCTTGAATGCATTCGTTTCAAAAGAGCTAGGACTCCATCTCAAGAATGTGACTGAAAAATCTTGTGTCCTATTATACTAATTAAAATCACATAGTCTCAAAATTTATAGTTGTGGTAAAATACACATAGTAGCACAGGAAATCTTTGTCTGATCTAGAATAACATTGACCTCATTTAAGAAAGGATGTGATTATCAAAATATAAGAACCACTTTTATTTTCTATGTTAACTGATGTCATTCTCTTTTCTTACATACTTTCTCTGTCTCTCATCTTCCCAGTCCTGCCTCCATATATATGATAACTGGCCAAGTAAGTCATCTTTAATAAAGCTCAGTAAAAAAGCCAAAGCACATGAATTAAGAACACTGAAGAAAGGTCAAATTAATAGGAACAAAAGCCTAAGAATATAATTCCCTGGGTGGAAAGATGTTCAAAATCAGTTTCACACAAACGTTCTTTCTAACCACAAAGGAATCACAGTAATAATTATTATTAGTGGTGGTGTTTTCTAATTAGGTGGACAATATAGAAAATCTAAGTACCATTAAAACACCATTAAAGATTTGAGATTTAAGGGCTCAGGAATAATAGTACTATAAGAAGTCAAAGCAATACTCTTCTTAGAGTCATATTTTATATGGGTATAATATCAATGATGAAATTGCATTTAGTCCAGTCTCTTAGAAAATTTAGTGATAGCAATATGAGAGGAATTTAGTAGTATCAGATAAAGGAATAAAATCTTACCTTGAGGTTACACACACATTTAATCATACAGATTCTTTCATACTCTGCTATAATATATATTGCATTAGCTAGATTTATATTCCTACCTTTTTTGGAAATTGTAATTGTTAATACAATATTGTCCATGTATTTTTTGTATCAGAACACACAGACCATTTATTTATACAGATTCAAAATAGAATAATACTCATTATCATCCATAGCTTTGTTATTATATTTGACAATGATGGAAGATTGTGTATATAGTCTTCTGCCTAGTAGATTAATTTGTTCTTAATTCAAATTTAATCCCATTTGAACAAAATCCCAAGTCATATGGTTCAGGCAGAAGTCCACATTTGACTTCCACAATTTGAAAAGGCATTGACAAAATAGAAAGGAGTTGAGCAAAGCCCCAAAGCTGATTAACTTATTTAGACCTAGTTCACTTAGACCAAGATCAAGATGTTATTTTACAAATCGAGTTAAAGAATGAGTTTTCGCAGGGGGACAGTTGATATTTATGTTTCTTTAAGGACCTAATTAGAAAAAATGGAGTATGACAACATGAATGAGATTAGAAATAAGAGAGAGTTTTCTGAAATTTCAGAGTTATTAAATATCACAGTGAATGTCATTGAGAGTGTGAGTTTCCTTTGCAGATGCTAAGATTGAACTTCATCTATCATCTATGTGGAACAATATACGTTACTTCACTTGCCAAAAGTTGTACAGTGAAGGTAGCTATATGTACTCTTGTGCTATAATATATGCTATAGTTAAGGATTCTTCATGTATGTTTGCTTTTTTGTTGTTAGTAAAGTAGATACAAATTTTATTTTTATTGTGAAAAATCCAAGATATTCATGGAGTCATCTATCCCAGTCTCCTGCCACAATATGCTTGTTCTCTTTATTACACAGGGGTTAAAAAGAAAATTTAATCAAAACAGGTACAGAATTTCTTACACCGAATTCAAAATTTGCATGTACATTGTTGTGGTAACCTGTAGTTTTTGAGTACCTGGCTACAGTTGTGGTTAAGAAAAAAGGCAATATACAGATGAATCCTAAATTGTTTAATATTTTGTAAAGTTTAGGGGCACGTGGGTGGCTCAGTCAATTAAGCATCCGATTTTTTTATTTTGGCTCAAGTCATGATCTCATCAGGGTCTTTAGATCAAGCCTGAGTTCAGGCTCTGTGCTCGGCATGGAGTTTGCCTGAGATTCTCTTTCTCCTTCTTCCTTTGTCCCTCCCCCTGCTCTCTAAATAAATAAATAAATAAACAAATAAATAAATAAAATTTATAAAAAACAATATTTCATAAAGTTATAGATGTATGTTTTAGAAAAGCTCTTTATCTAAATTTCCAAAGAAACAAAAGGTGAACTCGTAACTAGTTTTCATATGTTTCCATGAAAAATAGCATGTTACACATTGCAGCTTTTTCGTTGTCTGCATCTGTACTCAACATGCCCTGGATAGTTCATTGCGCTGGTCATACAAATAGTTACTGTTATTTTTATAACAAGCATACACCACTCACAGAGGCTGAAATTGGGAAATAAAGTCAAAGTTTATTGAAGTTTGAGAAACAATTGTCTAGTGATAAATAGAAACAAGGAAATAAATTGACCTTGCCCCTTAAAAAAACGTATAAGACTGATTAATAAATAAACCAGGTTGTCCATTAATTCCTTTTCAAATTGTCAGTAAAAGTTTATATTATTAATATCCATCCAATTAAAATATTATAAATCCTTTGTAATGTGGCTATACTATTTTAACCTTTTACTCCAAAGATATTTTGATAATAATCATCAATGTCAGTGTTACAGCTGTGAGGTTTTATGTAAATGTTTTAAAACTTCTATAATAAAAATTAAACAAGGAATTTTTCAGTGCCAATAATTACCCAAGTTTCTTTAATTTAGAAATAGACGTACCTAATAATAAAAAAAATAAAAATTAAATTAAATTAAAAAATAGCTAGTACATTCTACTGAGGTATGTAATAGAAGTATATATCCATCTTATCTAGATCCACACCATTTCCACGTACTTCCACACACCCACTGTTTTTGTTTCTTGTGACTGCTTTTAGTTCCTTTACACATAAACAAATAGGAATAAAAAAATAGGTATAGAAGTACAATTCCGAACAAAATGGTGAACTAACACGGACTGCTGATTCTCTTCCTCAAATTCAGCCTGAGGGAGTTCCAGAAGCAAACAAGAGAGATTTATGAATCTCATAACCTAACTGTGATAACACAGTTATCAAATAAATGTGACTGTATTCCAAGAAAACTTCATCTGTGGACACAACTTTGAATTCCATATATTTACATGTGTCATAAAATATTACTATTCACGGGCGCCTGGGTGGCTCAGTTGGTTAAGCGACTGCCTTTGGCTCAGGTCATGATCCTGGAGTCCTGGGATCGAGTCCCACATCAGGCTCCCTGCTGAGCAGGGAGTCTGCTTCTCCCTCTGACCCTCTTCCCTCTCGTGCTCTCTGTCTCTCATTCTCTCTCTCTCAAATAAATAAATAAAATCTTTAAAAAATATATTATATTCACTTGATTTTTTTAAAAACTATTTAAAGTAAAAACTATTCTTAATTTTTGGGCTGTAGAAAAACAAATAGCAGGCAGGATTTGTCAAATGGACTATAACTGGTTGACCCCTAAGCCAGAAGGAAGAAAAGACCAGGCCTACACATCTTCTAAAAGTTATCAAGAATGACTGAAGAAGATGGAAGAATTAGAAAAATTTGAGATATGGGGTAAAAAATTATATTATCTAGCTACCTATTTAATTATATATCCAAAATTCAGTAATTATTTCCAGAGATAGAGATTTTGGGTGCTTTTCATTTATTTACTTTTTGTTCTCTGTTTTTCTAAAATCCCCATAAAGAACATATTGTATTTTTACTATGAGGAAAATTAAAAATTTTATGGAGACAAAAAGCTGAACTCTAAATTATTTAATATGTATTTTTTCCATTTTTTCTAATGAATATCAAATAACCATAATTTTTGTGGCAGAGTTTAAAGGGGATGTGGAACATAAAGCTTTAGACTAATGTATGTCAAAATTAGCCATAGTCAGAATTGTTTGGATACTATTCATCTATGATATATTTTAAAAAGCTAAAACATACCCACATCTGTTTTCTTTTCTTTTATCTCTAAAGTATACTCTACAAACAGTCAGACTCTTGAATTTGCATTTTCAAAAATGAATTAGGTAGCTGTGGTTTGATGTGCAGAAGCTAAAAGAAAAACATGTTGTGTTACTGCTTATTGAGTGGGCTAGACCAGCACCTCTTCAGATTAAAACCACAGAATACTGCACATTTCTAAACAGGTAGATTCATTTCCATCAGTGATCCCTGATGTGATCTCTTCAACATCACTGCCCTTCCTTACCAGACATCACTAGGACGCTATGTGATTCATTACCAATGCTAGCATTGCTTCTGTTCTCAAAAGCAATTGATGGCTAATCACAGCTATTTCTCATTAAAGGAAGACAGTTTGTTATTTTGGCTGAAAAGATACTCATAACAAATGAATGACATGAACATTTGGAGACGTGGTCTCCTTTTGAGGTGGTTCTTGAGGTTGGCATAGTCTACTCCCACCACCCTGGTTTTGCCATTGCTGCCACCCATTTGTCTGTGGTTTATAACCATTCCTGACTAGAGTCAGAGAGGAAACTAGAGGCCAATGCTCTAATAGTGAAATGACATCCATGCACATGACCTCCAACTCCAGGGACTCATTTTGTTTATTTGTTTGTTTGAAGCAGTTCTAGAGTTTTCCATAAAACTGGAAGCTAATCACCTGCTGACTCTTGATTGGCGAACTCAAGAATCATGTACAGTTGCTTCTTCTGAGGCAAGCAAACAAACAAGAAGAACAAAGAAATAGTAGCTAAACTGGCCATCTAAGGGAATTAGATTGATCTCAGGCAACACTGGCTTTTATAGATTGGTGTCATGAAAAGGCATGAGATATAGCTAGAGTGATGGTTTCTGTTTAAGCTTCACCTGGGCTCCATGCTTTTGCCTTGCTTGCTAGCTAGACAGACCTTTAGCAACTGCTTGTACCAGTCTCTGGTTATGAAGCTCAGTCTCTGCTCCTGCTGCTGCTGCAACTTTTCCCACAAGAGATCACGAAACCCCATGCTTGACATTGACTAAAGATTGTTGTGAGCTTGACCAATTAGGTTCCACAGGAGCTCTGGCTTTCTTAATAGCTGCCTAAAGAGACCTGGCATCACAACCCAGGAGTGTGCGGGAGTTAAAACATTGTGGTACAGCATTTGATCAATAGAGGATAGGGAAGCAGATAATTATTGTCCCTGACAGATGATTGTCCTCAGATGTCATCATTCATAAGGCTTCTCTGACAATGGATGGCCATCTGGGTAACTCTTCTCATTATGTATGTTCTTCCTTCTTTCCTGCCTCACTGCTTTTATCTCCCTTCTCATACTCCCCAGGGACCAATTGTACTTTTTTCACAGAAAATGCTAACACATAAGCGTTTTCTTCAGGCTCTGATTTCTAGGGAATTCAACCTAAGATAGGTAATTAAAATTAAGTTATATAGCAAGAACAAAAAGTGGAGCAATATCTTCCTACTAATTTTTTAAAAGAGACATGTCCTCATTAAATGTCTAGACTAAGAATTAGGGATATTTCCTTAAAACATCAATTTATCAGGGGAGAGACATGGCATTCTAGGAGATTATGATAGCAGTTGCCATATTTTTGTGGGCTGAGAATTTAAAACTACCTTGTGGATTACTAAGGAGATTTCTTAGGGGCTTTTTGTGTACTTTGAGTACATCACAAAATCCCACATAGAGGTAAATCATAGGAAAAAACCAGCCTCTTTATTATGATACCTTAATGGAGCATTGTTACTGTTAGTAACCCAAAGATGTGGTCTGGTATTTAGGAGAACCAGCTTTATAGCTGGAAGATCCTATCTCCCATAGATACCTAGTTCATTGGCAGGATGCATGCTGCTTGGAAAATAGTGATTTAGAGAATATAGAAACATTTGAGAGTCTGTAATCACTATTTCACAGTCTTTTATCCTCTTTTAAGACCTTTTCAACTTGATATGAGTTGCCCAATAGTTGTGAAGAGCTGATCAGGAAAACCTTAATGCACTCACTATCTCACAATACTGCTTCTATGCATGCATCTACTACTGCGGTCACTTTGCTCACAGTAGTCTTAGCTTGACTAAAATATCCAGAGATCTGAGTAGGGAGAAGCAGACCACTTAATGTTGTACTGTTCTAGTAACTATTAAACTGTTTGAAAATAAATGGAACTAGTAAGTATTATAGAATTTACACAGTTAATCCTTCCATCCTACTCTCCCCATTTGTGTTCCGGATTCTATGCTCATGATGTGTTTTTCCTCCTGCCAATATACTAGCAATTTAAGGTTTAATTCATTGATTTTGCAACCATTCATTCTTTGATTGATTATAAGGAGACTGCCCTTCAGTCAAGTTGAAAAGGCAGATATGTAAACAGATGATATAGAGTGATATATGCATTAGGAGAATATGGTCTGGAGTTAGCAGAAATAGGAAGGTGACTATTTCTGAGTAAAGTTATAAAATATCATTCGTACTAGCACTTGAAGAGCATCAGATATATAACAAAGGAAGGTTTTCCATGCAAAGGAAAAAGGTTTGCAGAAGTTGAAAAATATAAAGAACATGGCCCAGTCTGCAATCCCTTTGCAGTTGAGTACTGTTGAACTTCAAGAGGGTAAGTTGGAAAATGATACATATCAATAATGGGGAGTTAGACACATTGAAAAAGTTTGTTGTGTCACATCATTTGAGGGAATTTGGACTCTATTCAATATATGAGAGGAAACCAGAAATGGATTAAAATGGAGGACAGAGTGGTGGGATAGTATGAAATGATCAAAGTCAAAGTTTTAGAGAAATAACCTTGAAGATAGTATGAAATACTGAATGGAAGGAAAAAAGGTATAGAGAAATTGTTATGGGTATTCTAGAACAGTCGTACTGAGCGTGAGCACCTAAATTTCATTAATGGATATAGATAAGGTATGGAGGGGAAAAGGATTCAAGTGATAGAAAAGATATACAATTATTAAGATTTGGTAAGAAATTTGTTGTTGAACTCACAGGGGAGAAATCAAAAATCACATGTTTCTTTCTGTGTGTTCTACATGGCGTGGGATCTAAATTAACAACAACTGTTTCAATCATTCAAAAAAAGTACAATTATTGAATACCTGCTATGTTTTAATCACTGTGATAAGCATTAGGAATGTAAAAATGAATGCTACACTTTTCTAAGAATCTGTGACAAGGTGATTAAATGAAATTGTTTTCATCACAGTTTCAGTTGAGAACCAAAGAAAATACACACTACATTCCAAAGCAAGGTATGAGACTACCATGAAGGACTTGCAAAAGAGGCATCAGAAAATAATTTATGCTACTTGTAATGCCCACCAAACTGAGGATGCACAGGTACAGAATTTTGCATAGTTGAAGAAAAGAGAGCTTTATTTGTATGTGTGCTCTGCTGTACCCCAAGGGAGAAGCATGTCCAGCTCTAGCACAGGGAGTGGCTCCCACTGGAGGATGATACATCTTCCCTAGGACTTGGAAGACATAGTGGACCATGTTTGATGCAGGCCTGAGAGATTTAAGAGATGAAAGGTTGGCACATTGAGATGGCTTTCACTCCTGGAATTTGACAGACTAACAATGCTGAATGTTCCCCTAAACCAGATGGTTCTAAGTGAGTGACAGCTGGCTTGGAAAGTGAAGTGAGAGTGTTCTCTTTCCCTTTATTTCTTCTGTCCCTACCCCCTCACATGTTTTGACACTGAGGAGGAGGAAAAGGAAGAGTAGAAGTGCTGAGTGGTCAAAGAGAGGAAGGAAACATATCTCCCCTTTAAGTGTGAAGGCAGCTAGACTCAGCAGGCCCCAGATAAGAGAGAAGAAAGGAGATCTGAAGCTTTTGAATAGTACAGTGATTAAATGCATTTTTATTACAAAGAAGACTTTTAATTTTCTGAGACTGTCCAGCAAACTCACTGGGCTTTAACAAGATTTCATCCAAAGGGACAGGGGAGAAGTTGTCATACAGAGTTGAGAAGAGTAGGCAGTGGAGGAAAACCAAGTTGATACCTAATTTCATTTGATGGGTTTACATTTGGTTTCCATCATGATTAAAAAGCCCACAGTTTAAAAGTGTTTAAATATTTGACCTTGCTTACCTAATTGAAATTTGACTGTGAGTCGGGATAGCTAGGAGTTAGCTCTGACCTATGAAACTGTGGGCATATGGCCACACTGCCCCATGTTCTCTGTGTTCTCTTATAAACATCAAAGACTCAGACTAGCTCATCTCTGTGATGTCTCATATTCAATTCTAAAATTCTGACATTAGATGAGTAATATTGCTCTGATAAACTTCACTTATTTAAAAGATGTTGACTAACAGGCAAACCAGAAATAAAGATAGAGATCTGCCAAAAGTCTGGGGAGCAAATGAATTTGAGGCCACATTTTTTATTTACACATGCTCCAAGTAATATTAGTATCATTATTATTATTTTTGCATTGCAGTTTATATAGTAATATTTGTCTTATTTGAGTCCCTGAGAAGTATGAATGTATAAACAATAAACTTTTGTGGAAAAAAAACAAAAGGGTAGGAAGGAGTGCCTGACTGGCTCAGTCGGTGAAGCATGTGACTCTTGATCTTGGGGTCGTAAGTTCAAGCCCCATGTTCAACATAGAGCTTACTTTTAAATAAGAAAAAGGATAGAGAAAGAACATATTTGAGGTCATTGAAATAAATGTTTAGCAAGTCTCCAAATGAACACCACTTAAAACTATTTTTGGAATGCATTTTGAAAGAGATTGTCATATATAGTAACATGTTTGGAACATAAGAGAAGCCTATATTAAATCTTGGTAACACTAAAAAAATCATATAACAGTGTATAAAAGTTCTAATAACTTAAATCTATACTCTAAATTCAAGTTTTATTTGGTCTCATCAAAGTTTCTAAAAAACATTAGAGTCCATCAGAAGCTGAAACAAATGGCTTGTGCATAACCTTATAATATGAAATATTTATATAAACCAACTGTTTCCTTTTTGTGCATAATTAATCATCAACTTCAAGGATGCTGAAATAAGTCATGTGTTGAATTCACTTGAAATTTCTGGTGAATGCCTCCGTCTATTATTTTCAATATTTTTTTTCTGTCAAATGTTTAGAATAATATTTACTTCACTGCAATATAAAACAACAGCAGGAGTGTAAGAAATTGCGTGCTTAAAATTCTATATTAACATATGCAAATAAAATATCAAGAAAACAAGCAAATATTAAGATATTAAAATATATTTAAGAGGGTATTTAATAAAAGAAAGACATCCTGAAGAATTTCCCCCTGAAGCTCCTTTCTAACAAAGAGCATCAGGAGAGAAGAAGGCCATCTGTCTGTTTTCTTCTTAGAAATTAGCAGGTATGTTTACTAAAAATAATCCCATTTTGTAAAACAACAAAAAGAATTTAACAACTCTCAAATTCCTAAGACATAGGGTGATAAAGTTGCTACATTTTTGAGCTGAGATAAAATACTTAAACAAAATATTTTGTTATGTATCCCTTGAAAAGCTATTATAATGCTCATTAATTTTTAGACTTAGTGTTCAGGTTGCATTTGATATTGCTTGTGTTTCATTTCTTTGTTAAGGACAAGTACTGAAATAATTTACCCAACACACATGGTGGTAGGTTATATTGTATATTATCCCATATCTTAGGATTTTCTTGGCTGAAGCAAGATAGAATATCTAAATATTCTAAATCTTTAAACATAAGAATTGGGAGTAGTGGAGTAGTGTAGTTAGACATTTTTATTGACAATATCAAAAATCTGCATTTAAGTGTCTTAACAAGGAGTAGGAAAGCTCACCAGGAGATTCGATGAGCACTAATTTGTTGGAATGCCCTGGGAAAGTTTGTGCACTGGATGACCATCCCAGGGCCACTTTGTGTGGAAGAAATGTGTGGCATATGAACCTGATTTCAGGAAGAGTAAGAGAGAGGACTTCTTCAGGTAAAACCAGAAAATTTTACTAGAATATAAAGAAAGGAAACATTAAGTCATTTTCAAGGTGCAATCTAATTATTTTAATAAAATATAAGCACTGAGGCTCAGACAAAGCTACCAAGAAGAGTATCACAAAAGAGGGGCCATTTTCTATTATTTTTAATTATTAATTTTATTATCAATAGTTTTGTACCTATTTAAAATAAAGAACTTCATGAATTATTGTCATTGAGGAAAAGCTCTTTGTTATGAGATTTAAATGAAGGAAACATTACACAAATAAAATTAGAGAGTTTTAGAATACTCTCATTTTACTTAAATGTAAACTTCACTTACTTTTTAATTCGATATTCACTGATATATTTAATTGATATAGAGAGGAGAAAATAGATTGTCATCATCCTCTCCATCTAGGAGTTAATACATGTGATTTCTGAAACAAAAGTTTGCACATATGATCTTAAGTTGCAAGCCAAAATATAACAATTCAAATGTAAAATTTCATTTACACCACAGTTTCTTCTATACCCACATAGGCCAAAGCTGAGGTTAAAGCAAGCTGCTCACCAATATGCATGCAGTGTGAATATTTTGAAATAAATTTAGAGTCCCTCTCTAGTACATCAGAAACAGCCATTAGCTTAAAATTAGGATAAATCCAATGTATTCTCCAAACCAAGGCATGTTAAAGTTTGAAAGGGTGTTTCACTACTACGGTGTAAGAGTGACTCCTAGGGACTTGCAAGAGATGATCATGCATTTTTCACAAATAGAAAAAGCAATCCTAAAATTCAAACAGAACCACAGAAGACCCTGAATTGCCAAAACAGTCTTGAGCAAGAAGAGCAACGATGAAGGCATCACATTTCCTGATTTCAAACTATATTACAAACCACTAGTAATCAAAACAGTATGGTATTGCAATAAAAACAGAGACATAGATCAGTGGAACAGAACAGAGTGCCCAGAAATAAACCCCTGCATATATGATTAACTAATATTTGACAAGGAGCCAATAATATACAATGGAGAAAGGATAGTCTCAATAAATGGTATTGAGAAAACTGGTTATCCACAGCAAAAGAATAAAATTGGACCCCATCTTATACTGTACACAAAAATAAATTCAAAATGGATTAAAGACTTGAATGTAAGACCTGAAACTAAAACTGCTAGAAGGAAACATAGAGAATAAGCTCTTTGACATGGGTCATGGCAAAGATTTTTTGGATTTGACATCAAAAGCACAGACAACAAAAGCAAAAATAAACAAGTGGGTTTCCATCCAACTATAAAGCTTCTGCACAGTTAAGAAAACCACCAACAAAATGAACAAAATGGAAAGGCAACCTATATAATGGGAGAAAATATTTCCAAAATACATATCTGATAAGGGATTAATGTTCAAAATATAAAAGGAATTCATACAACTAAATAGCAAAAACAAAACAAAAAAAAAGATACCCAGCCCAGTTAAAACATGAGCAAAGGAACTGAATAGACATTTTTCCAAAGACCTACAAATGACCAACAAATACCTGAAAATATGCCCAACATTACTAATCATCAAGAAAATCCAAATCAAAACTGCAATGAGATATCACCTCACACATTTGAATAGTTGTCATCAAAAAGACAAGAGATAACAAGTTTTGGTGAAGAAGTGGAGAAAAGAGAATCCTTATACACTGTTGGTCGAACTGTAAATTGGTACAGACACTATAGAAAACACTATAGATGTTTTTCAGAAATTAAAAACAGAGCTGCCATATGATCCAGCAATCCCACTTCTGCGCATATATCCAAAGAAAATGAAATCACTAGCTCAAAGAGATATTTGCACCTCAGTGTTCATTGCAACATTATTCTGATAGTCCAGGTAAGGAAGCAATCTGAGTCTTCATTAACAGACGAATGGATAAAAACATGTATATATACATTGTATATATATATATATATACATATTTGTATATAAATGTACACACACACACACTGAATGTTATTCAACCTTAAAAAAAGAAGGGGATTCCTGACATTTGCAGCAATATGGATGAACCTGGAAGGCATTATGCTAAGTAAAAGAAGCCAGACAGGGAAAGACAAATAGTGCATGGTATCCCTTATACAAGGGATGTAACAAAAACAAAAAAAGTCAAACCCATAACACAGAGGAGGGTTGCCAGTGGGCGGAGGATCCAGTAGATGGGGGAAGGTTGATAAAAGGCTACAAACTTTCAGTTAGAAGGTGAATAAATTCTGAGGATATAGAGCATAGTGATTATAGTTGTTAATGCTGTGTTGTATAACTGAAATTCGCGAAGGGCGTAAATCTTAAGCATTCTCAATAACAACAACAATAAAGGTAAACTGTGAGGTGATGGATTTGCTAATGAACTTGATTGTGAGAATCAGTTCACACTGTATATGTATATCGAGTCATCACATTGTAGGCTTTAAATATATTAAATTTTGTCAATTAAACCTAGAAAAAAAAAGAGATAGTTGTGTACATTCACTACAACTCCATGTTCAATGCTGTCATGTTGGTAGTTTGAAATCAGCCAACGTAGGATCATTTACACCACAGAAAGTGCCAAATGCTCCAAATCAAGGCTTTCAATTTTGGAGAGCCAGTTATTAAACATTTACCAGAACACTGGTGATTACGCAGGACGGTAGTGCAAATTGGGACTGTCTCAGGCAAACTGTGACATTTGGTCACTCTACTTAAAATGGAATTTATATAATTCAGCTGTCAAAGTTTCACTGAAAGCATTGGTAAATGAATTGAAGTATGCATGACATGAAAAATCCTTTATCGGCCCATGGGAATTATGTCAAGACCATACTTTAAAAAAATGAAAATGGAAAAGTTTAACTGGCTTCTCAATGTCAGATTTACAAAAAGAGAAGCAAAATTGGGAGACTGCTGGTAGGAGCAACTGTTCAGTTGTTTCTAGGCAGTAAAAAAAAAAGCTTTAAAGCAGATGTGGCTGAGGATCACCCTCTCTTGAGGGTAGAGAGCTGAGGTTCTAGGAGGGAAAAAGGAGACTCCATGCTCGAAAGAACAAGCCAAGATATCTAAACCCAGATAAGCAGGCTGATCTGTCTGTTTTATCCTTAGCAGAAAACTGGGCAGAATCAGTTTATAAATTGGACAGTCATGTAGGAAGTTAGAGAAAAAGCTGTGGTGTAAAAGGGATGTGAGTCTCAGGTTGCTCCAATACCGAAGTAAAATTGTGATTCCAAACTCCCCCTCTGATAGAGCTGTATTTCTAAATCTTCTATGTTGGTTAAATGAGGCATCTGCTCAGAGTATTTTTTCTGGCCTTGCTGGATATGGAATTATCTACATGTCTTCATGGAGAGAACATTACCATATATTAACGTTTATATTGACCACTTCATATTAATCAGTCAGTAACAAATGAAATTCATCTCACCTAAAAGTTTTCAAAGTATAGATAATCCTGGTGATACATGAAGAATTTCTAAGGAATCTGGTTCCAAATTATCTTAAAATTTTCAATTATTAGATAGTCAACTCCCACTTATGATTTCTCTTGAAACCACCTTATAAGTTATAAAGCCTTCATTCACAATACCTTTTTTCCACTTTACAGAAGAAAGCACAGTCCTCATACAACCCAATCTTGGCTGACATAATGCCCAGATGTTATAAAAACCCCTCCTCAGACAGTAAGCAAAGGGATAATTTGACATACTGTTTTAGCGAAACATTTTTAATTGACTATTCAAGACACCTTAAACCCATCTGGCTTCCTGTCTTTTCTTTTGTTATAATTATTTCTGTGTAGCCTGAAGCTTGGCCCCTATCAGGATGTTCCAGATTCAGAAAAATGAAAGCAATATAGGTTTTGAATGGAAGCAATATAGGTTTTAAAATGTCACTGGAATATTTCTCAGGACAATCTCATTTCCCAAAATACTTAAAAAAAAAATACCAACACAAAATTGTACATGATCCCTTTCAAATTTAGTCTTTATTTGAAAGAAAATATGATAAACTTTTATGAAAATATCATCAAATATTTATTCCCTTTATAGCCAATCTTCATTTTATTTTACCTTATAAAATGTTTATTACTTTTATTTTCCTGTTAGCAAAGAAGACTTATTAAGGTATAGTTAAATATTTAAATCTCAGCTAAATGTGTATGAGAAAGGACATCCTTCCATGAGGGATACCCAAGCAAAAATGTTTGAAGATTGTTGACCTCGTCAACACTTGGCTGGCTCCAAGGCTGTTGTGTTCACAGTCAGAAAACCTTCTACTCACTAGACCTTATCTCTATGTGCACCGGGGATGGTGAAGTTCACAGAATAATGTCGTCACACCTTGTCCTCCAGGATTTTTGACTTAAGGAACTTGCTACAGTATCACCGGAAACTTCTCTGTCAGAGAGATCAATGACCCAAAGGCAATCTGTGTCATGGAGATCATCTGAAAGTTGAAACTGAATGTTTAGTTATGCTAAAGAGGGTGCATCAGAATCACCTTGTGAACTATGTAAATACACAGTAGGTCTGGAGATCTTCTGGGGTCTGCATATATTTCTAATGGAATACCTCGTTTAGAAGTAATCAAAAATAGTATGAAGACAAGGAAGCCAATATGATTCTATTTCTGGAAATTTATCTTGAAGAAATACAGATTTACACAATAATTTCAGTATAAGAAAATTTATACCAGAATTCAAATAGCAAAAAGTGGAAAGCTTTAATATCCAACAACAGTAGAATATATTGTGATAAAAGATTTTTGAACTGTTAAAATCATATTCTCAAATAATAATTGAAGTTTGACAGTCTTTACAGCATAATGCTATGGTAAAACCTTAAACTGATTTCCACTGTATATTAATTAACCCATCGTTATGAAAAGAAATCACATAATGTGTGACCATATATTCATAGAAAATATACAAGCACAAAATGTTCAGAATTGTGTTAATGACGTAGAGTTGAATTATGTGTAATTACTGTTTTAATACCCTTTTCACCCTTTTATTTTTCATTTCCTATTACATTGTATAAGTTATACAAACCTGTAAATATACTTAACATATATACTCAATAATTTGAAATAAACAGATGTATTATAATGAAATTAATTATGCTCATTCTGCTCAATAGATTATAGTTAGATGTTGCATTCTATTATTTAATATACTTGAAGCATTCAAATAAGAATGTTTATTGTAAGAATTTTTAATTACATAACTACTGATTAAAGAATGAACAAGAGGGGCACCTGGGTGGCTAAGTTAAGCATTCTACTCTTGGTTTCAGCTTAGGTGGTGATCTCACCGGTGAGACCTAGCCTGAGTTGGGCTCTGTTCAGCAGGGAGTCTGCTTGAGATTCTCTCCCTCTGCCCCTTCCCCCACTTGAGTGTCTTCTCTCTCTCTGTCTCTAAAATAAATAAATCAATCGTAAAAAAAAATGAACAAGAGTAACAAATGCAAATGTGCTTACAGTATTTAATAATCTTTGTTCTACAACTTCCTCACATCTAAAAACACACATA
This sequence comes from Leptonychotes weddellii, assembly GCF_054177405.1. Lineage (NCBI taxonomy): Eukaryota > Metazoa > Chordata > Mammalia > Carnivora > Phocidae > Leptonychotes > Leptonychotes weddellii. Next base: position 19,731,608 of record NC_138370.1, read on the forward strand.
TATAACTATAAAGACAAAAGTATTTATTTATCTTATGGTAATTGAGAAGCCAACGATAAAATTTATGGGTTTTGCAACTCTGATATATAACTGATACTTGTTAAAATACTATTCCTAACCTTATTATTAGGTCAAAAATGCATTATGAGAGGCTATCTGCAAATTTTTAGTGAATGCAATAACTTCGTACTGGATTATAGCAAATATTTGAAAGAAAGCCAGGTTTTTAACTTGAAATCTGGAAAGTCATGTGCAACAATAGTACCTAACAAAGTGAAAGGCAGTAGAGAAATATATGTGTATATATATATATACACATATATATGCAATTTCTCTATGTATTGTCTATACCAATCCCAATATTGTGCTTTTATTGTTTTTATTTTTGTCATTATATTTTATCACTAAATTTTTTAAGTATCATAGTAGATATTAACCACTGTAATTTTAATAAATCTGCTGAAATATGAACAATAAATGTAATTTCCCAAAACTGTCAAGTTAGAGGAAATTAGGCTATAACTTTATTTCATATATGTATAAAATTTTATGTTTTTAAATCCTTAGTTGACCAATCTTTGAATAGACTAAATTTAATTTTCCTAGCATCAGGTATAAGAAAAATGAAGAAGAGAAAAATCTACACTTTTGGCAAGAATATGATGTAAATACAAAATGAATATGTAAATAAAGGCCGTGGAATACTCTTAAATATATGCAACAATTAAAATGGAAATATTTTAGATCAATGAACCCAACCTCTTCACTCTACAGAGTGAGGCCCTGAAGAGCTTTTACAAATGTCCCATCTTTACAGTCCCATTGCTCCTCATTAATCATCATGGCCTGCTTGAAGCAGCAGGAGTAAAGCAATGACAACAAAAAGTCTGTCATAGCAGCAAACACTGAGGAAATTAACTATATTATGCATAACAGCATCATGAAACTATATGATTTCAATAATGGACAAACTCTAAGGAATACACAATGGAAATGGCTTTTATGTAGCTTAAATGGCTCTCTATTTCAAGTCATCTTTTTCCAGTTCAGTATCACTTTTCCTATCAAAATATCAGCAAAACTCATCCTATAATACAGAGCAGTAGCACTCTTAGACAGACTGAATGAATAAAATATAATGACACTGCTCATGTTCACTGTTCTTTTCCCATGAGTTTTTGCTCATTGATCTTATATTCATTTTGAGGTCTTTTATCATCTTATGAAATGTAATACCTTCTCAGAACTCCTTAGCATTGGGACTGTCACTTGATGGACACATGTACTCCAGTATGCATACTGTCAAGATATTGCTTAGATCTAAAATGGACTAAAAATTATCAAAATTACCTGGAAAATGGGAAAGGTTAAGGGGCATTGTCTAACACACCAATTAAAATTCAAATTAAATAAGAAAACAAATACATTTTAAAACAAAACATAAAATGATATGCTCCATAAGCCTTTAAGCTTTAGGAACTCACTTTAATTTTATTTTTTTTTTCTAAATCCCTCCACAAAAGCCATTTAGATAGTCACTGAAAGAAGCTCAGTCTAGATCTTTATATTCTGTCATTCAATATCTTCCCTACACCACTTTCAGTGACTGTGTTATCATAGATCCTAGTATTCTCTTCATGATCACTGGTCTTTGCCACAACTGTGTTTCTGAGATTCACTCATAATTCATTTCATTTTTAACTCATTTCCTCAGACATCATGAATTTTGCTATTAGTTGCTTTGACCATAGACAACTAGAAGGGTTTCAAGTGATTCATATTTGCTTAGGATAAGATCCAAGCTCATTGGAATGGCCTATCATTTCCCCCATGATTTCCCCATTCTTCACTAGTTTTATCTCACAGTCTTCTCTGGAACACGTTGTGTGGAGCTGAATGTATTTCAGTCCTCCATTTTGTTCTTCTTCTGGCTTTGCTTGGTCTCTTTCCACTACCACAAATGTCCTTCATTTCTTCTTGGGTCCATACATTCTCCTGGCTACCTCCTACATATTATTTAGCATTGCGTGCAAACATCATGTCTTGAAGAAAACCTTCCTTAACAATGCCCTTAGGTGAGTCACTTTAGTGCTTCCACAGAACTTGGTAACACATTGTATTTTTTCCACTCTATTATAGTCATTGTATTGTACTCATTTCCACTCATTGTATTTTTTCCACTCTATCACATTAAATGTCTTACTCACTAAAATATAAGACCCTTACAGATTAGGACCATGTCTGTTAAAATTATATGGCAATAGTCTCTGTCTCCTGGTAATGGATCATTATATTTTGGTTCAATTTATAAAAACTGGTAGTATTTCAGACTTTTGCATTTTCTTTAGCCTTTTTCAAGAATTGTAAGACCAACAAGGACTAGATAGTATTAGGACTGGCCAAAAAGTAAGTAGGACTCTTTGGTATTTGAATTTCAGCCACTTCTAGGAAAGAAATAATTGTTTAATCCTCTTTAAGAAAGGAAATGAGATAGGCACATAAATTCTATCAATGAAATTTTGACCTGATGTGTTCTATAAATATGATATAAACCCAAAATGACTTAACAGAGTGTCAGAACTGAGGATACCAAGAACCTACTGCGGTAGGCTTTGGTTTTCAGAGTCATGCTAGGTATTCAAGGTTGGTACCCAAAAGGAGTCAGATGAAATATCCTGGGACAGGGGATTAGATAGATATATATAGTGGTCCAACATAATTCCAACATACTCTTGCTGGCCTATGTATCCCTTCTGGGGTATTCTGAGAGCCATCTTAAAAGTGCCATTAGAATCAGACTCCTTAATGATAAATTTTAAAAATTTTAAAATTTAAGACTAAATTTTTATTTTCTTTATTTTTATTTTATTTTTAAAAAGATTTATTTATTTATTTCTTAGAGAGAGAGAGAGAGAGCACAAGTGGGAGGGGCATATAAAAGGGAGATCTCATCACCCTGAGATCACAACCTGACCCAAAACCAAGAATTGGAAACTCAACTGACTGCACCACCAAGGTGCCCCAAGGCTAAAGTTTTTAAAAATAGGATAGTTTTGATGATTTGAGGTAAGGAAGAAAGGCTTATCTTAAGTTCCTAGTACTTGGACATTGACATAAAAGCAATCCTTTTCTTCTCTTATGGATGGACATTGTCAGAGATAGGACACAGATATTTCAAAATACAAATCTTCACAGTAGTATTCTTAATGATTTTTAAATCTTTTCAGATGTATAAAACATAGTATTGTGTCCTTCTGTGTTGTTCTCTCCTAAACTACTACACTTTCATTTGCATACTATAATTTGTTTAAGGAAAGTTTCAAAATGCTATTATTATTATTATTTTATTTTATTTTATTTTTTGCTATGTTGTGTTTAGGAATACCACCACTTCCATTAGACACAAAGCACAATAATGAAAACAAAACTAAAGGAAAAAATACTCATATTTTCATGTGGAGCATTTCCCAGATGAATCTATCTTCTTATTCTTCCGGAAGTGCTTATTTAATATTTAAGAGAAAAAAGTTTTCATTTTTTAGCCTATTATCATATATTTTAAAATTACCAATGATTTTATCAAGAAAATGGAGGTTCACTCAATTCATCATTGAGATAATGGAATTTAGTTTAGACTTCTACTTGATAACCATGTGATCCTCCAAGGAGTAATGCTGTCACAGATCGAATTCACTCAAAAAGTGTATCCTGCATCTGCCTTCAGCTCAGGTCATGATCCCAGGGTCCTGGGATTAAGCCCCGCATCAGGCTCCCTGCTCAGCAGGAAGCCTGCTTCTCCCTCTCCCACTCCCCCTGCTTGTGTTCCCTCTCTCGCTGTGTCTCTCTCTGTCAAATAAATTTTTAAAAATCTTAAAAAAAAAACAAAACAAAACAACTGTATCCTATCCCTACTCTAAGTTCCTCTTTCATCATGCTTCAATTGATTAGGGTAGGACTAGGTTACAAATAGTGTACTCTTTTTTTTTTTTTTTTAATTTCAATGCGTTCGACAATAACACATCTTTCAGGAATATTTTTACCTTGAAAATTCAGTGATTTTTTTATACTACTTTTGCTTTCTCCTTCTGGGGGTTAACTGACTCCTCTGACAGTCTTAAAATCTCTTGTTGACTTTTATTGTATTCTTTGTATATCCTAAAGAATCTGTACCCCTGTGAAACTGAATAATTTATTTGACAGTTTGTGGAGACTGTTACCCTATCTAAGGGTGAATACTCAACTTGAGAAGGGTTTGATCATTCTTTTTTGAGCCTTAGATTGCTGGTTTGGTATTCTCGGCATTACACTTTGGTCAATATATTGACAAGTAAATTTAAGAAAAACTATAAAACATCTAGTTAGTCCAAATAGGCAGTTTATACTTGGGACTGATCCAAGGGAGCAGATTGGCTTTGCATTGTTTACAGAGGGTGATAAAATTTTATGTTCAGTAAAACTTTTTAAGGGAGTAAACTCATTATAGACCTTCAGTTAATATCTATCTATATCTATCTGTCTATGACCTAAATGACCTTAACTTCCAAAGAAACGTTTACATTAAGTCACTCTTTAATAATAAGAACATAAACTATCAAAATATTTATTTGCCTAAAAAATTTATTGAATCTATTTGTTTAGAGAAGGACCTTCTTTAAATATTTTACGAAGTATCATCCTACTCATTTCAGGTACCAGTTCAGTTGGCTCTGTGTTAGAGGCAAGGGAATACAATTCTGCTTGAGCAAGATGTCTGATGGCTTAAGAATTTAGTGAAATTTCATCTTGTAAAATGTGTCTTTGTTTACTAAAGGAACATAGTTTGCCTTTTGCTTAAACATTTCTGTGGGGCTACTTCTATTCATGTATCCCTTTTAATAAGCTCAGTGTATCTTTTATATATAGTATAATTGGAGTACCCCATGACAAACTGAAAATTGCATTTGCTTTGTAAAAGGTAGTATTTCAAATTCATATCCTGGAGGTTATGTAAGGCTCAAAGTCTCTTCATAACATAAATGACTAAAGTATAGAAGATAGGGTTTTAGCACACTCTGGAATCAAACACAAAAATGCAACCAAGTGTATGTCATGATGATGGTTAGGTTGCTTATTGAACATTTTGTAAGGTTAAAAACCTGCTGTCTGCCTTTGCATTATTTAGAATGTCTAATGATTTTTAGAAGTTAGGTTGCCAGCATGAAGAAGGCAAAGACATATCATTGCAATAGTTTCTAAGTTAGCCTTGTGTTATGTTTCTTTCTACCTGTCTGTTAATTCACTGGACCTATAACCTGTGAAGCTAGTGTTAATCTGTCATCTGTTCACTACCCTTGGCTCATTCAGAATGTCAAGTGGATCTCTAGAGTTAGTCTAAGATTCTGCAGTGTGATTTTGACTTTGTTTTAATGCATAATTAGAAGATTCCCAGGAGATTAGGGATGTAGACAAGATGTGTAGAAGATTTCAATGTACAGAGAACTAATGCACTGCTCCATATTTGTAATGAAATATTCCAGCCTAGTTATTAACCGTATAACTTTTGTGTCCAGAGAAACTTTGATTTGAAAGAAAAAATGCACTTTTCTTCCTCACAAGAACATGCTATTTTTTAATTATTTACATTATAATCTTCATATGTGGACAAAATAGGATTTTGCTCAAGTTATTTTAAGATATGGAAAGGATTGCTTAATATCCATATTCACTGCTAGGATATAAGGTAATACTTTCAAAAATATAACATGATCTAATAATTAATGGTATACTTTTTCTGAATAACACAAACTCACTGCTTGGGATGTTTTAGAGTTTAAAAGCCCAGCTTCAGGTCACCTGGGTGGCTCAGTAGGTTAAGTAGTCGACTCTTGGTTTCAGTTCAAGGCATGATTTCAGGTTCGTGAGATCAAACGCCTCATGGGGCTCTGCAGTCAGCAGGGAGTCTGCTTCTCTCCTTCTCCTTCTCCCTCTGTCCCTCCCCTACTCCTGCTCTCTCTCTTTCTCTCTTAAATAAATAAATAAATCTTAGAAAAGTAAAAGCCTATGTTCAACCAAAATGTCTACAAGGTTCTTATTTAAAACAGCTATCAAAATCCTCTGCCATTTCATTGTTTAAAAGATATTGAAGCAAGTTATCTTTTTTTAATCTTGAATATATAGATATATCTATTTATCCTTATCTATGTCTGTCTATCTGTATTTAAATCTAGGCTTCCAGCATTGCTTCATATCAATTTAAATTATCACAGCATTTATTATTTCATGTTAAATATGTACATATGCATGTTAATACGATTTATACTATGATGCATTACTTTATTTTTCTATTTATGCCTAATTCATTCTGGAAGGTATAATGAAAATAACAAAAATGTGCACAACTGTAGCAACATATAAACAATAATACCAAAAAAAGCAGGACTGGAAAAATTAAGACTAAAAGTAGGGCAAGATCAGAAAAAAATGAAGTCCATCCACAGTTTTTATCTTACAGCTTCCATATTGACTTCAAGAATAAAAATGGGGGGGGGACATGTTTACATGATTTTAGTTTCCAAAGTAAAGGAATATAACCTGTTATTTAAAGAAAACAAAGATCTCCTTAGCATAAATGGCCAAATAAATTTGTTATGTAGAATTTCATAAGAAGATGATGGAGCAAAATAGTAAATGTTGTGAAAATAGTTTGAGGAAAAACAGAAACATGTTTAATGTGGTTTGATAGTGTGTCCCTGATAAAAATTGTGAAAACTATTTTTAAATGCAGTTAAATTAAAATTGATGTTTGGGAGGGATTGACACAGGAATAATCTTCTATATATGTCCAACTAAATCCTCACATAAAGAGTAGTCAGAAGAACATAACTTCCAAACAATCTTCTCTAAATATTTCTCCCAATAAGATTGTAGTAGAAGTAAATATCAGACAGTTTGATGGTGCAGCTTCTGATGTAAGCCTGGAAGGATGACAATTCAAATTTGCCCTCTGTGGGTGGATTCCTGTGATTGAGAACTAAGACAGACTGTAAGGTTAACTGGGCGGTGTTAAAAGAGAGGCGTTCAGTGAAAGCAAAACCAGATCTTCCTCACATGAAAATATGGGTTTTATCTTTCTCTAAAGGTCATTATTTTACGATTAAAAAACTTTCATGGAATCAAAAAAGAAAAGAGAGAGAAAGATTCACAAACTGGGTGTCAAAACTCATGGTAGGACTTATAGAGGGATGTTACATGAAGCATGAAGTGAGTTATCTTAGGAGCTGATATATTCTGAGTTCTGTTATCTTATAGAATGGTGTGGCTAGAGTGCTAACAAGTTCCATGTAGGGATCTCTCTGACTACTACCCTCTGACTACTGTTATTGAATGTATCTTTTTTATTATTTTTTTAAAATTTTATTTATTTGAAAGAGAGAGTGTGCACAATCAGGGGGAGATGCAGAGGTGGGGCAACAATCAGACTCCACGCTGAGCACATAGCCCGACAGAGGGCTTGATCCCATGATCCTGAGCTGACATCATGACCAGAGCCGAAATCAAGAGTTGGAGACTTAACCAGCTGAACCACACAGGTGCCCCTGAATGTATCATTTTAAAGGAGAGTCTGATAATAGAAATTCAAAGAGAGTCACAATAGGAGACATTTATGGCACCATATTTAGCCAATGATTATATGGCAAAATCCATTTCTCATGTATGTATCTCTCATATCTTTCTTAGGTTATATGGTAGACATTTTCATGAATAGAATAAAGCAAATACTTGGCTCCAAAATTATGGTAAAAATATAACTGTAACATGGGATAAAATAAAAGCATTTTATACATCACATGCTTCAACCATCTATAAACTTCACCAACATGTTCCAAAGAATGTAGGGTTACACAAAGTAACTCTTGGAGGGAGAATATGATATAAAAAACTATTTGATTTAGTTTTAGTAGAGACTTTTAGGCATGCTCCCTGAAAAGAGGGATCTCTAATAACTCTAATGGCTGGGTAACAGAATATTTTGCAAATTAGTTGGTTTCTGATTAGTTCTTTATTGCAGAATTGAAGGTGTACCTCATTGAGTATTTTCAGTTATAATGTTGATGATAAATCAGTGTGATGGGACTTTTTTTGGATAGATTTCAAAAAATAAGTAACATTCATATACCGAATCGCCTTATTTCTACCTACTCATGTGTGTGAACAAGTTTCTCAATCCATGTATTACACAGCAGAAGTAGACTCTATCTCATGCTGAATGCTTTTTCATTCTAGCAATAAGTTATCTTTATCCACAAAGATGTATACCCACTGTGGGGGGGGGTTACCTAAATCATTAAGAAAAACATTTCTAAAAGTTTCTGACAAATTCTTCTTGGTTTTGCATTATCTTTTTAAAATTTTTAATTGTGATAAGGATTTCTGATAAATTTATCCTTTTTTTCCTTTTGATGATAAAGCAAATTTGTAGTATATATTTTTATGAGTTGAATAGTAATCTTAATTTACCTAAATCCAGAAGAATTTTTTTTTAATCTGGTGTCAGGTACTAGAGTAAGTTGAAAGGACAAGTGTGGTATACTTGAGGTGGAGCTTAATGGAAGAATTGCAGTTATTAGTAATGACAGACAGTCTTAGTATGAACACAAGAGAGGCTAATGAAGGGTGTATGACAAGATCATGGGAGGATAAAGCAAGAATCCAATAGTTCAGAGTACCAGAAGATCATCTCTGTGGTAACTGAAATCACTACAAATTATGACTGAAATGAGGGGAGAGAATGACAGTGAGTGAACCAAGAAATGGAGGCATGAGTTGTGGATTATGTAGTGTGATGACCTGGGATTCAAAGATTAGGAGGAGGAAAGAGGAGGGGAGAATTACTTGGAACTAGTTCTGAGACACATAGTGTCATATTAGATGCCTTCCCCATCTCCACGTCCATTGGAAGAGGGAGCAAAACCAGCTATAGTTGGAGAGATAATAGGAACTCAATATATGATTCTTGTAAATGTTGTTCAGTACTTCACTTCAAAGATGAGGAAGTTATTTTTAACTTTTTGCAAATTCATAGTTATGTAATTATGAAGAATTTTACAGTGCAAAATGTAAATAGATATTAATATAGATTAGTCCCCTACACTCTACAGCTTTATTAAGTTGATCATTCATATTTAGAATAATGAATTTCAGGCATTACAAATTCCTCCTACAGATAAAAAGATTAAATTTTATCTTTCACTTTCTAAAATTTTAAGTATACACATTCATTCTACTTGTAAATATGTTTGGCAGAAAGGATGAAACAAAATCTTTTTAATCTTATGTTATTAATAGAAATCATTAATGAGTACCAAATTAACATATTATTTTTGACATAACAATAGTGGGAGATTAAACAAAATTTAACAGCTGGATTCAATTTTAAAATCTGTGTTCTTGGGGCGGCTGGGTGGCTCAGTCGTTAAGCGTCTGCCTTCGGCTAAGGTCCCGGTCCCAGGGTTCTGGGATCGAGCCCCACATCGGGCTCCCTGCTCAGCAGGAAGCCTGTTTCTCCCTCTACCACTCCCCCTGCTTGTGTTCCCTCTCTCGCTGTGTCTCTCTCTGTCAAATAAATAAAATCTTTAAAAAATAAAAAAATAAAAAAAAATAAAATCTGTGTTCTTTTTTTTCTTTCTTTTTAACACTTCATTCATTCATTTCTACTGCTTCATTTATTGTTTGACATAAGTAGAAATTCTGGCTTCTTTCTTAGTGTTCAACATCTGGCTCCTGACAGCATTAGGGTCAGGCAGGCCTCAGGGAAGACAGGCACAGTGAGCTATTTGATTTGCCTGAATTTGGAAACAAATGCACTAAATGAGTATATTTAAATTTCTTAGAGAGAGATTAAATGCTAATATTAAGGGAAAATATTTCTCCCTAAATATTTCTCTGCTTGCTTTTATCAGACAATGACAATTTTATAACATAACATTTTTACTTTGTCTTTAACTGCTAGAAAAAAAGTCAAAGTAAAATTCAGGGTTCAACCCTAGCAACAAGCTTGTTACAACAAGCAATAAGATATGTGTCTGGGCACATTTATTTCTCACATTTTAAAAGGCCTTTAATTCTGTTTATAAATTTTAGTGCCAATTTAACATTGTGTTTAAGTTTATAACACAGTATCATTTGGAAGAAGTACCATCTTAATGAAAGCATAAGCATTTTATGTTTTGCTCCTCTGTGTGTTTGCTCTTCAGATGGCATCGGTCTTTTTTTTTTTTTTTAATGGAAAATAGAACAATTCAGAAAAACTATAATACTTTTTATGTGTTAAAATGACTTCCAAAAATCCATAGAGTTCACTGATTTCTCATATCACAAATTCTGTGCTTTAATAGAAAAATTCCTTTAATTCCAATATTCACTATTATTAAATTGATGAATTTATTACATTTGGAAGTTTTTAGCTGTTTCTATAGGCTTAATATAGATAGCTGACTCTGCAAAACAACGTTTTCTTTCTCCGTGATTTAAAAAATACTTTTTACATAATGGATCAACATTGAGACACAGATAAAGATTCTTTTCTTCATATATGAATTCCACCAATCTTTCTAGGAAATATTAAAATCTATTTTTAAGGATTAGACTAACTAGTAACCAAAATGAAAAGTATGTGCTCTGGTTACCATATAACAATGTATCATAGTGGCTTATGACTTCCCTTGTGATATGGCGATTTATAAACTCTGAATTTGCAAACATCCTTCCTTCACATAGGAGCACATACACACATGCATACTTACTTTTTAGAAGTATCTGGTGTTTCCAGGTACTCACTTGTCTAACTTCAGGTCACTCACTATTCTATCCTTGTTTTTTTCTCAACCCTCATCTCTATACATTAAGCTTCTTTTATATATTGTTGAATAGTAAGTTTATTTTTTATATAAAAATGGCATCTAATGAGAACTTTGACTTCTAGTAAATTTGTAGACTCTCTATTCTGAAATAAAGTCCCACTGACAACCTAGATGTATGTAATTGAATTTTTTCACTTGAAAAAGGTAATGGAGAAACCATAAATCCAAAAAGAAAGAGAGAGAGAGAGTTAAAAAAATAGCAGGACATCACTGTGTGTTATACACAACTAATGAATCGTTGAACACTACATCAAAAACTAATGATGTGCTACTATAGGTTGGCTAACTGAACATAATAATAAAAAATTAATTAATTAATTAATTAAAAGTAGCAGGATATGAAAACTGAAATCAGAGTTTCCCATAATGATAATTAACAATACCTAGAACTTCAAACCGTGGGAATTAATAACCAGCTGAATAGCATAAGGAACGTCAGGCCATTATGGTTACAAATACTCTGTCCTTTGAGAATTTGTAAATGTTGTCCTGCCCTTTTGAATTCATATCTTCCCAGATAAGCACTGTCCTCCAGTGCCTAGCAGGAGCAAATACAAATCTTCTCCAGAAGGATGCTTCCAGGCTCCTGGAAATTCTCTCATGTTGACCATGGAGCTAAACAACAGACAATAAAAAGAAACAATCTGGGAATGGGCCAACACAAGGCAAATTCAACACAAACAATGATTCACTAATTTAGACCTCTAAATTACTTTAGCAATTAGAATTTTCAGATATAGAATATTAAAATGATATATATAATAATGTTTAAGAAACAAATTGGAATAAGAGAGCAAATAAAAAACAATAACATAAACAAATATAATTGACCAGTCAGATGTGAAAAAATAACCAAATTTCTTAAAAAAAGATATACCAGTGAATTGATAACTCAGTGGATAGCTTAACAGATGACAAACACCACTGAAAGGAGGAGTACATACACAAGGTTGGAAGCCCTAAGCCAGCAGGTAGCACAGAGACAGGGAGATGGGAAATAGGAGACAGAGTTAAGAAAACATACAGATAGAATGAAAGAATGTATATTCCATATCTAAAGGAAATTCTGCATGGAAATGGTGTAAACAATGAAGTGGAGGCACTATTAAACAGATAATGGATGACTGTTTTTGCAAAACTGATAAAAGACAGGAGTCATCAGTTTCTAGAATTAAGAAGTATCCTAAGCAGAGTTTTATAAAGTGAAATTTATACCTAGATTTATCATAATTAAATTATTTTTATATGAATTCTTATATTTAAAAATGTATATCAAGTTAACACTATATTTATTTAAAAATCATTCAAAAATAAAATCATGATATTAGCATTATTTTGAAAAATATGGGATGCATAGTTGCTATAATGTTGAGATCTGAAATCCATCAGAGATTCATTCTTTAGATCAGAAGTCAGTAACCTGTGCTTGCAAATGTCTGCCTTTTTTTTTTTAAATAAGATTTTACTGCAATACAGTCAAGTCCATTCATGTCTTGCTTGTGGCTACTTTTGAGCTACAGAAGCAGAGTTGAATAGTTGCAACAGCAACTGCATGGTCTGTAGAGTCTAAAGTATTTACTATCTATCCCTTTAAGGAGAAGTTTCTGATCTCTCCTCTAGATGAAGCCAATTTGATTAATTACTCCTAAGAGAAAAATACATTGTTAAATATCATCACCGTTAAGTATATCATTTAACAGATCAATCTGTAGCATCATAACATTCTGAAAGTATATCCGTGTTATGAGAAATGTCAATATGATTATTAAAGGAGAGGAATATGGAGAAAATTTAAGACAGGGAGGGAGGACTTACACAGGGCACTGTGGTGAGGAGGCCTTGGGTGGACACACTGGGACAGTCACCTCCTTTTAGAAGAGAATGAAAGGTGGTATTGTATCAGAATAAGCACGCTTCTGTTAACAAATAACTCTGGTATCTCATGGGTTAATTCAAGTACAAAAACTATTTATCTGTCACTTCACAATCTGGTGGCGTTGGTAGGACCAGTGTCTCAGATCTGCACAGACATTCAGAGACCTAGGTTTTCTCCATGAGTCGTTCCACAGCACGTGGGGCGTCTGACGGAGAAGTTAGCACGAGGCTGGAAGGCTTTTGTAGTCCAGGCCTGCAGATGTCTTTTATCACTTCCGCCTATCTTTCTCTGACGACAACTTCATCATCGTTGGTTGTACAACCATATCACCTACAAGAAAGACTAGAAAATGTAGCCTGACTGCCGTGTGCACAGGAAGAAGTGTCGTGGGTTAGTGAGCAGCCTTTTCCATGGAGGTCAGGAAGTAGAGGGCAAACACATCCTAATTTGTAAATCTGTGGGTTAAACATAGGCTTGCTGTGCTATGGGGAATAGTTCAAAAATAATTTTTTGAGACAGCTGTAATTTTCTGCTTGATCTATGGGTTCAGCCCACACTGCAGATTTAGAAGCTTCTAGCAAGTAGCTGTCTATTCCTACACCTCAGCCAAATGGATCCCATACTATTCAGTCATCTGCAGACCAGTACCATGGTATCACTTGGGAGCTTGTTAGGCATGAAGAATCTCAGGTTTCACTCTGATCTGCATGTAGAAAGATCCTAAGATGATTTGTATGAGCATTACAAATTTCTGAGCATCAGGTTAGAGTAATTTCTCTAGTCATGTCATGTGCTAATTGGTCTGACATATTCTAAATGTTCCTCAATGTCCACTGACCACAGATGCTATAGGTACCATTTTTATATACCTAAAAATATAATTAATTTTACATTTCTTCTAGCCCCAAAACCTGTCATCATTAGATTTTCCTATTAAGAGACCAAGGATTATTCTTTATATTATCTTAGCATGAAAAAAATGTCAGAAATTTGAAAGTGCTGTAGTCCTTTGAAAAAGTAATCCCAGGGATACTTTCCACCCTTTTATTTAGTTGACAAAGAAAGGATGAGAATTGCCATAGTTTCCAAAGTAATGATTACACAAATTGAGGGAGGATTTATTCATATATATATATTTGCACAGTTGTCTTATCAAATATAGCAAAGGTATAACCATAATTAGCAAAATGCTTCAAAGCATAGAATATCATAGATAATTATAAAAGCACAATAAATGTTATCTGCAAGATCGGTTTGTTGCTTAATATTCATATACATATTTTACCGTGTTCCTTTAGTAATTAATATGGGTAATGTATTAGGTTCTCGTGGGTTAACTCAAATACAAAAATTATCTACACAAAACTTTTAACTTATATATAGGTTTTCTCTCTCGCGCGCTCTAAAATATAGATAGTATTATATAACATAATTATATGTTATATATAATGACATATTTAATTTAAGGAATTGGCCCACATAGTTATGGATGCTGAGAAGTCCCAGGATCTGCAGTCAGACCCAGCTAGAGACCCAGGAGAACGAATGGTATTCTTCTAGTCCAAATCCAAAGACCTTAGAACCAGAATAGCTGGTGGTATAAAGTCCAGTCTGAGTTTGAGTCAGATAGCAGAAGGCTGATGTCCCACTTCAAAGACATTCAGGCAGAGAGAACAAATTCTCTTAGTCACCCCTTTGGTTCTATTCAGGTCTTCGATGGATGGATGAGATGAACCCACACTGGGGAGGGCAACCTGCTTTATTCAATCTACCAACTTTAATTTTAATCTCACTTAAAAACACCCTGATAGACACACCCAGAATATTGTTTAAACAAATATCTGAGTATCCCGGGGCCCCATTAATTTGACACATGAAAGTAACCATCGTAGGTATTATGACCCTGTTACACTTATTTAATTTTATAACCAATTGTTTTTCTTATTATCTGTTTTGTCATTCCACTATCTTTTGTCACTATGGAAAAATGTTTGTCATAATCATTATATTTCTGATTTCCCTAATCTGTTTCTGCATAAAATCAGTAACAGCATAGATGCATGTGCAGCCGTGTGCAAACACACACACACACACACACACACACACATAATCAACTAAAAAGTTGATCCTGATATTTCAGATACTTAAAGTGCTTCATCAGCCAACTAGATTTTAAGAGAAAGATATGTTGTTATTGCTGTTATTGTTGCTCTTTATAACTAGAAGAAACTTAACTAATATCAATGAAGATATTTCTATGGGAAATAATCCAATAAATGATTTTGATTCTTTTAACTTCTCTATCCCTCCTCCCTTCCTCAACAAAGGCATTTCTTGGAAAATTACATACCTCTTATCTGAGAAAGGTGAATTTTTTGTTAAGTGTGCAGCAATTTGTAAATTTTAGATTCCACAGACTTCTTATCCTTTCTCTAGTGCCAATATCTTTTTTTTTAAAAGATTTTATTACTTATTTCAGAGAGAAGGAGAGCATGGGTGGGGGGAGGAGCAGAGGGAGAGAGAGCGAGAATCCCAAGCAGACTCCACTCCAAGCACAGAGCCCAGTGTGGAGCTTGATCCCACGACCCCAAGATCATGACCTGAGCTGAAATCAAGAGTCGGCACTTAACTGACTGAGCCACCCAGGTGCCCCTCTCTAGTGCCAATTTCAAGCAAGCTAAAAGAAAAATAATTTAATTGAGACTTAGTTTCTTGCTTAACTCTCTATTTGTCCTCATCTCTTGCATTTATAGAAGATCAAGTCTGTTTCATATACAAATACACATGTGGCATACCCTGTAGCATTTTATTACAGAAGAAGTGGGGGAGGCTTCATACGGTGCTTGTTCTGAAATACCTACCCATTCACCGTTGAATAGTTCCATTCCTAGAAGACTTAAATAGTTCCTTGTTCCATATAAATAAATGATTTAAAATAATTAATTCCATTAATTTTTAGGACATATAAACTGGTTAAGCAAAAGATATTTACATACACTCTAAAGTTTCTTTCTGCCCATCAAAGTGAGCACAATTTATGTATTCTATGAGGCAGCACCCAGTTTCCTTACCCCATCAGTGGGGTGTATGTCTTTCAGGCTCTTGGTTAGGCAGAGAATGAACAGTTTGGCACCCTCAAAACTACTATGAGGGCAAGATCAGCCTGAAGAAAGACTGAAGGGGCAGCCGGAGGGACAAAGTGACAACTCAAGAAAGAGATGGAAAGAGGAAACTATTTTCCTGGGGCAGCGAGTGTCCCCTGAGAGGAAAAGAGGCATCTCTGGGAATTTAGTATCATCTGGTTGAAGCAACAGTGGTCTTTCGTTGATCTGGATCTTCATTACCATAGGTAAATATAATACTTTTCCCTTTTAGGATACTGATTCAAGAAGCATTCATTTTCTAAGCCTATCCATGGGTAAAGTTTGGGTTGGAGCAATTTGAATGATAACAGGAAGTGGCAGATTACCAAAGATTCCCTGTAAATGGAACTCTGTGCAGGGAACTGCTCCCTGTGGCATTATTCTGAAGACACGCTCATCGCTAGCAGTTGGGATAAGGAGACCCTCAGGAGGAGTATGTTTAGGTTAACTATGTAGCTTGAAAGAGACAGGAAGGAGCCAGAAGGACCATAAGAAGTCATAGATCATTCTCACAAGATATTCCTTTTAGTGACCTCCATGACTTGATAATTTATAGCAAAAAATTAATGAAAATGAAGAATTCTCAATAAAACTGTTGAATAGAAACACAGAAAAGCTGATTGGTGAATACATGCTCTCTCCCCTTCACTACTTCACATTCAGGTTAAAATGTGAGCACTGAGAATTTGAGGAGGTCACTTTAACATCTGTAGATAGATTCCTTTTCATGATCAGTACTTCTTTTAATACAAATTTCAACAGTTAAATGCTTTGCATTCTGAAAGAAATAAAATTTCAAGTAATTGTTTTCTTAACCAGAGAATTAAAATATTACCTGTTTTTCAGCTTCTTAAGTGGATCAAACGCTTAGGGAAAGGAATGAAGTCTGCCTGGTTCAGAGAGATATTATGACTATAAATCACATCATAATGTGATATGACTTGTTCCACTTCCATGGTTTTTTAGAAACCTTGCTCTGGGAAAAAAAAAAAAAAAATGTTGCACAAGCATAGTAAGTTCTTTGTGGCCTGAACACAAATCCAGGTAAACACGGGTAGCCTGAGTGCATTATGTTGTAAATGTGCTCAGTTCAATTCATTCACTCAGCAGCATTTATTGACCATGAACTAGGTGCCAAGCATGACACAAACTCTGCTTTCAAAAGGGGACAGCATGAGTAAAGGAAAATGACAATACCCGTGCTTTCAGGACAGTCCAGTCTAATGGAGGATATAAACAAAGGAATGATCAAAACAAAGCAAAGCAAAAAAATCTCACGACAAGTACCATGATAGACATCAACACTGATTGAGGAACTGGAGAGTGGGAGGTGAATTTTAATGCTGGAAGAGCAGGAATGCTTAGAAATGATGCAACTTTGAGCTGGAACTTGAAAAATATAATTTTGCCAGTTACAGAGAAGTAGATAAGAATCTCAGGCATGGGGAACAGAAGATGAGAAGGCACAGAAGTAGCATATTTTCAGAAACATGGGAAATCTGGGTCATTTTTGCATGCTGAGGTGATATGAAATAGAGCTACACAAGCAGAATTGGATCCTATTGTAAAGTACCTTGTATGTTCTGAACGTGAATTTTTTTCCAAGCTGGGAATGAGGAAACAATAAGTGTTTTAGTTTGTTCTGTTTTAATTCGAGCATGCCAATATTTTAAAAAATGTTTTAGGGCGCCTGGGTGGCTCAGTTGGTTAAGCAACTGCCTTCGGCTCAGGTCATGATCCTGGAGTCCCGGGATCGAGTCCCGCATCGGGCTCCCTGCTCAGCGAGGAGCCTGCTTCTCCCTCTGACCCTCCCCCCTCTCATGTACTCTCATTCTCGCTCTCTCAAATAAATAAATAAATCTTTAAAAAAAATAAATAAAAATAAAAAATGTTTTAGAAAAATACCCCTGGATATGAAGAATCAATGTAAGGAAAAGGTGGTTGTTGCGATGTGAGCTGTGAGTCTGTTACAGGAGTGGTTACAGGAAAGACAGGAAAGGGTATACTTAAGAGACACTCCTAACACAGCTGATTGAATATTGAGGAGAAGGGAGATAGAGAATTTGGGGGGTAATGGAAGTTTATTGCAAAGTTGTATAATTTCAGTCAGTGAGGATAAGAAACCTCACCTGGTAAAACTCAGGTCGAACTGTATAAATTCAAACAGTGAGATACCAAATGCATGCCATTTACACCAAACAATACAGATTATTAATTATGTTCTCTTTTAGGATAGCAAGTAGGGTGGGTGATACATTCTAAAATATGGGTGCAGAGGGCAGTTCAGGAGTATATACTCCTGCTCTAGAAACTGAGAAAACAGAATGAAACAAAATGAACCAGACTCTTACTGAAACGTGGATGATGGCAGTGTGGAGGTCACGTCTTATATTCTAAGACAGTGTATGTATCAGATTGTCCTTTTAATTTTAAATTATACTTTCTTCACTTACTTTTAAATTTATTTTCACATTTTGATCTGACATTGTAGAAAGCCTAGAACTGAATCACCACCGGAGAGGCGGTATCTCATAGTGGTTGACAAGGGAGATTCTAGATCCAAATTGCTGGGTTCAAATATTTGCTCTGTCATTTATTACCCATGTTGGTTTAGAGCAAGTGACTTATACTTTCTTTGCTGGAGTTTATTCATTTGTAAAATAGAAATGATAGTAGCTAGTACTGTTATTAGAATACTATAATTACAGTGAGGAATAAATAATAAAAGCAAAACACTAATAGGACCTTCAGCAAAGGCTGGCTGCTAATCTAAGCATTTTGTATATATCATCTCATTAATTCCTTACAAAAAGCCCACAAATTATGTATTATTACCCTATTTGCAGATAAAGCAATCATGGTTCAGAGATGTAGAGTGACTCGCCAAGTGAAGCAGAAAGTATTTGGCAGACGCACTACTTGAACTCAAACAGGGGGTGCACTGTCTGTCTTGCAACCAGTTTATTTCTTGATACTGTCATGGGTGGTTTTATTTTAAGCTACTGAGTAGATGAGCTCATACATGTAAAGTGTTCAGAACAGAGTCTGGCATGAGTTAAGTGTCAGTAGGCGCTAGCTGCTCTGACTACTATTTCTACAACTTAATAGGTGTGAAAGAAAGAATGAAGTGCCTCATGTACATACAACAGTATACAATCAGTATAACTTATGTGTATACAGAAACAGTCTCTTCTCATCAGTATAACTTACACTTTGTGAGAAAAGTCTCTATTACAGCAGCTTACTACAAGTAACATCGTTTTTTTTTTTTTTAATCTTTGTGGTTAATTGTCTAGCTTTATGTGGTAGGTTATGAACTCCATAAGAAAAGAAAGTTTGTCCCCTTGTTTCTGTTTTTTACCCAGTAACTAGCAAAGAGCTAGACACATTATAGGTAATCAGTAAATACGTAAGATAAACAAAGGTGGACACAATAAAAATGAGAAGAAAGGATGTTTTTGTTTTTGTTTTTGTTTTACCTTATTCATTTGCACTGCCTCTGACAAAAACATTGAAATAAGAAGGACATATTGCATTATTTTTCTAAAACCATTAGCAAGGTTCCAGTCAGGCCCTCGGCGTAAAAAATGTGTGCATGAAAGAATCTTAAGCAGGGGTTTTCAGGCCCACTTAATGGTACCATTGCTTTTCTCCCTGAGTCTCCCACCTGCTTTGTCTCAAGAGTAGCTAAGAAGGCAGATAGGTTTCCTAGAGTTACAGTCGAGATACAGGGCAACTCCAGAACACTGGGATATACCTGCCAGGAGATTTCCTGGTTTGGGAGGACAGATATTTGAAACAAAAGATGAAGACTTTTTTCTCCAAAAAGAAAAGATATCTATATTACTATATTGTGCAGAATAATATGCCACCTACTTACTTACCCTCACACAGAATTTATATGTCTTATTCCTCCTCCATGAGATAATACTACCAAGTAAGTTTCTCCCCTTGATATTTTCAGCAAGAATAAGCTATAAGAGAGTACTGCTATGCTTCTTTTAATATCTGAAATTAGACACTAGCCTTCAAAGTCTTGGAATACAGGAATATAAGACAAAGGACTGTAAGGAAGGAATGTAGAGCAGAGAGTGGAAAGCAATGATTTCTTAGTGGAAATTATTTTCTTACACATAGACCTTTGGAGAGATGAACACAAGAAAGGAGAGATAAAGCATTCTTAAATGTCAATCTTTTTTTTGGAAAGAGGTAGTTTCTTGGTACCAATTTTTACCTAAAAAAATGTGTTTAGTATTAGATTTATAGATTGCTGCGGATTCTATCTTCTTTGGATGTTGCTATCATTTTTATCATGTAGGTTTTTATCACATATGTATATTTGAATTAGTACTGAGTGGGTGTTATATAATAGGTCATGCATGAGCCATGGTTCTAAGCCCCAGAGATGTCACTGTCCTGATATATAATGCAGAAACCATAGTGTGATTTTTCAGTGAAGATGATTAACTTACATGCATTACCTTCTGTTTAACAAAATAGTTACTTGTTTTCTTTAAGTTTGTTTATTTAATCTCTGCACCCAAGGTGGGGCTCAAACTCATGACCCCGAGAGCAAGAGTTGCATGCTCTTCCGATTGAACCAGTCAGGCACCCCAATAGTTACTTGTTTTCATTCAGCTCACCTAATTATATTTTAACAAGTCAGTATAACATAATAATATAGTAATGTTTACGTGAATACAGCATACAGAATTGTTCATTACTCCTGATAGCTATATGCTTCGAGTTTTAGTAAAAAGATTGCTATTTTTATCATAGTGAAGTTTTAATTTAGATATAAATATTTAATTCTGAGGGGAAATTTAGTGGACTCATGGGAAGAAAAGGGATGAATGCTGGGGAAGAACCTCATTTCTGTTGTTACAGTAAGGGAAAAGTAGATTAAAATGTAAACAAAGACATATAATGATTAGATTTCTTACTTGTAACTCAAGTCTGTCTACTAAACCAGATGAAATTCATATTGCCTTTTATAATGGACTAATCTCTCATCTTAAAATATTTAGTAAGACAATAATTATTTTAATATACTTACATAGTCCTGAAATTACAGTGTTAATGGTTATGCTTTTTTATGCTATAGTTCATAGAAATTTAGGTCTAGCAAAGCAAATAAAAGTATATATTGTCGGGCGCCTGGGTGGCTCAGTTGGTTAAGCGACTGCCTTCAGCTCAGGTCATGATCCTGGAGTTCCTGGATCAAGTCCCGCATCGGGCTCCCTGCTCAGCAGGGAGCCTGCTTCTCCCTCTGACCCTCCCCCCTCTCATGTGCTCTCTGTCTCTCTCATTCTCTCTGTCTCAGATAAATAAATAAAATCTTTAAAAAAAAAAGTATATATTGTCATCAACTTTTAAAAATCTAAACATTAATTGTATATGTTATTTTATAAAAATATTAAAACAATTGGAATTAAAATTCAACCAATGTATTTTTATGGTGTTTTGAACTGCAAGTTACTTTATAGGCTTTGCTGTTTCTTACATTCATATTAATTTTATTGGATTCAAAACCCCCTTTTGAAATGCATGAGTCACATGTAATTAATTCTACCACCCTAAAATAGAATCTGTGTCTGCTTTTAAGAACCCTGTACTTTGTGCAGTATCTTTACTGGGTATAATTGCACGTAGTCCTTCCTTAGTCCATGACCTATGCTGTAAACAGAATTCGAACACATTGCTCAAAAGGAAAGATGGAATTAACTTAAAATACATTAGATATTTTCAAAGATGGATGACTGCAGCCTAGAAATAGCTATGAAAAAAGCACTATATATATATATATTTTTTTAAATGTATAGATAACATTTTTGATTTGTGGCACAAAGACATGAGTTGTAGTAAGAAAAACAGAGAATGAAATTAATTGTAGTGGTTTTTGTACAACCAAGTCTCACTTTACAGAATAAACATATTCTTCAAAACGTGGAAAATTAATTAAAAAAATCAAATCTTAGTTAACCCATAGTACTAAAACCCACTTTTAAAAGAAAGCGTGCACGCACGTGGTGTGTTTGTGTGTGTGTGTGTGTGTACCTCTTTACTCAGTGCTTTGTATCTAGTCAGATGTGGTACAAATCTGCTTTAGGAAAAAGCCTATAAAGTCCTTCTATGTATCTCCAAGTCACAAATCTCAAATCCTAATCTTGAAAGAGTTTTTATATAGCTTATATATAAAAACACTTGTGTATTTACATTAACATAGAAGTGACATACCACCTAGATTGTGAGGATGGTATTGGGAGAGATTTTCATAGATTTTTTTTACCTGGATTAAAAGCTCCATGAGGGCAGGTATTGTTCTGTTTTGATCACTGAGATGTCCCAAACCTCTAGAACATTACAGCCTGCATGGTGAGCACTCAGAAATACTTGATGAATGAATGGATGGACAGTTTGTAAATGATCACCTTGCTTATGTTTTAGATCATAAAAATGAAAATCTAGGCAGCTGTAAATTACTTGTCTGAGGCAGTGGTGGCAAAAGCTCAATATGCAGGTTCTGAAGGCCATATCCTTCAATAAATTATTTCACTGTTAAATGCTAAATTAGTGATAAAAGTAAACATCTAACCAAAGTTAGATATTCTAAATGAGAATTTCCAGGCAAACATCTTATATTCTTACATTTTATGTACTTCCCTACATAAGCCATTCTATAATTTACAGGGCATTTCCACATGAGGTAAATAAACAAGCTAATATCATTTATTATGAAAATTTATTTACCCACTCAATAAATACCTAGTAAATGCTTTTTTTCCAGCAGGATGCTAAGTAGTGAGGATATAATTATATACACATGACTGTCATGTTCCCTGTCCCATGGACATTTCCTTCTGTGACAGAAACAAACAAAACCAAGTAAACACATATATATGCAAAATAAATTTGCCTTGTGATAAGTGCTTTGAACAAAATAAATGGAGACTGGGAGTTTGGGGATTGAATGAATTTGTAGGGGAGGCAATTTTGATGAGATGCATTTCAGCTGGGACCTGAAAGTTGCAAATTCAACTTAAAAAGGAACTTCCTCATTTGGGTAGGGTCTAAAACATCTCCATAGGTAGACTTATATTCCACTGGGAGACGGAGAGGGGAGGAGTGTCTATACCTTGGACGTATAGCAATTGGTAGAGTTGGAAATTATTGCATCAAATAGTTAATGTCCATTTATCAAAGTAGAAACATTCCTATCCTGTCAAGAAGTTATGATGAAACACTTGTATTTTTTTTTCATATTGTCCAGTCAATATTTGGGTTGTTAAAATAAATGCTTAATATAAAACAAAGAAATAGAATTTTGGTAATACCCAAACAAATGCAGTATAGTTTTAGAGATTAAGTTTGACTCTATTTCTATTTTTTATTTGATTTCTTTATTTTATGCATGTTTCCCAGGATAGTCCACTGGTCTTACAGTCTGACAGGAATGTAACAGTGAATGCAAGAAATCACATGGGGCAGTTAACTGGACAGCTGACAGTAGGTGAGTGCTTTGGGGGTAAAGATTGCTCATACCATCTTACTCCACTTGAAGCTTTGTGATTGTTTAAATTGGGGAAAGCAAAAGTTTATTATTTCTCTAATATAAAACTAGACATCCTTTTTCAGCCCAACTATCTTGCATAAGATTTGATTTTTCACAAGCTAATTATAGTCTCCTCTATTTGGTAGTTCTTACTCTTGTCAATGTGTTACTATGAGACAATCACATTTTTTGTTGTTACTACTCTTGAATTATGAAATGCACCATTTTTCTAACAAATACCTCCCTAGTGTACGTTAAGTTATAGTAAACAGAATAAAACACATGAGGTATAACATCATGTGGTCTGTGTATCCATTGTTTTAGGTAAATAATTTCCTGAGAGATATTATCTGCTAATGTAAATTAGAAATGATATATTAGTTGAATATAATAAATCTTAACATTTATCAATTACTTATAAATATGGTATTGAGATTATTTATATTTTAAGATTTATAGGCTTTAGAAGTTATAAATATAAGTTAATGATAAAATATTGTTTTCTCATATTGTCAAAAAATTAGTGATTCATATTGCCTGGCATTATTATTTGAGTCAATTTTTATAAGAAAACAGGCAAATAAAAAGTCAGTTGTAATTGTGTAAAGTAATAAAAAGATTTGATTGTGTGTAACTGTCAAAATATCTTTAGAATGCTGTACTTTTTTGTGGGGAGATTACCTAATATTGATAATATATGTGTGTATATAAAAGTATATTATAAGTAGTAAATTATAATCTCAAGGAATGAGTTGTCCTTATCTTAATGAAAACTTAATGAGCACCTTAATATAAAAGTATATTTCCAAGTATATTATAAGTAGTAAACTATAATCTCAAGGAATGAGTTGTCCTTATCTTAATGAAAAATTAATGAACACTTTAATATAAAAGTATATTTCCAATAGTTCTTTTTAAATTACACAAGAATATGGCATTTGAAATGTGAGATTTATAAACATGAATTTGATTGTGTCTACTTCTTTTGTAGGTATATGAAACACTTTTCGATATGCTATTTGCTTTAATGAAGCCAAAAATGCAATTTATATTTTAGCATATATGTATTTCCAAAAAATATAATTGCACTTTATTTATAATAATTCAATTTTATTTTACATAACATTCACATCATAAGAGTTGGTCACTAGGCATCATCAGTTGAATACTGGAGGCTAAAAGTAAAAGGATAAACTGAAAAGTTGAACAAGCAGTAATATTAATGGGCAGAGCTAGTTTTGTTTTACATATTTTTTTTCGGTAGTCTCCCTCATTTAAATTTCAGTCATAAGCGATCATGTTTAGGAAACCCAGAATAGCTGCTATATGGTCCTGTGGCTAAGCATGATAAGAAGGTCTGTAATTTCATGTCTATAACATTATCTCAGTAAAACATTAATACTAACTGGGTATTAAATAATTGGAATGTCATTGTTCTGATTATTTACTTTTATTTTTTTTATTTTTTTTTAAAGATTTTTATTTATTTATTTGAGAGAGAGAGAGAGCACATGAGAGGGGGGAGGGTCGGGAGGGTCAGAGGGAGAAGCAGACTCCCTGCCGAGCAGGGAGCCCGATGCGGGACTCGATCCAGGGATTCCAGGATCATGACCTGAGCCGAAGGCAGTCGCTTAACCAACTGAGCCACCCAGGCGCCCCTGATTATTTACTTTTAAAATCTGCTTAGAGTCACAATCTTATGCTTCATCTAAGGTGTCATATATCATCATAATTCTCCTTATTTAATGCTCGGTAAATTTTGGAGAATAAATTCACTCCCAGGAACTGGTAACTTTTATTGTCAGAATCATTGACTCATCTTGGATATTTTCATTTCTGTTTATCAAGAATCAGTGACATATCCAAATTATATAGAAACCTTAATTACAATCTGTAATTTCTCATTTTTCTGTCTTTCTTCATTACTTCTTCAAACCTGCAAGTCATGGCTGCCTTAAATAAGTCTTACTATATGGTAATAAGACAGTGTGTCATTTGCTAGAAATTAAACAAAATGATATTAACATTTGGTACTAGTTTGCTTTTCATAATTCACATTTTGAGGATTAAACACCACATAAAATAAAAACCAATTAGAGACAACTTCTGCAGCAGAGTTGACTTTTTGGTTTCTTCTGAGGTCTGAGGTACTTACCTTCATTGCCCCAGGGGATTTACAAGACAGCCAGTCAGGGAGTGGGAGTTTTGAGTGGCAGGTGTGCATCATTATTGGTTCCGTGCCTTTTCTAGCAGCTGTCAATTAGCTATATACACTTAAAATCAAATTTGCTTTATTTATGATAAGAGAAGATATGCTTGATGAGAACAACTAGGCACTAAGATTCTGTAAGGAGAATATTTTTCTTTGATTTGTTTTCTCAGGATTTTGAGTCGGTATACACTAATAATAAAGTCCATATGATGAAACAACCATTTTTAAAATATCGTAAGTTTATAAAGAGATAAAAAATGAAAATGTACATATATACAAAGTTACATTAAAAATTAGTACCTTCTTTATCCATATGGAAACTATTTGTATCCTGTATAATGATTAATTAAGCCACATTACCTTCCTGGTAGTAAAGGTGTAAAGAGAAATGTGACTAATGACATGATCCTACTATGTTTAAGGAGAAACATCGGAGCTTTTTATGGAAAACCAGGGTTTTTTTCTCACATACACTGAACAAAATGTACACGTTGTTTAATAGAAAGAAAACTGGATGATACAGTGTAGCCTGTTAGAAGCATTGGCCTGCCAACACTATGGCGTGGTGCTTTAAGGAATGCTCAGAGCGGGACCACAAAGTGCCGCTAGGTAAAATAATTGTGGGAGCAAGACATGGAACATGTTTCTCAGTTCAACTTAATTCAGGGATAAATATTTAGGCTTCTCTGCCTATTAAATATTCCTTATGATAGATACTTTCACCTGGGACCTGGGCTTGTCATTGGTCAGATGAAGTGAGGACCCAAAATGTTAAAGTTTGTGGCTGAGTCTTTTCAGTTCAGAAGTGAAGTGAACTGATGATAAAATTGATATCCTTTAGTAAAAACTGAAAACCCTAAGGCTCTTAACTGTGTTGATGCCTCTCTGCCCACCTCAGTATATTTCCAACATCGAAGACAGGCAGGCGCGCGCGCACACACAGACACACACACACACACACACACACACAGCACACGGGCTGCCCCATAGAATTGGTGTAAGGAAAATATTGGGAAAGAAAGCCAGCATAACACTTAAACATTTTGAGTCTGCTACTACACACCGAAGGATTGTTTGAGACATCAGCATTTTATTCAGTGCAATAGACTACAAGGTAATTTGAGTCTAGAAGCTTTTCTAAAAATATTTACTCGTCACCTATCATGGCAAAATAAACCTTCAGTAATGCAAGCAGTGAATAAAATCACATAATTTCTAAAATTAATCACATAATTTAATCACATAATTTTAATAATAACTATGTTACTATTAAGAATTTATTATACAATAATGTTTATTAGATTGATTAAGCCATGAGCATTTTTTAATGTTCCACATACTTAAGTTAATCTGTATATCCAAAGATTTCACAATGCCTGTCACAAAACACTCTTGCTAGAAAGGCACTTTGATTATGACTAATTATTAAGAGATGTTATAGAAAACCAAAAAACATCAGAACATAAGTTCAGTGAAAACTATTTTCAAAACACAGGAATAGGTGGATTTTTCACTAATAATAATATCATGAGTGTAATCATATAATTTATATATCAAAATGTTCTAGAAGAATATATTCACCTAGAAATCATACTTTAGTCAGAAAGTAGTCTTAGAAAGGAATTATATTTTAATAGTTAAGAGCATGGATTCTGGAGCCAATTAAATCCCAGATCTGTCACTTCCCAGCACTGCGACCAGGTTATTCAGGGCATCCTCCATACTCCAAGCTTCCATGCGGATAACGTGAGTGTCCATCTCCTACAGTAGATGTGAAAATTGAGTAAGTGAACAGATGTGAAGTACTTGGACCACTTCATGTATATGTTAGTTATTGTAATTTTTATTTGATCTGTACATAAATAATTCTGTACAATTGGCCAAACCTCTTGGTTTTACTTATCTATGAAATGAGTATTATGCTAGATTATCTCCATGGTTGTTTCCTGAATGTAAAATCTGTTTTTACCTTTAGAGAAGAAATTAGTTAATGAATCCTCTGACCCATTAAATTCCCCACTATTCACTTAAATAAGCACAACTGGATCAGCATCATTGTTTTTATTCTTTCACCAAATTTTGACTTATAAAAAAACTATTTTTAATTCAACATGTAAAATCATTTTTTTTTATTTTGTCAAAACTAAACATCAGCATGTTTTGTCCCTAAATGAATGGAGAAAAATGTAGATGAGGGTTTTATCATAAATATTTAATGACCCCTAAAGTGACATGTATTCTTGCGTTAAAGCAATTACTGTGAACACCTGGGAATCGCTTAATTGACTG
Organism: Leptonychotes weddellii; assembly: GCF_054177405.1. NCBI lineage: Eukaryota > Metazoa > Chordata > Mammalia > Carnivora > Phocidae > Leptonychotes > Leptonychotes weddellii. The sequence goes on from NC_138370.1 coordinate 19,759,578, forward strand.
CAGATGGTGTAAGACATATAAAAAGTAGAAGGTTACAGATTATTCTCATGTACCAAATTTATGTTTTTTGTCATTGACTCATTTTTTTAAAAGAATGCTGTAATAGTCTGGGACAACTTAATAAGAATGAATATTTTATGTAAAATAGTCTGTACAAATCTGGGAGAATAGATCAACGAAACACTTAGGTTAAGTATGGGACACACATTTTAAATGATCAAATGCATTATTGATGTTTCAGAGCTCATTGTTAATATTAATTAATTAATTAAACTAATATTAATTAATCAATTTGAGAAAATAATACATCAAAGCAGATGACTGTGATATTAGGAGAAAGCTGGCATTCGTAAAAATTAGGACCCTTAATCTGTGTAACTCAGATGTAACAAGAATTACAGTGTCTGAAGAAAAGACAATAGTGTGCATGTTTTGAAAAGTTTTATCATAGGAGTATTTCATTTTTTAAAAAAGATTTTATTTGAGAGAGAGCGCTTGAAGATGGGGTAGGGGGCAAGAGAAGGAGAGGTGGAGAGAATCTTGGGCAGACTCCCCACTGAGCGGGGAGCTCAATGCCGGGCTCCATCTCATAACCCCGAGATCATGACCTGAGCCCAAATCAAGAATTGGATGCTTAAAGGACTGAGCCACAAAGGCGCCCCTCACAGGAGTATTTCATATAATTGTTTGAACATCCTGAATCATTATATTACTTTTGAGGTGTTACTGTTTGTTATTAACTTAAAAACAGAAAAATGCATTATCTCAAATATTCAATTAAATTCTCAAGTATTTGTAGTGTTAGACATGCAGAATCAAGGGATGCTAAGGATTTTTCTTCCTGGAGCCTAGACCAAATTCTGAAATAGATGGTTTGGCTAGTCATTTCCAATCCTTGCTAGCTTCTGTCCTCCTTCTCCTTCCAGGTACTCCATGCCCTAGTCTGGGATCAATCGTAGTTCTATGAGGCCAGCTCCACTTAAGAGTGCTCTGTGTTATGGTTTTAAAGACCATCCCTGTAGGGTGTTGGCCTCTACTTCTCAACACCATGGGTAGGTAATCCACCAAAATTGTCAGTGGATATTAATGCTTTGATTGATACAAAAACATCTTTGAACTTTCTCCCCTTCCTGGCAACATACATGTTTCAAACTAAGATCTTTGGTAATAATGCCTATAGGTGTCAAAAAATACATCTGATCTTAAATATTTAGGAATGAGGGTAATAGGATAAAGTGAGAAATGGTGGTTCCATTAAGACATTTTTAAAAGTGACATAATCCTCAATCTTAGCTTTACCTAAGCCAGTCCATCTCGTTATATGATGATTAAAGGAGATAATATAGATTTTTTCAATAAATTTAATGCAAGAACTCATTAAGTATTTCTAACTGTATAACACAGAGGAAAATAGTAAAGAGATGAATAACCATTTTATTAATGCTATGGTTACATAAAGTTATTCAAAATATGCTATGACTATAGCTCACTGTTTAAATTTTAATATTAAGATTTTAATAAAATAAAAATAATATATTACAGAGTTTTTGAAGGATAAAATTAGAATAAAGTAAACAAAATGGTGAAAGAGTGGTTTCTGACTTCATATTTTATATATTTAATTAGCATTATAGCTATATGACTTATCTGAAATTAATGACTCTAATTTATACACTGGGCCGACCTTTGTTTTTAATGAGGCTCCCTTTGTAGAACCTCAGAAATATAGGTGCATTTGGGTTTCCTACATAATTGACTTATTGAACATGCAGTTTTTTGTTGGTCTTAGTAAGAAACTTATCTTTGGAAATTTGGTTAATGGAGCATACTGTTCACAAATGTAAGATTATGGGACTAATTATCAAAAAACATCTGGTGGTAGGGAGCTAAATAAAATTTAGGGGTTCATATGTACACAGAAGATCATTTGCTTCAGTATCAGGAGCCCTAGATAAGGTCTCAGCCAAGCCCTTAACTATAGAACAATGCTAATTGCCTGGTCAGGGAATAGAGGAGATATACCATGGAGAGCCATTACCTATGATGGTCTAGGTCTGTTAACTACATTAGCTTTTTTCTTTTGTCTCACTTTGGATTAAGTGTCTATTATGTGTAGTTTTGGAGAAATTACAAGTCAGATAATGCATAATCAGAAAAAGAAAGCCTGGTGGGAATAGAAAATTGAGTAGAGGAAGAAGGAAAAATGAAGAGCAGTTCTTCTGTTTCCAAGTATTTATTGGACTCCTGACAACATATTCCTCATAATGAGGAAACAGTATTACCAAAATCTCTTAAGACTGCTTTGAGATTGCTATCAATCCCTTAATCAGCATTCTCTGGTTAAAGTATATAATCAGCTCTGGGTCCACTTGCAACCTTTTCTCATAATATTATCTTTAGATATTTTGTCATATATTTGCCTGAAATTAAGAATATCTAATTCTATACATTCCCTTCATGTATTGATCCAGTTTTGACATGGTTTGTTCTAAATCTTCCATTCTGAGATCACATGTCTGCCGCTTTATTTTCTAAATGCTCACAAACACATCAGTCTGATGCATTTTAATATTCCATCCTCCTTTACACCTTTCCCTTTAAAGAATTAAAGCATGTTAATAACTCATAACTTTTGGAAACTATCTACTCTCAGATCATACATTTAGAAAAAAAATCTCATTTCTAATCTTACATCACTTTTGCCAATCTTTATCATTTTATAAAGATTACTGAAAATAAAGATTACATAACTCGTCATGTAAGTTTTTTGGGAGGGTGGATAGGGCAGGTGGTTCTAAAAGAATATTTTGTCTTCCTAAGTTCTCAATATTGGATCTCCTTATTCTCCACATCCAAAGGCTCATTTCTTATGCATTTTGAATCACTTTTAAACAAATCAGTAAATTTATCAACAACCTAAGCCATATTGGAGAATTGTGGGTAAATATATGTGGAGAATAAAGCCTTCAATATTATATACTAAGACATTAATCATATATATTTTCACATTAAAAGCTCGAGAAGTCATAAACCATAATAATTACAATTACTAAAATAAAAGGTATAGACAATGCCAAGTGTTAGAATGGATGTAGAGGTACTAAACTCTTATACAATGCTGCTGCTGGGAATGCAAAATGATATGGCCACTCTGAAAAAGTTAGCCTATTTCCTATTTAGCCATACCTCAGAAATATTGCAGGTTTGTTTCCAGACTACTACAATAAGTTGAATACCGCAGTAAAGCAAGTCAAACGAATGTTCTGGTTTCTCAGTACAGATTAAAGTTATGTTTATTTTGTAGTTTATTAAGTGTGCAATAGCATGTCTAAAAAAAGTATACATACCTTAATTTAAAAAATTCTTTAGTTAAAAAAAGTATGTTAGTGCTAAAAAATACTAACCACCATCTGAACTTTCAATAAGTCATAATCTTTTTGCTGATGGAAAGTTTTGCCTTGATGTTGATGGCTGCGGACTGATCAGTGTGCTGATTGCTAAAGGTTAAGGAGGCAATTTCTTAAAATAAGACAACGATGAAGTTTCATCCTTTTGTGAAGGATTTCTCTGTAGCATGTGACGCTGTTTGACAGCATTTTACCCACGGTAGAGCTTCTTTCAAAATTGGAGTTAATCTTCACAAACCCTGCTGCTGCTTTATCAACTCAGTTTATGGAATATTCTAAATCCATTGTTGTCATTTCAACAATCTTCACAGCCTCTTCACCAGATGTACATTCCATCTCCAGAAACCATCCATAGGAAGCAACTCCTCATCCATTCAAGCTTGATCACATCTTCAGGCTCCACTTCTAATCCTAGTTCCCTTGCTGTTTCTACAACATCTGCAGTTACTTCCTTCCACTGAAGTCTTGAAACCCTCAAAGTCATCCATGAGGGTTGGGATCAACTTCCAAACTCCTGTTAATGTTAATATTTGGACCTCTTCCCACGAATCACAAATGCTCTTAGTGGCATCTAGAATGGTGAAAACTTTCTGGAAGGTTCTCAATTTACTGTGCCCAGATCCATCAGAAGAATCACTATGTGTGGCAGCTATAGCCTTACAAAATGTATTTCTTAAATAATAAGACTTAAAGTTGAAATTACTCCTTGATCCACAGGTACAGAATGGATGTTGTGTTAGCAGGCATGAAAACAACATGAATCTCATTGTACATCTCCATTAGAGGTCTTGGGTGACCATGTGCATTGTCAATTAGCAGTATTATTTTGAAAGAAATCTTTGTTTCTAAGCAATAGGTCTCAACAGTGTGCTTAAAATATTCAGTAAACTATGTGGTTAAACAGACGTGACCCAGGCTTTGTTGCTCCGTTTATAGAACATAGGCAGAGTAGATTTAGTATAATTCTTAAGGGCTCTAGGATTTTCAGAATGGTAAATGAGCATTGGCTTCCACTTAAAGTCACCAGCTGTATCAGCCCCCAACAAGAGATAGATTCAGTCTTTCCTTTGAAGCTTTGAAGACAGATATTGAATTCTCCCCTTTAGATATGAAAGTCCAAGATGGTGTCTTCTTCCAAAAGAAAGCTTTTTCATCTACAGTGAAAATCTGTTGTTGAATATAGCCACCTTCATGAATTATTTTAGATCTTCTGGTTAACTTGCTGATCCACCTTGCACTTTTGTGTTAACGGAGATGGCCTCTTTCTTTAAACCTGGTGAACCAACCTCTGCTAGCTTCCAACTTTTCTTCTGCAGCTTCCTCATGTTTCTTAGCCTTCATAGAACTGAGGAGAGTTAGGGCCTTATTCTGGATTAGCTTTTGTCTTTTTTTTTTTCTTTTTTTTTAAAGATTTTATTTATTTATTTGACAGAGAGAGACACACAGAGAGAGGGAACACAAGCAGGGGGAGTGGGAGAGGGAGAAGCAGGCTCCCGGCAGAGCAGAGAGCCCGATGCGGGGCTCGATCCCAGGACCCTGGGATCATGACCTGAGCCGAAGGCAGACGCTTAACGACTGAGCCACCCAGGTGCCCCTAGATTAGCTTTTGTCTTAAGGGAATATCGTGACTGATTTGATCTTCTGTCCAGACCACTAAAACTTTCTCCATATCAGCAAGAGGCTGTTTTGCTTTCTTATCATTCATGTGTTCACTGAAATAGCACTTTTAATTTCCTTCAAGAACTTTTTTTACCTTCACAGCTTGGCTAACTGGTGCAAGAGACCTAGCTTTCAGCCTTTCTCTGCTTTCAACATGCCTTCCTCACTAAGCTTAATCATTTCAGGTTTTGATTTAAAGTGAAAGATATATGACTTTTTCTGTAACACTTGGAGGCCACTGGAGGTTATTAATTGGCCTAATTTCAATATTGTTCTACCACAGGGAATAGAGGGGCTTGAGAAGAGGGAGAAAGATGGAAGAATGGCCCATCAGTGGAACAGTTAGAACACATACATTTATTAAGTTCTTCATAGTAATGGGCATGGCTTGTGACACCCCAAAACAATTACAGTAGTAACATCAAAGATCCCTGATCACAGATTACTATTACAGATATAATGATAATGAAAAAGTTTGAAATATTGTGAGAATTATCAAAATGTGACAGAGACACCAAGTAAGTAAATGCTGTTTGAGAAATGGCACCAATATACTTGCTCCTGAAGCAGGGTGGCCACGATTCTTCAATTTGTAGAGAAGCAATACCTGCAAAATGCAATAAAGTGAAACCCAACAAAATGAGGTATGCCTGTAAAGTTACCAAGCCCACACAGATATTGTTAAATTACTTTAGGAAACTTTTGCTAAGTCTTTGGTAAATGTCTAGCTACATTTCTTTCTCAGGTATCAGAAAATGTATAATAAATGGTCATTTGCTGCCAAGATACTTACTGATTTTATTGAAGTAACTGAATATATGATATATATATATGATATATATTGATATATATGATAATGAGATTATATATATGATAATGAGATTAGTCTGATCTGTTTTTATGTCATCTGTATTCTTTAAGTTGTATGATATGCTTCTTTAACATATCAAACATATGTGGATAACTTCCAGATCTACCCCTCTAACATTTCCTGTCTTCTTCTTCAAGCCTAAGAAACTAACAAACCAACTTTTTTTTGGCCGTCTACCTGAAGCCCATACTGCTCTCCAATTCAACATAAATTTACCACTGGGTACTCTGAAGAGGCTAACAAATAATATATATCTGCTCAGTTTTTAGTTTTAAAAGATGGTGGTAGTTAAGTTTCCTTTCAACGCTATCCTGCATATTTGTAGAGTTATTTTTTTTTAATTTAATGAAACAGATCAGCTTCCCTTTAAAAATTGGCTCCTGTTCGTGTTTTCTCATCCATAGTAAGCTGATCATTTGAATAGTCTATAACTGTTCTTTGAATGCAACACGAAATAGGCCACCTCTGCTTTTGAATAACCTCCTTAAAGCTCAATGAAAATAGAAATTATCTATGGTATTTGTTGAAATCATGTTGATAACAAAGGGACAAGATGAGTGCAAACAATGTGAAACTACTGAAAATTAAAAACACACTCCACTAAATAAAGTTTATGGTTCTTAAGAGTAAGTAGTTTCAAAGGAAACTGTTTTTTGAATATAAAAGAAAGAGATGCTTCAAGGCTGATTTAGTGTCAAATAGATGTTCATGAGGTCATTGGCTGAGCATAGAAAATGAACACCAAATGTGCTTCTTCAAAATAAACCAAAGGATTTTCCTTACGTGCAGAATATTTAATGGATTGAGGAAAATGTTGGTAGGGTCACGGTATAAGTAACAAGAATAAATCATTTTGAAAAAGAATCTCATAAGTGCCTCAAAGAAAGAATATTATGTGACATTAGGAATAACTTAATTATGACTATGATTTTAAATGGGCTTTTTGGCCTCCTTCCATTCTCTCTATATCATGCCTCTTCCCTCCACTGGTCATTTTGTAATTTTCATGGTAACATAATAAGACCTTTTCTGTGTCAGAACCTCAGTAGATCTAAATTTATACTTTTTCTTTCTTTCTGTGTAGCAAACATAATCAGAGGAAGCAAAATAAGTATCATTTTAGTGTAACTTAGCTTTTGCAAATAATTATATTTCAAGAAGCACAAAGCCACATAACATATACTATGCATGGACCCTGAGTTTTGGCACAAAGCCATGGAAGGCACAATTAGAAAGTTTAAATACTTTTCCAACTTTGTTCCTGCATCTCTCTAGCCTTTGGAGCTGGAGATATTTCCTCTGCACAGTCCCTAGTGCTATCTTATCTGTTGACAAGAATACTAGAACTTACTGAAGTATTACCATTGATTCTATTTTGTCTTTGGTATTTCCATCCCCTGGCATATCTATTTGTGAATGTATTAAAGTAACAATTAATGATCTACTTTGTCAGGAAAAATTGTTTGCATATGGAAGAACTAGGTGTAAACTTGACAAGTTAGCCAGGTTCGTATTGTATCCTTTTCAATGTAAGTACAAAATCTTGGGATATTATTTGTGATGAAGAGTCACCTTAAAAGTTTGAGCTCAGAGTGGCACAATAATATTAAAGACATTCTTGGTGATGTAAATTAGAAATATATGGATGAATGGGAACAAGTGCAGTGTGTCTAGAGGATGAAAGTAAATTTTTTTTAAAGATTTTATTTATTTGACAGAGAGAAATAACGAGAGCAGGAACACAGCAGGGGAGTAGAAGAGGGAGAAGCAGGCTTCCCGCTGAGCAGGGAGCCCATAGAGGATGAAAGTATATTTTTAACATGTGTCTTGGTTTGTGTTTCCTGGAAACAGAGATGGCCAGCTGGGTGCAGAGTGTATAGGAGAGGTTTTTGAGAGACCCCTTGTAAGAGAATGAGGAAGGTAGGAACATAGAACTGGGGAGGCGAAGAAGCTGACCCTGAATGTCCTATAAATAAGGCCTCAGCTAATCCTCAGAGGAAGATCTCAGGAACCCAACTGCTGCTGAGAGTTCGGCATGAGTTCAAAGGGTCCTGGGAAACAGAAAAGAATCAGAGTGAAGACCCTGAGCCCTGGACCCAGACTACATGAGTTTAAATTGCTTGCTATCACTTACCAGCTGTGTGATTTGGGCAAGTTAGTTAACCTCTCTGTGTCTGAGTTTCCTAACTGTAAAATGAACATAATGTTAATACTTGGCCTTATGTGGTTATTTTGATAATTGAGTTGATGTTAGTCAAGTTTCTAGCACGTTTTAAACATGATAGAAGTGCTAGCTGCTGTCATTTTTAGTGGTAGTAGAAGTAGTTTCTTAATGGGAGAACAGGCAGAAGATAATCTTAACTCAGAATTACCCTAATTTATATTGGATGATGTGGATGATCACTCAAGGTAACATTTAATTGTAGCACCTTAAGCTTATTAAGTGTTATCACTTGATTTATCAGCATAGGCAGGTGCTTCCATGTGTCATGACATTCCTGAGATTGCTGCTGGGCGATAAGCACAATTAAATTACCCATAGCATCTAGCCCTTTAACCAGTCACTGACAGGACATTAAGGTTTTTATATTTGTTCCCTCTTAGTGTTCTGACGTTCCAACAGCTCATTAATTTTGGTAAAAATATACTATTCTTGATGTGAATGCTTTAAATAAGCATAAAAATAAATAGTGAATTTAATGCCTTTTATTAATTACATTATTTTACATTGATATTTATTTAATATCTACATTAAGAAAATCTGAACTCTATAATATGCATTTTTATTTATTGAAGCTATCAGTTCTCCCCAGAGTTCACTTACAAATGTAAGACAATTCAAATGAAAATACTAATGGATATTTTACAACCTGATGAAATCTCTCCAAAAAATATCATTTAAATGAAAAGCCAAAAGAATTTTAATATGAATATATCAAATTTTATAAGCACAATAATTAAAACAGTTTGGGATTAGAAAGATCGAGAGCAAAGGAACAGCATATGAAACCAAGAAAGACACCATGTATCTACAGTAGTTCAGTATAAGATAGATATCCTCTCCCACTGATGAAGATATGAGAGGGGGATTACTTATTAAATAATTGAAGTTGACATAATTGTTTAACAGTTTGGAGGCAAAAGTTAAATCTTCATGTCTTTATACAATAAAAACAATGAACTGATCACGGTGTAAATGTTTTATTTTAAATTTGAAATAAATAATGGAAAAATATATCAGAAGAGCTATCTGATCGTGTGCGGGGAGGTCTTCCAGAGTAGAGTCTACATCAGAAGCTACAGAAGAAAAGATTTTTATTGATTTACATGCATGGAAGTTAAAATTCTTCTGAGGGCCAGTATTCTCATCAACAAAACTGAAGTACTCTAAATTTATCAACTAAAGTACCATCTCAGTTGAACTTGTGAAGGCTCCCAATAGCGGGCACCAGTATTCTCCATGTCTTTGAGGATTCCTGTTGTTGGCATACATTTTCTCCAATCTCTTCTGGTTTTGAGTCACTTCCGGTTGGAACCCCACTAGATTAACTAACTATGGGACTGCATCTACATAGTTGTCACAAGAATTTAATTGAGCAATGTGTGTAAAGCATGATACATGATACCGACTAAGTAGAAACCACTCTGTGCTAGCTATTGCTGTTATTATTTTTATTCCAGTGAATTAGTTCAACAGTTTTATTTATTTAACAAGTATTAATTGGGTGCCACCATATATCAGGGACTGTGCTAGGAAGGGAGATACAATGGTGAGCAGATACAACAATGGTTGCCTCTAGTGGGAACTGCAGATATTAATCAATCATAAAATCACATCTAAATGTGATCAGTGCAAAGAAAGCTCTTAGTAATACGTAAAAGTTCTATCAACATATTGTTTCCCAGTTCAGAATTACCATTTTGCTAGCAGTTGACCAAATCCTCTTTACCAGGTTTTACACACACACACACACATACAAACACACAATGACACATGCACGTAAGACATTGCTTACACACATACTACCTTATGAGAAGAAAATTGCATTTTCATTTGTTGGCCTTTTTTTTCCTTCAAAGCTCCAGCCTCTTTATTTTATGAGCTCCCTCTTCTTGGGCTTCTTCTTGAAATTCAATTTCCTATTCTATAGTAGGCAGACCAAATGAATCCTTTACTTCTACTTGATTCTTGACCTCCTTGCCCATGGCCAAATGCTAATGAATATACTATCTTTACCATTACAACATCCACACCAACATAAGATAACTTATACAGATGTGTTTTCCTTTTTTGTTTCCCACAACTTGAGATGGTAGAAATGGCCACATTTGTTTCTTTATTTTTTTTTAAGATTCTATTTATTTATTTGACAGAGAGAGACATAGAGAGAGAGGGAACACAAGCAGGGGGAGTGGGAGAGGGAGAAGCAGGCTTCCCGCCAAGCAGGGAGCCGAATGTGGGGCTCGATCCCAAGACCCCGAGATCATGACCTGAGCCAAAGGCAGACACTTAACCAACTGAGCCACCCAGGTGCCCCACATTTGTTTCCTTAATCAGACTGAGGAAGCTTCCTTCTTTACCTACTTCGCACCTTTTTAAAATAATTAGTGGATTTTAAATGTTCTGTAATACTTTTTATTCATCTATTGAAAGAAGATATTTTTTCTCCTTTATTCTACCAGTGGGTGAAATACATTGATTTTTTAAACTTTTATCTTGAAATAATTAGAGTCACAGGAAGTTGCATAGAAGTGTACAAGGAGATCCCATACACCTTTCACGCTAACCTCCTAATGTTATATCTTATATAATTATATTGTATAATATCAAAGCCAAAGAAATGGAATCAGTACAATACATAGAGTTTATTCAGATTTCACCAGTTTTACATGCACTCATTTGTGTGTATGTGTGTGTGTGTGTGTGTAGACATCTACGCAATTTTACCACATGCATAATTTTGCATAACTATCACTACATCAAGATACATAACTGTTCTGCCACAAGATCCTCTTGTGCTACTTCTTATAGCCCCTACTTTTCTATTGTCATATTTTGCTGACTAGAATGGTTCGAACTACAGAGAATGAGTGGTGAGGGCCAACATACTTGCCTTGTTACTGATTTTAGGACAAGAGCATTCAGTCTTCCACTATTCTGATGTTAGGTATAGGCTTTATTTCAAGTTGAAGAAGTTCCCTCTACTTCTAATTTGCTGAGAGCTCTTATCATATATGGATGTCAGACTTTGACAAATATTTTTTCTGCATCAACTGACATGATCTTATGACTTATCCTCTTTACATTATTGGATTACATTGTTTTTTGAAAGTTGAAATAACCTTCCACAACTGGAATAAAATTCCACTTGGTCATGGGACAGAATTATTTGTATATGTTGTTGGATTTTGTTTGCTAATACTTTGTTGAGGATAATCTGCATCTAAGTTCCTAAGAGATATTGCACTCTAGGATTTTGTTGTTGTTTGCCTGTGTGTAGGGGTGTTTGTTTGTTTGTTTGTTTTTTACTGTCTTTGGCTGGATTTGGTATCAGGGTAATACTAACTTGATAGAATGAGGTAGGAAATATTCTCTCCTTTTTAATTTTTTTTGAAGATTGCATAGAAATCATCCAGGCTAGAATATTTCTTTTGTGGGAGCTTTTTAATTTCATTTAGCATTATGGAACTATCCAGGTTGCCTATTTTATCTTGCTTTGCTCTTGGTGGTGTGTGGATTTTGAGAAGTTTGTTTGTTTTTTCTAAGTGTCCAAATTTATGAGCATAGATTTGTTCATTGTGTTATCTTATTAACATTTTAATGACTACCGCATCTGTGGTGATAACCCCTCTTAAATTCCTGATATTGGTGATTTGTGCTTTCTCTCTTTTTTATCTTTTTCAGTTTTGAGAGTGTTTTACCTTTTTTTTTCCTCTCTCTTCAAAGAACAGCTTTTGGATTTACTGATTTTCCCTATTGCTTCCCTGCTTTCAATTTTGTTGATTTCTGTTATCGTCATTATTTCGTTCTTCTTGTTTTGGATTTATTTGGCCATTTTTTCCTAATTTCCTTAGGAACTTAGATTATGATTTCAGAACCTTCCATTTTCCTGTAGTTTGTAGTACTGTAAGCTTCCTCTTGTGCCTGCTTTAGTGATTTTTTTTTATTTTTAATATATTCTATGTTCATTTTCATTCAGTTCTGTATATTTTTAATTTTCTGAGACATCTTTGACCCAGGAATAATTGATAAATGTGTTAATTTTTAAGCATTTGAAATTTTTCCTGTTGTCTCTCTATTATTGACTTCTAGTTTGATTCCATTATTAAACTGAAAACATATTCCATACATAAACAAATACTTTAAATTTTTTTAAGATTTATTGTAGGACCCAGGATGTGGTGAAGGAACACACACTTTTGGCAGAGGTTCCTTGGGCACTTGAAAATAATGTGTATTTAAATTTTGCTTCGTGAAGTGTTCTGTATATGCCAATGAGATCCTATTTGATAGTGTTCTTCAGTTTTTCTGTATCTTGCTGATTTTCTGTCCTATAGTTCTGTCAGTTGCAGAGAGCATGGTGTTACAGTCCTGATCTATAATTAGTGAATTTAACTATTTCGTCCCCCAACTCTAGCAGTTTTTGTTTCATGTATTTTGAAGATCTGTTGTTTGGTGCAAACAGGCTTGTGATCTGTATGTCTTCATAGCGGAGGGTCCCTTTTGTCATTATGAAATGTAGTGCCTGCCCCATGGTGTAATGGTTAGCACTCTGGACTGTGATATATCTCTTATTGTTCCAGTAATATTCTTTACTCTGAAGTCTTATCTGATATTCATATAGATATACTGGTTTTTATTTATATTTTTATTAGCATGATATATATTTTCCATCCTTTTACTTCCCATCTACATATGGTATCACACTTGAAGTTATTTTTTCTTTGACAGCATATAGTTGGATCTTTTTTTAAATCCATTCTGCCAATCTCTATTTTTAAAATACACTTTTAAATTTTAAAACAGTCCTTTATTTACAAAATTATTGGAAAAGTAACATAAAGAGTTCCTATGTACGACACATCCACTTTCTCCTATTATTAACACCTTACATTAGTATGGTATATTTGTTATAAATAATAAACCAGTATAGATACCATTATCACTAGCTAAGAAACATATCTTGTTCAAATTCATTAGGGATTTTTGTCCTTAATGTTCTTTTCCTGTTGCAGGATTCCATCAGAGATACCACATAACATTTAGTAGATATGTCTCTGTAAGCTCCTTTTGGTTGAGACGGTCTCTGAGATTACTTTGTCTTTGATGATCTTGACGGTTTTGAGGAGCCCTGTTCTGCTATTCTGTAGATTGTCCTTCAACTGGGAATTGTCTGATGTTTTTCTCATGATTACAGTGGGCTGATGTGTTTGGTGGAGGAAGAAGTGCCATTATTATCACACCATATCAAGGGCATGTACAGCAGCATGTCTGAACACCGTTGATAATTTTGCTCACCTGGTTGAGGTAGTGTTTGTCAGGTTTTCTCACTATGAAGTTACTCTTTTTCCTTTACCTTTGTTCAATCATTTATTTGTAGTAGTATGGATAAATGAATATTATATTTTTATACTTTGAGTTATGATCCAATATTATTTTTGTGTTTTTTGTTTTGTTTTGTTTTGCTTTTTGTTTTGTCAGGTGGTTGCAGCTTTGGCCATTGGGATACCTTTTAGTTGGGTCCTGTATCCTGTATCTTTTTTTTTTTTTTTTTTAAAGAAGGCTCCATGCCCAACATGGAGTGTGGGACTTGAATTCACAACCATGAAATCAAAACCTGAGCTGAGATTAAGAGTCTGATGCTCAACCAACTAAGCCACCCAGGTGCCCCAAGTATCCTATATCTTTTGACCTACTCCCATAGCTGTGGTTTTGTTTTGTGTATGCATGTGTTTTTGTTTTGTTTTGATTGGTTTGGTTGTTTGAGTATTTTCATATTTTCAGTCACTATGAGATGCTCCAGACCCATCTAGTATATTTCCTGCCCTAGTCCTAGAACCAGCCATTTTTCCAAGGAGTCCTGGTTCTTTTATCCTAATACCAGAAGGGTGTTAAAAACCAAGGTCTTGGCATTAAGGATGCTCATTACTACTGGAGTGTCGTGGCTCTAAGCTCTCTCAGTTGACAAAGCAGGGAGATATTTGGAGATATGCCATGCATATATCTATAAATATGTATACATGTAAACATCTTTATCTATATTAAATTAAAACTGAGTTCATTCTGATGTCTCCCACTCTAGTCATAGCCTTATGGATTATTTGTTTGTTTGTTTGTTTTTTTGTTAATCTGTAACCTATTACTCCAACAATGAGAGACCTGGTTTTCCCTATCTGCCATCTGTTTATTAATTGTTCAGTGCCAACATGAATGTGTAGTGGTTTCAAGATTGTTAACTTGTGCTCCCAAAGGAAAAAAAAATATCCACTACAATAATATGCAGTGTGTGGATCCCATTTCCTTTTGTCTTACAGGCTCCATGCATTTCCAGTCACATGGGTCAAACCTTTCCCCTGATCCCCTTTACAGAGGCTATTCCATACATTTGTAGTACATTTAGATTCTTTTGTCACATTAGGTAGTCAATCCTAGAATCCCCTAATCTCCTAAATTTTTTTTTAATTGCATACATTAAGGTTACTCCTTTTGTCATAAAATCCCATGGGGTTTGATAAATATTTAATTTCTTGTGTTCGCTATTATAAGATCATACTAAATATTTCCACAGCCCTAAGAAATACCAGGTAGTTTTCCTATTTCATGCTCCCCACAAACACACATCAAACTCTTGGCAGCCACTTATCTGTTTAGCATGTCTGTTTAGCAGATTTGCTTCTTTCCAGAATTTGTAATTGCAGTCACATATTATGTAGCCTTTTTAGACTGGGCTCTTCACTTACCAATAAATATTTAAGATTCAGCCATGTCTTTTCACTGCTTCATAGTTATTTTCATCACTGAATAAGGATGTACCAGTCTCTGGCTTTTGATTGGTGTATTTAGACCATTTCAAATTTAATTACCTATTGATGTGTTAGGTCTTAAGTCTACCATTTCATTATTTTTTTTTTTAAAGATTTTATTTATTTATTTGACAGAGACACAGCGAGAGAGGGAACACAAGCAGGGGGAGTGGGAAAGGGAGAAGCAGGCCTCCCGCCAAGCAGGGAGCCCGAAGCGGGGCTCGATCCCAGGAGCCTGAGATCATGACCTGAGCCGAAGGCAGACGCTTAACGACTGAGCCACCCAGGCGCCCCTACCATTTCATTATTTACTTTCTGTTTGTTGCCTCTGTTTTTTGTTCCTTTGTTTTTCTCTTCTTTTACCCTTTTACAGGTTAATCATTTTTTAATGATTCCATCTTGATTTATTTCTAGTGTTTTTGAGTATATTGTTCTATAAGGTTATTTTACTGATTACACTAGATATTACCATGTACAAACAAAATTTTATGAGACCCTATTGGTATCAACATTTTTTACCACTTAACATAAAATATTGAAATCTTGCTTTCATTTAGGTCTTGTTACCCTCTCCACTTCTTAAATGTAATTATCCTCAGTATTTTATTCACATATAGTGAGCACTATATCAAATTGTTAAATAATTATTTCAACAATCAAATATGATTTAAGAAGCTCGTGAAGAGAAGAAAATCTGTTGGTTTTTGTTTTATGTCTAACTCGGCCTATTGATAGTGATACTATCAGATAGGAATGCCTGGGGGCAGTTACCTGGGCCCATACTACTTATGGCAACCCCCACAGACATTTCCACACCACATCAAAGCCAATATTTTGTCTGGAGTGGCCATGTGGTCCTTACTATGATTGCAAGATGAACTCAGCAACAACCATCAGGAACTTTGAAAACACAGTTTATTACTCTCAAGTGCTAGAGGGTACATAGCACACCCAGGGTCACACAGTGAGGTCATGGGAAGGGAGCAGCAGAGTCACTCAAGTGGTCAGTCATCTAGGGCTTTTAAAAGGGGAGTTTCATGAGTGGGATGGCCTGGCTCTTTATCTAGTTGTGCAGCGGGCCATATGTTTATTCGAGATGCATGTCTTTGAAATGGACACCTTGCCAATCAAAAGGTTCATGTCAGGTACTTATATTACATATTTACTCCTTTCTGTTGTTTTTCGTTCTTTTCTGAAGTTCCCCAAGCCATCTTCTCATATTATAGCCTATCTACTTGAAAAGGTTCCTTTACTTTTTGTTAAGTCTAGATCTGCTGGTGTCAAATTCTCTTATGTTTGGTTAATTTTGTTTGTGTGTGTGTGTGTGTGTGTGTGTGTGTGTTTTGTCTGAGAGTGTATTTATTTCCCCTTCATGCCTGAGGTATAGTTTCACCAGATACAGAATTTAAGGTTGACAGGGCGCCTGGGTGGCTCAGTTGGTTAAGCGACTGCCTTCGGCTCAGGTCATGATCCTGGAGTCCCGGGATCGAGTCCCGCATCGGGCTCCCTGCTTGGCGGGGAGTCTGCTTCTCCCTCTGACCCCCCTCCCTCTCATGCTCTCTGTCTCAAATAAATAAATAAAATCTTTAAAAAAAAAAAAAAAGAATTTAAGGTTGACAGTTATTTTGTGTCAGCCCTTGGAAAATGCCATGCCTCTTCTTTCTGTTCTCCATGGTTTCAGATGAGAAATCACTGTCATGAAAATTAGTTCTCCTAAAGGTAGTACATCCTTTCCCTCTGGTTGCTTTCTAGCCTTTTTCATCTTTAGTTCTCAAAAACAATTATCATATGCTGCATATATTTCTTGGTTTTTATTCTATTTTAGCTTCTTGAATTTGTAGCTTATGTCTTTCCCCAAATTTGGGAGCATTTCATCCATTATTTATTTAAATACTTTTTTAGTCCCTCATTGTTTCTCCTTTCCTTCCATACTCTGATCATACAAATGTTAGATCTGTTATTATTGTCCCACAGTCCCTGAGAATCTGTTTACCACTTTGGGTGTATTTTTTTCTGTTATTCTAATTAAGTATTTGTTGATCCATCCTGAAGTTCATTGATTATGTCTTCTGTCATCTCCATTCCACTCAGCCCATCCAGCAAGTTGTTTTGTTTTTTTTTTTTAAATTTTCATTATCATAGTTCTTAGTTTTGTAATTTCCATTTGGTTTTTTATCATAGCTTCTATTTCTTTACCTCAATTTTCTATTTTTATTTTTTCAGGAGAATTTGTATTTCCTTGTTGAAGCAATTTCATTATGACTGCTTCAGAATTCTTGTCCATTAATTTGGACATCCAGTTCATTCTCATTACTGGCTTCTGTTGATTATCTTTTCTTGTTTGAGTTGTGATTTCCCGGCTTCTTGGTATGATGAGTAATTTCCAGTTGCATCCTGGACATTATGTATGTTATCTTAAGAGATTCTTGCTTCCATTTAAATCTTCTATTTTAACAAGCAGTCGCCCTGCTTAGATTTAGTGTGTAAGTTCTGATCTAGTCTGAGGGATATAGTTTCAATGACAATGTGGTTTGCTGAGTCCTTGCTATGTTTTTCTGGACTGCTTCTTTTGTTTTTTCCTCTTGGCACCACTGAAACTCTTGCTTGATCCCTACTGGTATCACCTGAGGGGGCAGAAGCACTTTTCCGGGTCACTCAGAGTACACAGATAAGGGGTTGGAGATGCCAGGCACTGAGGACAGGGAGTAGTTCCCTTGGCCAGTTTTCTGGCTGCCTATTCCTTCTCAGGCTTTTCCTGCAGTCTCTCCTGGTCCTACCAGGAAAAGGAAGAGCCACCTTCTGCTTCTTGGGGAAAGATCAAGAAATGCCAGTTCTGGGTTGCCTTTTGTTAGTAGGTAAAGGGCTGGGGGATGCTGGGCCTGGGTTCCCTTCTGCTGCAGGATGGAGGACTGAAAGACTTGGCTATTACAAAGTAAGGAAAACGCTAAGCAATACAGAAATAATGAATATAAGGAACAGCCACTATACTAGGACTAAGCTAGATCACCCGAAAGAGAACCTCCCACTCCTGCACCCCAGGACTGAGACCCAGAACTTGATGGAGAGGGCACAGCTGTGGTTCACTGGATGGCAGAGAAATCATTGTGGTGACACTTCAGTGGTACTTTTGGACATTTCCCTCTTGATCTTATGGGAGAAATACCCTTTAGAATAAGTGCTAGAGAATTCTGTTCACAGGGAGATGTCTCATCTGAGGACCTTTGCTATGAAATTATTTGGGGAGAGGTATGGGGGTGTTAGGGAAGCTTCTGGCCACTGGGTGCTATAGAAGTCTGGTGCTGGGGAAACTGCATGTATTAAGAATCTTATATGAAAAAGACACCCTTTCTGCAGGAGCTGGACACTGCAGTGACTGCACAGCACAGAAGCATGAAGAGCTAGCACATTAGACCAGGAGGCAAAACTCATTTTACTCCAGCCATGTTGCTCTAGTACCCTCTACTGACAAAACATAACATCATGCCAGCTGGCAAAGGAAAATTCTGCAGAGTCCAGATCCATTTTCACAGAACAGAAAAAAAGAGTGAATTTAGAGCTGAGAGACAATAAGTGGATAATTGGCACACTCCTTTGGGGAAACAAGAATGTCCCAACTATGTTTTGGCGATGTGTTGATAGTATAAGTAAGCTGGGTTTCTCTTAGTTCAAACCCAGTGAATCTTTCCAAATGCAATCAGGAATGGTGTTGAACTGGATTGAAAAATACTGAATAGAGGAAAATCAGTTAATGATTATTTCAGTAACCCATGCCTACCGTTACAATACAGTTACCTAGCACATAGTAACCACAAAGTGATATTTTTAAAATAGATGTGAAATGAGAAAAACAAGAAAGGATAAATTGCATAATGTTTTTTGTTTTTTGTTTTTTCAAAGATTTTATTTATTTATTTGACAGAGAGAGACAGCGAGAGAGGGAACACAAGCAGGGGGAGTGGGAGAGGGAGAAGCAGGCTTCCCGCGGAGCAGGGAGCCTGATGCGGGGCTCGATCCCAGGACCCCGGGATCATGACCTGAGCTGAAGGCAGACGCTTAACGACTGAGCCACCCAGGCGCCCCCGTAATATGTTTTTTTTAAATGAACCAAACAAGAAAACAAATAAGGGTTATTCCAAGACTTGAGCGTGATAGCTTGGGAAATCGGTGATGATGTTTTCAAAACTTGGTATTGATAGTAAGAAATTATTTCAAACATCAGGAGTGTTGTGAAGTTTTTACAGTGAGTTTGAGGATATAGTAGTTAATCAAGTAGAAGGAAAGAAATGAATATATTTATTCAGAACAAAATTAATATTTTATTTCTTTCATAAATAATTCATAAGATAAATGAGATAATTATATTTTCCTTAATTATACAAGTTATAATATGTAAATGAAAATATAAATTCAAAAGATATAATAGTGACATAACTGATTCCAGTTCTCATTTACCCACTGCTAACATATTAGTAAATATCCATATTAGCTTTTTTTATAAATATATATCAATAAATATAAAAATGGGTATATGTAGCAAAATGGGATTGTATTAAACATATATTTGCTAACAAGGATTTTCACTTAATATATTATGAAAATGTCCTGTGTCATTAAATATTCTTCAAAAATATGATTTAAAATGGAACATTTAAAATGGAACACTTTAAATCATATTCCATTATTTGATTATTCCATAAATTATTAAGCACTTCCCATATTATGGGAGATATACTGCACCTAATCTGTCTTATTATAACTAATGCTACGATTAACATCTTTGGACATAATCCTTGGTGTGAATACAGGATTGTTTCCTTGGGATAAATTCCCAGTTAATTATTAAGTTGAATTTTTAAAATATTTTTATGAAGGAAACAAGTGGTAATATAAATTGTTATATAATTAAGTGTTGCTAACTGCCTTTATAAATGTAATAATAATCTTCATGCCAACAAACAATGAGTAAAAATTTTGGATTCCAGTATGCTTGCTAATACTGAATTTGATTCTTAAAAACAAAGAAACATCACTTTGACAATCTAATAGAAATGGTATCTTATTGTTCATTTACATTATTAAGTTGCTAATGTGTTTGAAAAAAATTTTACATTAATTTTTTGTTTGTTTTTATTTCATTTTATGTTTTATTTATTCATCCCTCCATACTTGCTTTAAACCTCTTTCCATTGGGGATATTGAAAGTAATTCCACCTTGATTCAAAGTCTTAAATTATCACCTTGTAAATGTCTTACAGTCCTACATTTTTACTTAATATCAGTGCAATTAGTGTTTTAAAATTAGTGTTTTAATGTTTTAATGTTATTTAATCATGCCAATTATATGTTATCTTTAAATCATCTGTCCTCCATTGAAATCAGCATGGAACTTGATCATCTGAATCTCAATAGAGCTGACTGGTTGAATGGCTGATGTCCATCTTAATGGAGTTCAGTAACAGGTTTATATTCTGTTAAACTAAACCTGGTTTGTCAGAAGTATTTGGGATATGAGCATTTAAGCCTCCGTAGTAAGTGAAAGTTGATTAGATTTAATCAGTTTCATTTTCTCTTCATAGGAAGGAAGTATTAACAGTGCATCCTACTGTGTATAAAGGGACTGCAGCATTTTCTGCGTTATTAAGGGAAAGAAAATTTTCTGGGATATGTACTATTCTGCTTATCCCAACCACCAGCCAGTTTACACTCAAAGTATCCATGCGATCAAACCTGCCGGAAGATGCATATCAAGTGCTTATTCGTATGCAAGATGGTATGGGGTTTGGTCAAAAGAGAACTAGTCTCTGCCCTCCATGAATTTGTGTTTTGTTTTGGTTTTTATCTGAAAACAAAAGGTGGTTGTCATAGATAGAATGAATTTAAACTTTCCTTCTTGAAATATTACACGAGCAACTAATTCATTCTTTGTCATTCCATATTGTTGATCGTACATCTTCTGTTTAATAATAGAACACCACCACATAATTAGAAGAATCGAATTGAGTATTTCAAATATAGCCATGATACTTTAACATAATACTTTAACAAAGAAACACTATTAAAAATAAATAGAAACCATATAGAAAATTATTTCAATCTTGACTTGACTGGGTTAGGAAAATTCAAACCAAAAACATTCTAGCGAAGAAAGGTGGTGTGTGAGTATTTATTTCTGAATTCTTACATTGTATTTCTTACATTATATTTGCAGTATGATTGCTGAGGCTAACATAAATGCAATGAATCCTAATGCCAATCTGTAGTAGCAAAATAATTTTAAAGATAACTAGAGAACCAATGATTTGTTTCTAATTTTGCTCAACAAAATTTCACAAATCATTATATTTAAATTAAACAACTAGTTAAATACTAATGAGCTAATTTAGCCAATACATTTACAAAAACCACCCTTAGAAGGTGATTCTGTCCACTGCAGGAAGTTTTGTTGTTGATATTTGAGAATATAGCATTAAATTAGTCAGTTAAACAACTTGTACTTAACTGCCTGCTCAATTTAAATACTGCCCGGTAGAAATGTCAGAAAGTGACATGTGAATGACTGAACTTCAGGGCGATATGGCTACGTGGCACATTCCATCATGGACAATGTGCTTGCTTTGGTGTGGACTGAAGACCACTGGTCTTCCCCCAGATATTCTAGTGGTCTCTAAGAATCCCAGACTCAACACAGCCCTAGGGAGGAGGTAGACCCAACCAAACTGCCTGAAGTGATAGAGATGGAGCTGGAGAAAGATTATTTGTTTACTGAAATAAAATAGCATTACCATTCCTAAAAACAGATAATTTGGAATAAAATTTGTATTAGTTACAGTAGGACACAACAGGGAGTAAGCCAGAATTGACAGCTTTTTATATGACATACATCATATGAAAATGAGCAGAGTGGATCCTGGTAAAAGTTGTGCCACAAACTTAGATACGACTTATTATGGGTTGTATCATAAGCTTCAAGTATATGTTTTCAGATCTCCTGGGAGGAAACTGTCTCTAATAAAGCAAGAACAAAGCCAGCTTCCACCATTTCACAAATCTTTTCATTTTCAGCTTAGATTTTTTTCTATAAATGTTAGGATTTCCTGATATTTTAATTTAAATTTTACATGAATAATTTTATGTGTTTTTACTCTAATGTAAATGCTTATTTATTATTATTTATCTATGTATTTTTTATTCAGCAAGAGGTGAAGGTATTAAATAAGTGGCTGGCTATATAATACACTCAAAACAATCATTATCTTTACAACATAAGGTTTGAGTTATAAACTGCAATCTCTGAGCTTTCTTATACCATAATATAAACCTTAAAGACTAGCTAATGCTTGGGGACCCCACTGGAATAAAGATATTATTATTTAGCCCACATTAAAAAGGTATAATGTTTTCTACTATTAAAGTCACCTTATGTAATTAGAAACATAAACAGATTATTTGTACATAAAAATACAATTTTTGTTATGTTAAATGATAAAGAAATATTTAATCAGATAATGCTATAATGGAGAGAAGAATAAACTTGGTGGTAGAAGAACTGGGTTTTAACCATGCAACTTGTTTAGTTAAAGGAATCTGTTCATTTTTCTTAATCTATCTGAACCTAAAATTAATGCTATGTAACATCAAGAAGAATATGGTTGAGTCATTATGAGGAAGATTGCCTGATTGTTTAGTGAAGTGTCTTACTAAATTCCAAATGCTATTTGATACAGTTTGTATTATCCCAATGCATCTAAACAAGATAATTGATTTCAAAAACCACAATTTAAAATAACATAAAATTATTATGCCACTCAATTATATTAAGCTAGTGGCTACAACTGAGCCTTAAAATTGATTCTGAGCTACCTGACAATTCAGATTAAAAACAAGACTACAAACAAAAATGCTTATATTTGACTATATAGTTCTCTTGGTCAGATTAAAATAATCATATTTCCTCATACAGGGAGAGAAAGTTGTCCTCAGGCCCTGAACTGTTAATCCTTACATAAGGAACATTGTATGATATAAAGGACAATGTTTTGAACCATGATTTTGGGGGGAAAATGCTGAAACATTAATTGAACATTTCTTATATAACCTCTGCTGAAAAGAAGAGTGTTACATTTTAACTCTCTGAAAAGCATTTTAGCAAGTTGCTAGGAAAATATGATTGAGGTACATTGCTTTCTGAAGTTTTGAAAATATAAAAGAAAAGGGAAAAAAGCCTTGAGAACATCATCTAATGACTAGTTAGCATATTGAGGGGGTGTCTATTTCAATTGATGTCTTGAGTGACTCTTTGACAAGTGTCATTTTGCAGTCTGTATATAGAGTGATTCTCTTAAAAAAAATTTCTAGGATACTGCTTTTGTACCTGGTTGATTAAAGGCTGATGCATGTGATGTTCTAAATGGATTTATTTGATTTAGATGCCCGATAGGCAAGTAGGGAAAAAAATCACATTCTTAAGGTAACTGTTGCAGAGCAGGTTAATATTGATTTTGAAAGACTTGGGAAGATCTCAGATTCACCCAAGGTAGACCTGGGCTTCTTAAATAATCTGTCTTTCAAATAAAGGAGTAGACAGAATGTAGAATTCCATGGTCTGAGAAATACTGGCATTTGGTGTAAAGTGAAGACATGGATGTTAGCCAAAATTATTTGTTCAGGATGAAATGAGAAGAGTCTGAAAAGCCAGAGTCATCTCCAAGGAACAGAAATGACAGAAAGAAGAAGAAAAACCAGTTACCTTTGTCTCTTACCAAGCCATGTCTTTGGATGCCATGCCCTTGCTATGGCAAAGGTCTATAAGTTTGGCAAAGAAGGAAAGGAACCAATACCAGTTCCAGAGATTGGATCATATTCTCCATCAAAATGGGAATGACTACAGTTTTCCACAGTGCACCAGACTCTCTGTTCTTCGTATATTCTCAACTCTCATTCTTTCTGCTTGGAACACTCCCCTTCCAACTCTTTTCCTAGGTAACTCTTACATAACCTTTACATTTTACTCTCATATGGTACCTGCCTGGCTTGCACCTGCTGGGCACACCAATAATGCACTCTCATTCACTCTCTCATAGTGTTAATTGTATTCTGCTGTAATTACCTGATTCCTTATCATAACCCTCACTAGGCAATAAGGTCTTTAAGAGCAAGAACGATGTTTTATTTGGCATTGTTTTCCTGTGACCTCCAGTGACCTCTGTACCTCTTCATCTGAACATTCCCACGGTAACAACTGCCATTGCTGAAAATACTCAAGCTTTGACATTTTAAAGTCAGGTATCTAATTTTCTGATCAAAACACATTATCCCACTACAGCTGCCAAAAAAGTATGCAAAAGATGAAATTCAAGAGGATACCACATTGATTCTGGGAAAATAAGAATTTATATGTATGTGACTGGGAGGGAGTTGTATAAGGTCATGTGAATCTTATAAATTATTTGTATGGAAATCAAGAGGAATAGATTTGTATTAAGTATAATAAGATTGAAAAATTTCTAAGTTAAACAAAGTAAGTGGCTAGTTCACTTTTAGCTCCAATAAAATTATTCATTTACAAACCTAGATAAGAAAAGGACTTCAACTCTCTTCAGGTATTATAGCGTCTACCAATTTGTTTTGGATTGAGTACTATCTATTTAATACATCTTTGCTGATTGAACTTTAGTTTAAAGCCAGGTAGACATAAATATATCATTACAATATTAAGATTTTAGATAAATGCATTTTTCTTCTATTTTAAAATGTGTCAGGGGAGATCATTAAATCATTGGGCAGTGCACCAAACTTTAAGTTCTAGGAAGGAGGAGGATGAATTTATATACACAAAGAAGAAACTCAGTATGACTCCTATGCCAGATTAATGCCACAAAATTACCAAGGGGTCTTTCAACCTTTCATAAAATACCTTGGAAGGAGATGAAATAGAAAATCCTTAATCAAATATTTTCATTTATTTTCACATCAACATGGGGATTTAGAATAAACCTTATTACATTGATCTACCTTTCATCAATGTAGGGTATTAAAAGCTTCTCCTAGTATGGATTTTTTTTGTTGATTTTTTTTCCTTTATGAAACCAAATAAAACACTGGCCAGAGTTGATGATTATCTACAGCTATTGTAACAAATTATCACAAACTTAGTGTCTTAAATCAACACAAAGTCATTGTTACGCAGTTCTGGGGATCAGAAGTCCAAAATGAGGTTTGGTTGTCTGAAATCAGGTGTTGGCTGGCTCTACGGGGTGGGGGAGAGATTCCTTTTCATGCCTTTTCCGTTTTCTAAAGGTTACTCTTATTCCTTGGTTCATGACCCCCTTCCATTCTCAAAGCCAGCAAAGGCCAGTTGAGTCTTTCTTATATCACATCACTTTAGCATTGACTCGTCTTCTGCCTTTCTCTTCAAAATCTAAGGACCCTTTTGATTACATTGGGATCATCCAGGATATTCATCCTATTTTAAGGTCAGGTGGTTAGCAATCTTAGTTCCATGGGCAACCTTAATTTATTGCTGCCATATAGCAGAATTATGCCCGATTTCTGAAGATTAGGATGAAGGTGTCTTTGGGTGGCATTATTCTGCAGCAGTTGGGATCATTACCATGTAAGTGTCACATGAATTTTGATTTTTAGAAAAGATATTATTTTTTTTTCAAAAGACAGCTCTAACAATTTCTTTTCACAAGATCTCACTAGTCATACTTCTGATAACTTTAAGATCTTCATTTCCATAAACACATCTCTTGAATAGACAAGCTGGTGAGAAAAATCTCTCGAGTATTTTCAATTTTCATAAATGAAAAAATAATGAATATACAATTTACAATTTGTAAATTGTAGGAAATAAAACAAATGTACTTGGATGAAAGCTTAAGAAATTTGCAATGATTACAAAACATCAGTTTTGCAATGATTATAAGAACATCAGTTTTAAGCTGGTGCATTGAGGAAGTGTTTTAGGTATAAAACGTTTTATTCACTGGAAAAATGCTTAAAGAGTAATATATAAAAAACCCATCTAAATACAATTATGAAAAGGAGAACTTTAGCTCACATAAGGGGATGATGTAGTTATGATAAATTATTGGCCCAGTCATCAAAGTTATGTTCATACGTTACAAACAGATGGTCCTTAACCCTGATTTCCACTCTGAAAATTTACTAGGTGACATTGCTTTTAAATGTTCTTAATTAGAGCGGCAAGCTGGTAAATTTTAAGGGACTGACCATCCCTTAGTTTATGCAAATTTAGAAACATAAAAATGTGTGACAGAACTCTCAGAAAGTAATAGAAGAAAACTCTCAGAAAGTAATAGAAGAAAAAATATATATGTGTGGATGGATAGCAACCACTTATTGAGAATCTACTTGGCATAGGCAGTGTGCTAGAAAATGTATTTTCCAGTTCTTAAAAGCAAAAACAAAAAATAGAAGCCAAACCTGGATTTCCAGTTTCCAAGCTACATTTAAGATGCCTAGGACTTCACCACTCTGTTCTAAGGTCAAGCAAAAGCTGAATAAACTGAGAAAAGCAACTCTTCTTAGATCTGTAGGAGAGGGGAAGTCACAGGGCAAATCCCTCCACCCCAAATCAGAGACCAACAAGCAATTACAGAGAATCACAACTTAACGGAGTTTCTCTGTGAGCTAAAACCTTTGCAGGAGCCATTTCTGGGGCAGAAGAATCTGAACTGGAAGGTGCACAACTCCTTTTCATTGCTAAGGAGTATTCCATTATGTGGATGTCCCACAGTGTGTTTATTCACTCAGCAGTTACAGGACATTTATTTTTTTTTTTTAAAGATTTTATTTATTTATTTGATAGAGAAAGTGAGAGAGAGAGGCCAAGAGGGCGTAGGGTCAGAGGGAGAAGCAGACTCCCTGCTGAGCAGGGAGCCCGATGTGGGACTGGATCCCGGGACTCTGGGATCATGACCTGAGCCGAAGGCAGATGCTTAACCAACTGAGCCACCCAGGCGCCCGTACAGTTACAGGACATTTAGATCTTTTCCAGTTTTTAAATGATTGTGGATATGAAGCCACTATGCATATATACATACAGGTTTTTATGTGAAAGTAAGTTTTCATTTGACGTGGGTAAATACCTAGGAGAGAGATTGCATATAGTAAGTGCAGGATTAACTTTATAAGAACATTTCAAACTGTTTTCCAAAGTGGCAGTACCATTTTGCATTTCCATCTATCTGTATGACCATTTCCACTTGCTCCAAATCCCTGCCAGAACTTGTTTTGATTTTGAATTCTAGCCATTCTAATGTGTAAAGAATGATTTTAATTTGCATATCGCTAATGACTAATGGTATTGAGTTTCTTTTCATGTGCTTATTTTTCATTTGCATATCTTCTTTGATGAAATCTGTTTAAATGTTTTGCACATTTTATTGGTGGGTTTTTTTTCTAATTATTAAATCTTGAGAGTCCTTTATACATTTTGAACGTAAGTTCTTTGTCAGATATGTGTTTCATAAATATTTTCTTAGAGTCTGTGGCTTGTCTTTTGATTCCCTAACAGTATATTTTTAATTCTGATGAGCTTGAATTTATCCATTTTTTTAAATGGATCATAGTTTGAATGTCATATCTAAAAATATCATTGATTTACTCAAGGTCACAAAGATTTTCTTCTATCCTCTATTCAAAAGGCTTATACTTTATAATCCATTTTGACTTAATTTTCATATATGTTTTGTGGTGGGACCAAGGTTGTTGTTTTGTTTTTTTTTAATGGAAGTCCAAATGTCCAAGCACCATTTGTTAAAAAGACTATCTCCCCTTCTTTAAATTGCATTGGAATTTGTGCCAAAAATCATTGATTTTATTATATATGCTGTCCACTCCTGGGCTCTCTATTTTGTTCCATTGATCTATGGCTCTATCCTTTTATAAATGCCACACCGTCATGATGCTTGCAGTAATCTACATGATTCTTTAGAGTAAACTCTATTGGTTCTATTAGTGAGTTGTCCAACACTGTTCTTCATAAAAATAGTTTTGACTGTTTTAGAGTATTTGGTTTCCATAAAGATTTAGAATTCACTTACCAATGTCTACAAATATTCTTTCTGGGATTTTTATTGGGAATAAAATTTTCAATTCTCTCTTTGGGGAGGATTAATATGTTAGTAATATTGAGTCTTTGGAAACATGAACACAGTGTATCTTACCAGTTATTTAGGTCTTTGGTTGTTTTCCTTGATGATACAAAGTTTTCGGTGTACAGAACTTGCATGTTTTCAGTTAGTTTTAAACCTAGGTAAGTAAAAAGGGCACCTGGGTGGCTTAGTCAGTTGAGCGTCCAACTCTTGGTTTTGGCTCAGGTCATGATCTTAGCATCCTCGGATGGAGCCCTGCACCAGGCTCCACACTCAGCATGGAGTCTGCTTAAGATTCTCTCTCTCTCACTATGGACTCTGAAATACAAACTGAGGGTTCTAGAGGGGAGGGGGGTGGGGGGACGGGTTAGCCTGGTGATGGGTATTAAGGAGGGCACATTCTGCATGGAGCACTGGGTGTTATATGCAAACAATGAATCATGGAACACTACATCAAAAACTAATGATGTAATGTATGGTGATTAACATAACATAATAAAAAAAAAGATTCTCTCTCTCTCTCTCTGCCCCTCCCACTTGTGCTGTCTCTAAATAAATAAAATCTTAAAAAAAACCCTAAGTAATGTATTTTGGTACTATTATAAATAGGATTACATTTAACTTAAATTTCTAATAATTTATTGTTAGTGTAAAGTAATACAGTAAGTTCTTTTTATGCTGACTTGCAAACTTGTTAGAATCACATTAGTTTTAGTAGCTTTATTTAAATGTTTTTAAGATTTCCTATGTAAAGACTCATGCTATCTGCAAATAGAAATCCTTTCATTTCTTCCTTTTCAACGTGTATGCTGTGTATTTCTGTTTTGTTGTTTTTTTTTTTTTTTTTAATTGTTCTGGCAAGGACCTCCAGTACACTGTCCAATAGGAGTGGTGAAAGGGGAAGGGACATCCTTTGTTCAGGCTTTGAGCATATTGTTAGCTTTAAGATTTTTATACATACCCTTCATCTGGTAAGGAAGTTTCCTTCCATTGCCAGTTTACAAGAGTTTTTATAATAAATGGAATTTGAATTTTGCAAATGTTTTTTCTGTAGCTAACATGACCATATGATTTTTCTTATTTACCCTGGCATAATATGGTCAAATATATTGATTGATTTTCAAATGCTGAACACTGATCTCAAAATATTTATCCTGAGATGAACAACATTAGTTATGATGTATTATCCTTTCTATAAATCCTGCTTGATTTGATTTGCTCATACATGTGATTACATCATATATTGAAGATTTATAGTGTTCTTTATTCAGGAGGAATATTAGGCTGTAGTTTTTCTTTAGTATCCAAGTAATACCAGCCTAATAAGAAGTTAGGAAGTGTTTCCTCCATTTCTTTTTTTTTTTTTAAAGATTTACTTATTTATTTGAAAGAAAGAGAGGGAGAGAAAGAGAGTGTGTGAGCAGGGGAGGGGCAGAGGGAGAGAATCGCAAGCAGACTCCCTGCTGAGCAAAGAACCCCCTCGGGGCTCGATCTCATGACCTGAGCTGAAACCACGAATTAGATGCTCAACCCACTGAGCCACCCAGGCGTCCCATGTTCCCTCCATTTCTATTATCAGGAATAATTAGTCTAGAACTGGTATTATTTCTTACCTAAATGTGTAATAGAATTGGCTGTTATGCAAGTAAAGTCATTTAGATCTTAAGTTTTCTTTAGGCAAACTTTATTAATAGCTTTATTGATATTTAATTTGCATAATATTAAATACATTCATTTTAAATGCATACTGCGATGATTTTTTTAGTATATTTAGAGTAGTGTGACCATTACCATAATCCAATTTTAAATCATTTCTATTACCTCCAAGATGTACCTATTACCTATCTGTAGTCATTTCTCTTTATTATATATCTCCCTAGGCAACCAATAATTTATTTTCTCTCTATATAAATTTGCCTTTTCTGGATATTTAATGTAAAGGAATCAGATATCTGATCTTTGCAGGTGACTCCTTTCACTTAGTATAATGTTTTGGAGATTCACCCATATTGTAGTAATGTCAGTGTAGTCTATTGCTTTTATTTCTGAATATATTCCATTGCATATGACTTTACCACATTTTGTTTGTTAATTCATCAGTTAATAGATATATGGATCATTTTTTAATTCGGAGCTATTAAGAATATTGCCGCTATGAATGTCTGTGTACAAATCTTTGTGTGTACTTAGGTTTTCGTTCCTCTTGGGTAGATATCTAGGAGTGGAACAGCTGAGTCATGTGCCAAATTTGTGTTTTTTTAAAAACACTACTAAATTGTTTTTCAAAGTAGTTGAAAAATTTTGCATTTCCAGTCTCTTCACAAATTTGCCAGGACTTGTTATTGTCTCTCTTTAAAGGAGGGACAGTAATTCTAGTGGGTGTGAAATGGTTATCTCCTGTGTCTTTAACTTGAACTTTCTTACTGACTAATATTCAGCATCTTTTTATGGACTTGTTAGACATTCTTTGTTTCTTTGTGTGTGTGTGTGTGTGTGAAATGTCTATTTATATATGTCGTCCATGTTTAAATTAGATCATTTATCTTCTAATTGACTTGTTAGAATTCTACAGGAATCTTTTATTTTTATTTTTTTTTTGATATAGTGTTCCATGATTCATTGTTTGCGTATAACACCCAGTGCTCCATTCAGCACGTGCCCTCTTTAATACCCATCACCAGGCTAACCCATCCCCCCACCCCCCTCCCCTCTAGAACCCTCAGTTTGTTTTCCAGAGTCCACAGTCTCTCATGGTTCTCTACAGGAAAATTTTTAAACATCAATTAATGTCTTTAATAAATATAAGGACATGCAATTTATCTATTTCTCCTTGAGTGAACTTTGGTAGTTTTGTCTTTCAAGAAATATGCCCATTTCATCTAAGTTATCAAATTTATAGGCATAAGGTGATTTATAAAATATATTTATTAATTTTTTATAACTTTTTAATAGTTGTGATGTCACTTTACTCATTACAGTAGCCCCCACCTTATGTTCCAAGACCCTCGGTGGATGCCTGAAACCGCAGGTAGTACTGGGTACTAGAAATACTGATTTTTCCTATACTTACATACCTCTAATAAAGTTTAATCTATACATTGAGCACAGTAAGCAATTAATAACAACCAATAATAAAATAGAAAAATTATAATAATATACTTTAATATAGGTTATATAGATGTGCTCTCTCTCAAAATATCTTACCATATTGCACTCACCCATCTTCTAATGATGATGTGAGATGACAGAATGCCTGCATGATGAGATCAAGTGAGATGAATGACATGTGCACTGTGACTTGAGTTAGGCCACTGTTGACCTTCTAAGGATATGACAGAAGAAGGGTCCTCTGCTTCCAGACCACAGTTGATCAGGGGTAACTGAAACCACAGAAAGCTGAAACTACACATAAGGGGGACTACTGTACTGATACTGGTAATTTGTGTTTTCTCACTTTTTTCTTGGCTAGATGTTTATCAGGTTTTTTTTTTTTTAAGATTTTATTTATTTATTTATTTGAGAGAGAGAAACAGCATGAGAGGGGATAGGGTCAGAGGGAGAAGCAGGCTCCCGCTGAGCCGGGAGCCCGATGTGGGACTCGATCCCGGGACCCCGGGATCATGACCTGAGCCGAAGGCAGTCGCTTAACCAACTGAGCCACCCAGGCGCCCTGTTTATCAGTTTTATTGATCTTCTCAACCAACAGAATTTGGTTTCATTAATATCCTATATTGTTCTTCTCTTTCCATTTCACTGATTACAATCAAGTTCAAAAAATTCCATTCTCTCTTTGTATTTTATTATGGATCACATTCACTTGCATACATATTTTTTGCAGTGTCTAACCTACTGCTAATCCCATTTTGTGTATTTTTCATTTCATTGTAGTTTCATTGCTGGAAGTTTGAGTTGGATCTTTTTGTCCATATCTCTAACTTTTGAGCATGCAGCATGCAGTTATAATAATGGTTTTATCACCCATTTCTGCTAATTTAAACATTTCCTGTCAATTCTGAGTCACTTCTGATTATTTATTATCCTCATTATGGGCCATGTTTTTCTGCTCCTTTATATGGTTTATAATCTTTTAATGTTTGATGTGAGGCATGGTACATTTTACTTTTTTGGTGCTGCATACTTTTTGATTTCTATAAATATACTTGAATTTTGTTCTAGATGCAATTAATTGAAAATAGATTCACCCTTTAGGGTCCTGCATTTGAGGTTTCTTTGGCAGATCCGTGGCTTTGCTAGGTCTGTGGCTAATCATTCTGTATTAGGAATTGTGATTCAAGATTTTCCTGAGTCCTCTACCAAAACCCCATATGATATTTGTGTACTATTCCCAACCCTGTGTAAATGCCAGACACTATTTCCTCTATTTGTTTACCTGACCTAGGATAATTTTCTCACCTACCTGCAATGATATATAATCTACTGATTATTTGAGGGAGATCCTCTGCAGATATCTAGAGTTCCTTTCTCAGTGCATCTCTGTTCTCTCTGGTACTCTGTCCTGAAAGCTCTACCTGTCATTCTCCTTGGAGTCTCTGCTCCTTCTCCCCAGCTCAGGAAGTCTCTGAGTTCTACCTGTGTTCCCCGTCTCTGCACCACAGACTGGAAACTCCCTTAAAGCACTAGCTTGCAGTATTTATGATCCCATCTCATTTGTTTTTGTCTCTTAGCTATTACTGTTCTCCATTCCCTGATGTCAAGTGTCTTGAAAACCATAGTTTTATATACTTTGTCTTTTTGTTGTTATTTCTGATGAGAGGGTCAATCTGATCTCAGATATTCCATCTTGGTCAGAGGCAGAAATCTTTTTCTTAAATCATTTTGTTTATTTTCTTATCATAAGCTATTACAACATCCTATATAAACCTTAGAGCTTAAAACATAGCTGAACACTCAAGTAAAGTGTGACCAAAATGTGTGACACACTCACCCTCTGCTATTTATATGACACTCTTTTTCATTCCAACTATGATTATGCTAGACTTCCAATAACAATTTCACTGTATTGACTAACTTATATCTCTTCACCAACAAGGTTGACCTTACTCTGGTCACGCTTTTAGTTCACATCAACAATCGACCATCAGAGAATGCCTGTAATAACATATAATAATCCAGATAGATGTGTTTTAATCAACCTGAAGTTTAACAGGATCATTTTCTCGCCCATCAGCATTGCATCTCTAGTTATACAGTCTGAGGTATTATTTACTACTTAAACCGATCTGATAAAATTATCTAACAAATAAAACACATTTTCCCCCCACAAATGTTGATAATTCTCCCTCCTCACATTCTGTTTTTCAAAGGATGTCTCTTTATTCCCATGCAAAATATATCTATTTTAAATGTTTATTAAAAATTATTGTCCCCTCATGCCAACCTGTCAGGATCCTTTAGAATCTCATTCTGTTAAGTAGCTATCCCTCCAGTTTTAGTGTCAAGTGAAAATTTAATTAACATGGCATCACTGTATGCCTCAAAATGATTAATAAAACATGTTGTTCAGATAGGAATTTTCTTATTAAACTACAAGCAGTTACAACTTATCAGAATAATTGTAAGCAGATATAAAATAAACACATGTTGAATCAAATAAAAGCCAGACAAGTTTGGGTGCCTGCATTACTATATTCTCTCATTTATTTAGATTGTCACGAACTAAAAGGAAATTTGAAAGGAGTACAATTATTATGTGAAAAGCAGTGGACAAACATTGTAAAAAATGTGGATTTTGTTTAAGAAAAAGAGATATAATTATCTGTGCTTATATTTGCTAAAAATAAAAAAGTTCACAAGGAACAACAAAAATGGTTCCATTTAAGGGAAATGTCAGAAAAGGATTTATAGGGCAGGGGTAGAAGTGAGACTCATCCTGTATAACTTATGCTTTTAACTATTTTATTATGTAAATGCATTACCTTATCAAAAGAAAAGGTGATTTATGAACAATAATGTAGGAGAAAAGATTTTGACAGGCTATTGGATATAGTCTCCTGCTGAGAGATCTTCGAAAACAGTATTTCTTCTGCCAACATAACCACAAATAACATATGTAAAGAAACATATGTAACTGTAGCAATTTTTAAACGTTATCACTCCTTGCAGTATATGCAGACATACACACCCATTGTATATAATTTTTAGTAAGTGTGAAATATAGTCTCTTATGGAATACATCACTGATTTGTTCATATTTTATTAAATACTTCTAGATTTCTCTCCCTGATAACTTAATTTTGAAAATGAAAACTGTATTCTAAGTTCAAATGTATACTCCATGAAGTCTACCTACTGCTCTTTTTTACAGTAGTTCATGTCTTAATAGCTAAATATATGTTGGAAAGACATGAAAATAATATTGAGAAACTGATGTGCTGACATCAATTTTGTGTTTATCTAATTAGTGAAGATGAAGACTTGGAAGAAAAGAAATAGAGAATCGGGTGAAATAGGTAATAGTATTAAACAGAAGCTTAACTAGAATTTGGAATAAAAGCTCAAACATGATATGCAATTTATTCATAATTATTTTACTGGTAATTTTTATTAAAGAATACTTGGAGGTCACAAAACATTTTAATATCTCAATGTAATATTCCTTTCCCAAAATATACATGTTATGGAAAGAAATAATAGATATTTAGTTATAAAAAGTAGTGTTTAACAATATGCAAATTATGTATTGTTAAGAAAGAAATACAGAATGGATAATAATACTTAGGGTAATTATCAAGCAGACCACTAAGCAATAGATAGAGTAGTATATTTTTCCATATTGTCATTTATTTTTCTTTAAATGCAAAATTTACTAAAGTACAACATAATAATTTCCTAAATAAAAACATAATAAAATTATTTATTTTCTGTCTTTACAATAAAGCATTACCCAACTAGAATTTTTGGAGGAAATATTTTTATAAATCAGTATGCTTCTATCAAGTACTCTCTTATGTATGCAATTTGTTTTTAAAAGTCATTGATTATATGGCATTTTTCTGTGGGCCTTAGAAATTTTGTGTTAACAAAACAAGGTGTTTATGCAAAGTGTGACTCAAACCTAAGGGGTTTCTTCTTCTGATAGCCTTCCTTTACTTAATTTATAGGCAAGGTATCATTTTAGATAAAATAACAGGACCATAATTAAGATAAAGTAATCCTACAGGATATGGAATCCCGCTATTATTAGCAAAAGAACCATAAGAAAAATATGTGTAAATGTTGATTCTAGGGTTTTTGGAAGTCAGAGGAATGATTAAGATGAATTTCTGAGGTAAAAGCACTTGTGTGATGCTGTAGATACCATTAACGGCTCCCTCCCTGTGGACCATTCTTCCCCTCCTCTTTTAGAAATACAGTCTCAAGTGCTAGTTGCCCATGTGACTACCCAGATGAAGGCAATGGGCATCTATTGCAGCCAGGTGTGCCTGAGTTCTAGCCAAGTAGATGTAAGTGGTGGTGACATGCAGGATGACATGCAGGTAGAGTCTTTTTAAAAGAAATGGGTACACGTGAAACTAATATAACACTGTACGTTAACTAACTGGAATTAAAATAGAATCTTAAAAAAGAAAAGAAAAAGAAATGGTCCTGCCCTCCATTTTGCCTTTCCTCTCTCTGGAATGAGACACATTAAAGCGACCCAAGCCCCTGTGTTGGTCTCCAAGATGGAAGCTATAGTCTGAAAGTGGCAGAGCAGCAGAGTAGGAGAGACCTGGATCCCTGACACGTCATGTGTCCATTCTAACTGAGCACATACCAAACATATATTAGAACGAGAATGAGCCTAACCAGTATTCTGACATACACGAATATCCAGAAGGAACTTTTTGGAAATATACTTTCAACTCTTAGATCTCTTCATTTAATACCTGCAATAAATAAGTGATAATAAAAGAATTTACTTGCCGGGTGATATATTTCAGGTATTATAATTATATTTCACTTAATATCATCATCAAATTATTTATATCCTCTGAGCACCAAAACAGCTGGTTTCAGGGAAAGACAGGTGGAGATACATTGGTGAGGGAAAATTAGACTAGCATTTAAAGTGTGCTGCATGTTTCACTACGATACTTTTTTCTTTCATATTTAGCTGGATAATCTGATGACAAGCATTGCTTTTACTCAGAAAATACCTTAGAATTAAAAAAAATATTAATCAATAATAAAGGACAATGTGAAGTTTCCATTGGATGATAACAATGTAGGAAGTTACTTTAGATGACTCTGTAAAACACACTGATTTAAATACCTTTTCTGAAAGGGAGAGATGGGCCATGAAGAGATAACATAGCCATGCTTAAATCCAAAAAAAGAATAGATAATCAGGAAATAAGAAACTTAGAAATCCATTCTGCAATTTACTTTTAACAAATTCAAGTGCTGTCTACTGAAACACAATATTGTCAGAAGTTTCCTCAAACATTTAAATAAATTCATCATATCCTCATCCCAAATATGACCAACATATACAAACATTAGCTTGGGGGAGAGGCATTTTAGCTATTGATATTTCTTCTTGAATAGTTTTTAAAAATTCAGGATATCAGGAAAACTTTGAGAGACTAGAGAAAGTAAGGATGTTAGAAAGATGAATGTAGGAGTGCCTGCGTGGCTCAGTCAGTTAAGCGTCTTCCTTTGGCTCGGGTCCTGATCCCAGGGTCCTGGGATGGAGCCCCACGTTGGGCTCTCTGCTCAGTGGGGAGCCTACTTCTCCCTCTCCCTCTGCAGCTTCCCCTGATTGTGCTCACTCTCCCTCTCTCTGTCTCTGTCAAATAAATAAATAATATCTTAAAAAACAAAAAATGAATGTAGGGAAAAAGTAGATCTTAGAGAAATGTTATTTATTTTATTTATCTGAAAGTCCTGTTACCTTTTTGAAACAACGAATTAGGCAGTCATTTTATAAACCAGAAGATAGCAGTGGGTTGGACAGGTGCTATTTCTGAGAGAGAGAGTTAATTGAAATGTTATGTATTAATTTAAGGACTCAATCTGTATTCATTAACTTTGATTTTGTCATTCCTATGTGGAAAGAAATCCTTTTAATTTCTTTACCCTTTCCTTTGGGTTTCTGTATCAGAAAGAGACTTGGAAGAAAAAAACAGCATAGTGAAGAGGGGATTTAAGAATGCCCCTGAGCCATGTCTACACTTTTATGAATAGTTTCTTCATTAAGTTTAAAACCTCTCCTCACTGCACATTTTCTCATAGACATTAAAAGTAATTATATTAATGGATAAAATTTTATATTTTATGCAAATGTACCAAAACCCCCACATTTAATATTCAATCACTGGAAAACATTAGGTAACAAAATCAGAGCATTCCTTCTGAAAATAGAGCAATTTAAAAGGTGTAATAAGAGCATTCTTCTTACATTCTTACATTACTCCTAAAATAAGTAGAAAACTCATAATTCAAGAAGCTGTCTTTTTTGGGTGCCTGGGTGGCTCAGTTGATTGAGCGACTGCCTTCGGCTCAGGTCATGATCCTGGAGTCCCTGGATCGAGTCCCGCATCGGGCTCCCTGCTCGGCAGGGAGTCTGCTTCTCCCTCTGACCCTCCCCCCTCTCATGTGCTCTCTCTCATTCTCTCTCTCAAATAAATAAATAAAATCTTAAAAAAAAAAAAAAAGCTGTCTTTTTTATTTGTGGAAGAAGCATGTAGGTTAATTTTTGTGAGTTTTTTTTCTTTAGAGTATACAGTTATTTATCAAACCACACTAAGATGGCTCCCAAACAAATGTGAGCGTATAGTAGTTGCATAATCAATGTTTACATATTTGTAAGGAACTTGAAATAGACTCATATCAAGATGTATGCCATAAATCTATATTAAGTATTTCATATTATCAGGTAAGGCAGGTCACATAGCATGTTTACATAGGAGGGGAGGAAAGACAGGAATTGAAATAGACCATGAAAGAAGCCAAAAGCTAAAGGTGCAATCTTATTATAAAAGATAATATGAAAAAAATAGATTTAAGCAAACTATGAGGCATTTATTTAGATGATAAAGGAACTAGATTTTAGTTCTTGAAATGTTTATTGAGGTAAAAATTAAATAAGGTTATTAAATCAATAATCAAATTGTCTATGCCAGAAATACTTCTTGAACACCTCTAATAGGTGAGAAACTGCTTAATTCCTGAAGCGTCAGATGAACCAGATAAATATAAATCCTTAAACAAAGGTAATTTATATTATAGTGAGGTTTTCAGAAAATAAACGAGCAACCAAAAGTGATAAGAGGAAAAATAAAGTAGGTTCAAGTGAAAGAAAATGAAGGTAGGAACAGGATTGTTTTAGAAAAAATAGGGGGGTAAGGCTTCCAATAATGTGAAGGGTGTGGTGAGTTTCTGTAGACAAGACAGAGAATGAAGAGAGGGAATGGTGGCCATTTAAGAGTCAAGGATGAGCTACTTGAGGGAATAACTCTTAGGAAACCAAATACAGTCATGAGCAAAACACACCATGGTCTGGCTATATAGAGCAGGGCAGGCAGAAGACAGGAAAAGTGTAAAATCACGCATGTTTAATAAAATCAGTGTATTTAAGAAATGGCAGAAGGACCACTCTGAAGAAAGCAGAAATTGAAAAGTCCTGAGAGGTGAAAAGTTAGGGTGCATTCTGAATATCATGTGGAGCTCTTGAGGGGATTTGAGCAGATGAGTGACATGGTCTGATTTTCATTTTGAAGATGTGACTGACTTACATGTGGAGGATATACACTGAGAGGCTGGGCAACAAGAGCCAAAGTAGAGGCATGAGTAAGAAAGCCTCTCCATTGTTCCAGAGAATTCAGCTGGTAACCTTACCAGCTTCCTTGTAACTCCTGTGCCATTTTTCTCTTGCTGTTCTCAAGGCTTCTAGTGGCCTTTGGCTCTCCTCATGTCTACTGTGGTGTATCTATATGTGGATCTCTTTCTATTTATCCTGTTTAGAGTTCATTAAGCTTCCTGGATGTATAGATTATTGTTTTTCAAAACATTTTAGGAAGTTTGCGGGTATTTTTTTCTTAAGGTATGTTTTCTGTTCTTTTATCTTATTCATCTACTTCTAGAATTTCTATTACACATGGTCCTGTGTTTAGTGATGTCCCACATCTCTCTGAGGCTCTGTTCATTTCTCTTCATTCTTTTTCCCCACTGTTCGTAGATTTTATAGGTTTTATTTCTCTTTAAAATTGCTAATTCTTTCTTCTGCTAGTTTAATCTACTGTGGAGTGAATTTTTCATTCAGTTATTGTACTTCTAAGCTTCAGAATTTTCCTTTGCTTCTTTTACAACTTCTCTATCTGTATTGATATTCTCAATTTGATGAAATATTTTATTATGCTTTCATTTAATTCTTTAAATACCATTTCCTGTAGTTATTTGAATGTGTGTATACTGGTTACTTTAAGTAGCCATTTGAATCCCTCATCTGTTAAATATGACATGTGATCATTTTCACAAGCAGTTTCGATTGCCTGATATTTATTGTCTATGGGTCAGACTTCCCTCTTTCTTTGCATGTCATATTTTTTGTGTGGAAAATTGGAAAGTTTAGGTAATATATTGTAGCAAGTCTGGGTTCTGGTCCTCCACCATCACCCTCAGGACTTGTTATCATTATTTGCTTGCTTATTTCTTTGGTAACTGACTGGATTATTCTATCAAAGTCTATTCCTACTCTCTGTCCCCACCCCCACCCCTCAGTTTAAAGCTTCTGAAGTTCCTGAGAGGGTGCAGCCTTGAGCATTCACACGGTCACCAGGGATAACTGTCATCTTAGCAGTGCGATGTTGGCCTGTCTCCTTCCCTGATTACACCCTGCTGATAAGCTACACTAATTTCTGGTTGATTGCTATATTGTTTTATATATTGTCCTGGAGCATAAATTGTTTCAAGGACTATAGTTTAGCTGCTAAAGCTTTTAGTCTCCTCTTAATTACTTTTCACCACAGCTGCATTGTTTTTGAGAGCATCCTTAGGTTTGAACTTCCTCCAACTCTTATGCAAAGAAAATCTTTGGAAAAAGCTCCAGTTCTCTGGTCTATAGCCCATTTCTCTTCTTGGGCAAAATCTCTGAACTACAACTGGAAGAAGGGACGGTGGTAAGTTTCTTTCTGAGTGACACTCCTGCTTAGTAGCCAGGCATTTGGCAAAGCTGGGGATTGGAAGTAGCCTCTAGGACTTGCATATCCTGACATGGAAACTCCATCCTGTGAAAGAGCTAAAAGGAGGGTGATTTGGGCCCTTTTATTCTCACTACATCATGCTTAAGGTAGAGCTTCCATCCTGTGAGTGGAGTTTGAGTGGAAGAAGTGAGCCCTCACGTCTCAGTTGAATTTGTTAGGGACCTGTCCTCTGCAACAGTTATCTAGAGCATAGGATGGGAAATGCTGACACCCTCTCCCTCCTGGGAAAATACTTTAATTCTCCACTGGGAGGTAGATGAAGAAGGAGCCTTGTGTTCTTGGCTATACCTACATAGAGTGGAATTTCCATCATATTGAGCTGGGAGTGGGATAAAGTAAGTGACTCATGATCCAAATGATATAGACTCTCTGTTTCTACTGAGTCTTAATAGATTTTCTTGAATAAATATTTCTTCATTTGCTGTATATCCTTAGAACTGTTTACTGAGAATTCAAATTGTTTATAAAATATCTTTCAGCAGTTTTTCTGGAGACCAGGTCTGTGAAGCTCCTGACATTGTCATTCTAGAAGTGGAACCTGAAATAAACCTTGAAGTTGAGGGTTAGACTATTGGGGTGAATTGTGGCCCTCTTCACTGAAAAAGGGATTACTGAGGAAAAAAATAAATTAGCAAGTGTGTGATAATCAAGAATTATTGAGATAAACAATGCCTTTCTGACATTTATAAACAGATATATAAATATGGATTTCAAGGTAAATATTAGTGCACATGTTACAGATTTTGGATTTGAACACATATACTTTACTTAATGCCATGATCCTGGATGAGAACCTGTAGGTGAATGGATATAAAAGCAAAGGATTTTTCTCAATTCTTTTATTTTTGTTTTGTTCTGGAGACATTTCCCAAAAAGATACACTTCAAAAGTAGTTAGTCTGACCTCTGGAGCATGTAAATATTTAGAGAATAGGAAGAAAAGGGGAAAGCACAGATGTAGACTGAAAGAGTATGACTAGTGAGCTGGAAGAAAACCCAGGAAAGTGTGTTTTCTCAAATCTTTATTTTCCTGTATCTCTGATATTTGATCTGTGACTGTGTCCTTTTTCTTGAAAATAGTCCTTTGTAATTTTCTTAAAATGAATTTGTTGGTGTTTAGTTCTCCCAGTTTTTGTTAGTCTGAAAATATCTTTTGGCCTTCAATCTTGGATAATAATTTTGTTAGACTTACAATCCTAGGTTGGCATTTTTATTTTTGTTATTTTTTTCTTTTTCCCACATAACATTGAAGATATATTTTGTGTGTTGAATTATGCCCCCCCAGATTCATATATAAAGTCCTAACCCCTAGTACCTCAGAATGTGATCTTATTTGAAGATAAGGTCTTATTTGGAGATAAAGATAATCAAGTTAAAATGAGGTCATTAGGGTGGGCCATAAATATGAATGGTATTCTTTTTTTTTTTAAGATTTTATTTATTTATTTGACAGAGAGAGACACAGCGAGAGAGGGAACACAAGCAGGGGGAATGGGAGAGGGAGAAGCAGACTCCCTGCTGAGGAAGGAGCCCGATGCAGGGCTCAATCCCAGGACCCGGGGATCATGACCTGAGCTGAAGGCAGACGGTTAACTGACTGGGCCACCCAGGCGCCCTATGATTGGTGTTCTTTTAAAAGGGAGAAATTTGGGCACAAAGATACATATAGAGGGGAGATGAAATACATGGAGAAGATAGCCCTCTACGAACCAGGGAGAGAGACCTAGAACAGATTCTTCCCTCAGAGCCTCAGGAGGAAGCAACTCTGCCAACACCTTGATTTCAGACTCCCAGCCTCCAGAACTGTATAGCAATAAGCTTCTGTTTTTCAAGCTACCCACATGTGTGGTGCTTTGGCAACCCTGACGAACTAATAAATATTTTATTGTTCTGTCAGTTTTGTATTTAGAGGTGAACATCAGGTTAGGTATTATAAATTCCTACTTATTTGGGAACAGATTTGCTGATATCACCTTCATTGGTCAATAAAATAAAATGATGTGTTACTTCTAAATGCAAGTTAAAAGATAGCGCTAAGTTTGCCGTATCCTTTTCTCTTGTTGCCATAGCTTTGAAGGCAAGTGTTGAGATGGAGCCTTTGTCATTTGGTCCCTGAGTGACTTCTGTGATTACAGCATCCTACTGAAGCTTGCTGGAAATGAGCAGGAAAAAGAAACAGACCTTTGCTGGGCTAAGGCACTCTAATTTGAGGGATTGTTTTATGGGATTATAAACTAGATCTTTCTTTCTGATAGAAGATCTTTACCCAAGTACCCCATTTGGTCATTTTTCCAGAAACCCAAGTCTGATGCTTCTTTGGGAATCAGAAATAATGCTTTTCAATGCAAGCAATTCTAAGAATTCCATGTAATCATAAAAATATGCATTAGCTATAACAAATCAATAATAATACAAATACACAGTTGCCTAACAATATTTAAAATCAGATTATAATAAAAACTATATTTTATACTAGGATTTCTTAAATTGCTTATCTTGAAGTTCATTCTTATGTAGTGCTCAGTAAATTGATTTATAACATTAAAAACATGTTCCCACTAAAGGAAATTCAGAGACAATCTACCAAATATTAACAGGAATATGAAACAATTCTTATGTAAAAACTAAGTAGCAATAAGCATACCTCAAATATTCTTACTAAATAGTATTAGCAGGTAGGGGCGCCTGGTGGCTCAGTTGGTTAAGTGTCTGACTTCGGCTTCAGTCATGATCTCAGGGTTTTGGGATGAAGCCCCGCATAGGGCTCCCTGCTCAGTTGGGGAGTCTGCTTCTCTCTCTAGTGCTACTCCTCCTCCCCACTCATGCTCTCTTTCTCTCTCTCTCTCTCTCATAAATTAATAAATAAAATCTTTTTTTTTAAGTATTAGCAGATAGTATAAATAAATTTGCTAAAGGTACTCTGTAGAGAAGGTGGTTACTTTTTCATGACATTTTCAAGAATCCATTTCTCTGTCTGGAATGGTTTCTGTGTACATTTTCTTACATTAGAAAAGTAAATACGTATACTGTTAGGTGACTTTCACTATGATATTTAGGTGATAAATTAATTGTCAAAGTTGGATGTTTTTGAAAACAGAGAAAAAATAATTTTGAAATTTGGCAAGAAATTTATACTTAATTGGTACCATGAGATTACATTATTAGTTGAATACATCTGCAAAATTATCCTACCACAACTAAACAAGTTATATTGAATGTAAGTTAGGCGGAATTTGCATAGAAATATATTAGAAAACTGTTTGCGGGCGCCTGG
This sequence comes from Leptonychotes weddellii, assembly GCF_054177405.1. Taxonomy (NCBI): domain Eukaryota; kingdom Metazoa; phylum Chordata; class Mammalia; order Carnivora; family Phocidae; genus Leptonychotes; species Leptonychotes weddellii. Next base: position 19,803,136 of record NC_138370.1, read on the forward strand.
GTGGCTCAGTTGGTTAAGTGACTGCCTTCGGCTCAGGTCATGATCCTGGAGTCCCGGGATCGAGTCCCACATCGGGCTCCCTGCTCGGCAGGGAGTCTGCTTCTCCCTCTGACCCTCTCATGCTCTATCTCATTCTCTCTCTCAAATAAATAAATAAAATCTTTAGAAAGAAAGAAAAGAAAGAAAGAAAGAAAACTGTTTGCACCAACTCATTTTTGTTATGCTTGTGTTGATGTGTAACATGGATACATGTTAATCGTTATTTGAAAGAAAATGCATGTTAAAAAGGAAAACAATTAAAAGTATTAAGGCATTCCATGAAACTACAGTGATTGATGTGTCAAAATGTAGCAGAGGACGAGGGCAAGCTGACAAGAAAGAGGGAAAAATTCTAAGAAGTTAGTTGTTGTTCGTATGAAACATGTTAAAATAAAAGGTAATAGGCTGCAATGGAAAATTTTTAGTTCAATATTATCAAGAAATGGCTTTTCAACTCTCATATTCTTCCATAAATTATATTGCATCATTTTAGACATATTAATGTCTACTGAAAAATTAGGCAATGAGAGATTTCCAGAGAACATTTCCAGAGAATTTGTTTTCTTCTCTCTCTCTTATAAAAGCAACTTACCAAAAATGTAGTTGTAAGGAGTCTCTTCTCATTACTTAAGTATTCACTGATTCTACTCATAGAGAATAATTCTATCAGATAGTATTTTTTCCCCGCATGCAACATGCATTTTTTTGTTTCTATTTTTCCTTTATAAATTAAAAGAACATGAATATGATACATAAAAAATTTTTAGAGAATAATATTTCACTCACCAACTTTGTGCCATCCACAGTTTTGAAATGCTATAATTTTGTGTTTGCATAGTATACAAAAACCAGAATATTTTATGTATATGCTGTTTGACTGGTCCCTTTAAACAAAATAATAAGTCAAAGGTTTCACTTCTCTTAGACAACATAGTCAACAAAAGTGGGATAAAGAGACATATTTTACTTGATCCTGTCAAAATTCACAGAGGCCAGGCCCAGGAGAAAATACTATAATAATTTATGAAATGGCTGGCTAGGTAGTCATACCAGTTAATGATAATGATTAATTAACTAATTAATAATAATATTATTATATTATTATGAATCACCAAAAAGACCAAAAAATACAAGTATAAAAGATTATACCATTAAGGCTAGTTTTGCTTGGGAACAAAGAAGAAAATACAGAAAGAGTGAAAACAATGCAAAAAGAAACTCAATTCAGAATTTATGTCCTCCTAGCCCTCAATGGGGTGGATGAGTAATTTATTGATTCATATAATAGGCAAGTCCAGGGCTACATGAGTTTGTCTCTGACTGGATCCAGCCATTTAAGCAATAGTTTTAGATGTGGCTCTATATTCTTCTCATTCTCCTTCCACTAAGAAAAATGTTTTAAGGATATGTACATAAATAATAAAGTTACAAGATGGGAGTGATAAAAACTCATTTCAGAATAATGCTGACATGCAGAGCTCCCCAAGGATGAAGGGGCATGTGATTAAGAAGAGATTATGCTGAAGGCTTGTGTTGGTAACAATAACTATTTCTTCAGTTAGGTGGTGGGTAACATCATGTACACAATTGTTATATGTACAATCTTTTCATAACTTTTTAAAAAAGGAAGATGGAGAGCAACAGTATGCGATCATACCTATGGTAATTATGGGCAAGGGAGTGATAAGGCATAAAAGTACAAATGGTGGAAATTCCAGGTAGTTAACATACTGTGTAATAGTAGTTTCAGGTGTACAATATAGGGATTCAGCACTTCCATACAACACCCTGTGCTCATCACAAGTGCCCTCCTTAATCCCGATAATCACCTATTTTACTCATCACCCCATCCACCTCTCCTTGGGTAACCATCAGTTTGTTCTCTATAGTAAGAGTCTGTTTCTTAGTTTGCCTCCCTTTCTCTCTCTCTTTTTTTCTCCCCTATGCTCATTTATTTTGTAAAAATAAACTTTTATTGAGGAATTACTATGGACAAGGCACTGGTCTAGACACAGGATGGTAGGAAGGCCCAGGTAGGGATCTAAGGGTGAATGTAACCTCAGGGTTCCTAGAGCTACCTTATTTGCTGGAGACAGAATGGTTACTCCTCCAATTCTGAAACAGAAATCAGTTCCTGAGGTTGAGGGGGTAGGTTGCAGGAGGCAGGGTGTGCTAATCTTTGACTGGATCTAGTGTAGATAGCAATTGCCAAAGGCACAGGAGCCCTTGTTCCAAGATAAGCCCCCCAGCCCAGCCCCTGTAACCTTTCCCTCATTCTGCTTCTTCTCCTTCTCTCCCTAGGTAAACTAAGAGTACACTTTCCAAATGAGAGGGTTTTTTTTCTTTTTAAAGATTTTTTATTTATTTATTTGACAGAGAGACACAGCGAGAGAGGGAACACAAGCAGGGGGAGTGGGAGAGGGAGAAGCAGGCTTCCTGCAGAGCAGGGAGCCCGATGCAGGGCTCAATCCCAGGATGCTGGGATCATGACCGGAGCCGAAGGCAGTCGCTTAACGACTGAGCCACCCAGGCGCCCCCCAAATGAGAGTTTTTAATGACATGCATAATGTAAAATAAAATAAAGTACAATGCTTATTTATATTTCTATTTCATGAAAGCAGCTTCTTTTGTTTTGTTTCAGCTTCTTTGGTTTTGTTTTTAGGGGGCCCATGATAATTCTAAAACAGGAATTCCAGAACTCTGAATTTAGTTGACTATATTGACTCTTGTTTTCATTTTTCTTCTGGGAATTTCTAATCTTTTAATAATACTCTTCTTCAAGACCTTGAAAATACTGACAACATGTAAAATCAGAGTTATATAGGAAGAAAGATACATCATGGTATGCTTGAGGAAAACACACCAGAGATAATTAGACATACCCATTTTGATCTTTGCCTTGTTTTCTTTAAATTAGAACTAAATAGTACCAAGAGGCCCCATGGAAATATATTGTTTGAGCCCCTGTGGAGACTTTTATTGAAGAAAATTTTCCAATTCATGTGTTTGACTGATTTAATGTAGAAAATGCAAAGACAGTAGATAAATTACTGGAGCCTCTCCATTTGTCAGCAGATATGCCTTTGGCTACTGAATATGACTGTAAGAAATGTGAATGTTCCAGAAAGGCAACAGAGCCATCTCTGAGGAGAAAAAGAAATTAGCTTGGTTGTTGCTTTGTTTGTTTGCTTTTAAAGAATATATACAGAATATTAAATGAACTAAAGAAAATATTTGGATATACATATTGAATACTTCAATGCTTTTGTGGAAACTGATTTTGCTTACATGTTTTCTATCTTTTTCCTTCCAATGCTCTTTACTTATTTTATCCTTGACTGTTCTTTGTTTGATTTTGAAGTTGCTAACATAAATTTCTTCAGGTATTCTTAAGTAAGCCTTTAGTCTTGAGACTTTAGTTAGCAAGTTAGTGTTTAAGACGACCAGTAAAAGGGCACATGGGTGGCTCAGTAATTTAAGTGGCTGCCTTTGGCTCAGGTCATGATCTCAGGGTCCAGAGATGGAGTCCTGAGTCTTCAGGCTTCCTGCTCAGTGGGAGTCTGCTTCTCCCTCTCCCTCTACCCCATCCCTGCTTGTGTTCTCTCTCTCTCTCAAATAAATAAAATCTTAAAATTAAAAAAAATAAGATGACTAGTAAAATATAGAACTGTCCAGATAGCCCTAATTCCCCACGATCTATTTGCTAAGGAATCAGAGCTCCTTATCCAGAGTCATTAGGCATATTGCTTTCCTGAGACTCTGGAAGCATTGCTGGTTGAGAAAAAATGGAACTGAGCATTTGCTCCCCTCTGAACAACTGGATGCTGAGTTGGCCTTGCCTAGCAGATATGTGAAGATAGAAACATGAAAAACAGAATAAGACACCACAAAACATGTTATAATGTAATAAATTCAATTTCATGTAGCCTAATGCATTAACTTTAAACCTATTCACAACAATGCAATATGCGTCTAATTACATGCATTTACTCTTTGCTATTTGCAGAAAAGCAATGTATAGAAGCACAATATATTCAAAATTATTTTCTGATTTAAAATATTTATTGTCAATATATTGCTAATTGCTTGCAGTTTTGCCTTCTGAAATTTTACTAATATGTTGAATAAAGTGTAGTCTGCAGTATTAATTTATATATCTATTTTTAATTGAATGTTTCCCCATGCATTTATTTATGGCCTGGATGCATTTTTTTTTTTATTCCAGGTGTGCATACATTTTCTTACTTGCTTATTTGCTTTTGCTTATTTAAATTTAATGAATTAAGATTTCAACTGACTTTGCCATATCCAGGTATTCTGCTTATATTTCTACTTGTTTATGTGACACACAATATAGCATGTTTATATTAATAAAGTACCTTCCATATAATGACATTAAATGTTATGCCAAAAAGAGTCTTATAAATTTGTAACTATATGCAGCATGTGTGTGTATATATTTTATATTACATATATCATATACATATAGTGATCTAATGCACTTCAGGGTCATTGAAGTCACTGATATATTTTGTGCATCAGTTCACCCAATAAGTAAGTATATTTGAAGATAGCAACGTGATGTACAAGTTAAGGTTTTACATGTATAATATCTAGAATATCTTCCAGGCAGTTCAGATTTAGTGTTATGTCTGAGTGCCTAGAAGATGGAGACATAGAGGCCTCCACACAGAGGCCTCCACACTTAGAAGTCACATTTATCAACACACCAGCCCCAAGCACAGTTTTTTGAACATCACCCAGTTGGGTTACTATGGTTTAAAGATTAAAAGCACAATACAGGAAGGTTAGATCATGATTAGCAGAAGACATACTCAACTGATACAGTCTGATGAAATAATGTTTGCCAGATCAAAGGCAATGACTGTCACCAAGAACAGTAGGTCTTCCATGGTTTCTCCAATACTGTCATTAAATTTCATAAGAAAAGTGATTTGCTTAAAAAAATATATAACAGATGTTAAAGTAAAATTCATGCTGTTTTGATCTTGACAGCCTGCAAAGGTTAACATCAGTTTTATCTGACTTAACATTGTCATAGTTTTAAAATTTTCTATGTGGACTTGAAAACACAGTTTCTTATATTATAAGAAAAATATACATCTTGTTTTCAGAGAAATTATCCCACATGTTATCAGGGTTTGGAATTAATATTTTCCTCTAGTTAAGTGCCCCTCAGAAGCTATGATGGTGGGGAGGTATGCGATACTAAAGCTGGTGGGCTAGGCCTGGGAGCAGGGCTGGAGTGGGGTTGAGGGCCCAGGAAAGGGACCGGAAGTTTATGTCTGGTATTCCTTCACCTGTCTAACTTCTTACCCTAAGTAGCCCTAGAAATCAGATCCAATTTTAAATTTGGAGGAAATTTTGGGATACAAAGATGATCTCACGTTTTGAATTCCTGGGGGACATGTATCTAAAAGATATTGGTAGTATATTGTCTCAGTCTGATTGGGCTGCTATAATAAAATACCATAGACTGGGTGGTTTAAACGACAGAACTTGATTTCTCACAACTCTACGTGCTGGGAATCCCAACAGCAAGGCACTAACACACCCAGCGTCTCACGAGAGGCTACTTCCTGGTCTGTACATAGCCGGCTTCTCACTAGGTCCTCACCTGGCAGATTGCAGGGAGGAAAACGGCAGACTTTATAAGGTCACTAATCCCATTCGTGAGAGCTCCACCCTCAGGACCTAATCACCTCCCCAAAGACCGCCTTTCCTAATACAACCACGTGGTGGGCTTGGATTTCAACATAAGAATTTTTGGCAAGCACAGACATTCAGTCCATAGCATAAGCAAAGTAAATGAAAAGAGGTACACACAAGTGTGATGTCCCTAGGTCCCTGACTGGGCTGGACTGTATCTGAGAAGGGTTTCTGATGTAGAGAGCAGAGGAGAAACGCTCCAAATCGTAACCGGAGGGGAAGATATAGCATATGCCAAATGTGTTATGCCAAATGAAATAAATTGATGTTATGGAAATAGCAATTCCTCACCCTCTGGCCAGTTTGATCTTTTTGTTGAAGACTTTCAAACTCACAAATTAATCATGTTTTCCAAATATGGAAGCTGCCTTTGTGATTTGTGGATGGATTAATATGCAAAATTGTCCAATAAATCAGAAACAGATTTTCAATTCCATGGTGTAACTATATTTATTTAATACTATATTTTAATAAATCAAGGAAGTTATTGATGAGAAGATACATTGGGGAGCACTAAAAACAAGTATATATATATATATATACATATATATATTTTGCAAGATCGACTGTAAAATGCATTCGCATTCAGTGATAGTAAAAGGTGAACAAATTTCAATATTAGCATATATGAAATGTAGTGTAGCTAAATGTAGTGTACTCCACAACTGAGTAATGCTTTACAAGTACCTTGTGATGTAGCAAGCGTGGGGACTATTGTCTGCTTACAGAAAGTAAATGGGAGTCATTCTGACCACAAGTATTTATTGAGCATCTAGCATGTGCTAGGTATAAAGCCAAGTTTTCAGGCAATAACCAAGAACAAAGCAGATGTCATCTCTCCTTGTGTATATGCAAAAGCTTTTTTTTGGTTTGGTTTGGTTTTTGTTATTGTTGTTGTTTTTAATTAGCTAAACCTACAAACCTTGTTAGGACTATGTCAAGCATTTAGAGGTCAGATGTATGCCCAACCATCCTAGCTCAGCAAACTACCAAATTAAACAGCCTACTGGAAAGGGTAACAATTTAAAAATATTAATTCAGGTGTAAAACATACTACAGAGGTAAAATAACTAAATAATATATGCATTTCTTCTCTTTTTCTAAAAAGAAAAAAAATACATGTTAATGGTTTCCTGCATACCAGTTTCATTTTTAAACCTTTCCTCTGATCATAGGAGCTGATGCTGTGGAAGCTCAGTGTAAAAGATTTGAAGTGAGAGCGAGTGAAGATGGCAGGGTGCTGTTCTCTGCAGATGAAGATGAGATTACCATTGGGGCTGAAAAGCTGAAAGTTACAGGTACTGTAGTTTGAGGTCTTGGAACATTGTTTACTTCTTGAAAGAATATGCAACTGAACAAGAGCTACATTATAAGATGTATGATCCCCATGCCGAAAGCTGAGTTCACATAATAACATGATCTCACACCATTAGATTTTCCAGGAGTCTTCAAATAGAAGACAACTGGTTGTATTGGCAGAAGACAGTGTACACACTGGCCTTAGTGATGTAAAAGTAAAGCTGTGTGTCCTAGGCCAGAGTAGGATAGGCGGAGGAAAGTGGGTCAGCAGAGCGGAAGAAAAAGTGGGGTGCAGACCGTGAGAAAAGCTAACCAAGGTTGATAGACAAATACAATTCAGAGGTATCATTCAGAAGTAGAAGATATGCAAAAGAAGAACTAAATGTAAATATCAACTATAGAATGAAGTAGGGGGAAAGTGACAAGTAAACGAAATTATTTTCTTTGGCTAATTACAATTCTCAAAAGTATATATATCAAGATATAGTCCTGTCCTGGGGCACCTGGGTGGCTCAGTTGGTTAAGCATCTGCCTTTGGCTCAGGTCATGATCCCGGGGTCCTGGAATTGGCCCCCCACATTGTGCTCCCTGCTCAGCAGGGAGTCTGCTTCTCCCTTTCCCTCTGCTCCTCCCCCATGCTTGTGCTCACACTCTCTCTCTCTCAAATAAACAAAATCTTTAAAAAATTAAAAAAAAAAATTTAAAAAGGGATAGTGCCATCCAGATATTATTTAGAAGTTGTTAAAGTTATTATTCTAGCTTTAGAGCTAAAAAGTCAATCACCAACTGAAATTAAGAAACAAAAGCAGAAATCAAAGGTAAAAGTGAGGCTGAGAGAAGGGAAAGATTTTATGAAGATAATTTTAAGCACAATCTCTTTGAATTACTTGATTTACAATCATAATACATTTAATTTTGATAACGTATTTTAAAAATACCCAAAGAGGCCTACATTAAAAAAATGAGATAAGCTTGACCTAGTGTTTTCCAAATTTGAGTTTGGGAAAGGTCATGGGCTATCTATCCTATCTAAGTCCTACTGAGCCCTGTGGGCCATGAGAGAACAGCTAGCATAGAAATTGGCCTCTACTCTCAGGTTGTTTGGGTTGAATCCCTGCCTCTACCATTCAATATTTAAATAAACCCTATGTCCTATGAAGTTTTCCTTCATCTAAATGATTGAAATGATGATGATAACTTTAGTGTTCAAATTATACCAGTGTGTGTGTTTATAGTATTTTCAGCACATATTGAAGACATTGTAACAGATAGCTCTTTATATTTATTAATAAAGATAATATTAATATTGTTAATGTTCCAGACATGAGGGCTTATTTGTATTTCAAGAAAGGTGTACTATTAAATGGTACTGAAATTCAACAAAGATTTTTATTTTTTTTTTTTTTTGAGAGAGACAGAGATTGGGGATGAGAGGCATGGGGGAGTAGGGGCAGAGAGAGAATCTTAAGCAAGCTTCACACCCAGTGCAGAGCCCTACACAGGGCTCTATCTCACGACCCTGAGATCATGACCTGAGTGGAAATCAAGAGTCAGACGCTTAACTGACCGAGCCATTCAGATGCCCCTCAACAAAGATAGTTAAATGGGGATCCTCACTGGGCCTCTTTGGCCCAGGTCACAACCCATTACCACCATCCCTACTGACTCCCATAGCTTCTTTTCTCTTATGGGATATTCTGCTGAGTAGCTGGAGCCTGCACCATTGGGTTGGTGTTTGGAGTATTCCCCATTACTGCCCAGCTGCCTCATCTCCTTTTCTTTCTTTGGCCTTCTTGGAAAGGTCAGGAGAGGAAGGCCCAAAGGGGGCAAAAATTGACCTTTCTAAGCCCTGAGTCTGGGGGGCAGGTGACAAAACACATGGTGGCTTTGGTTGGCACAGAGCACAGACAACTAGGAAAGGACATTGACTTTAGGGCCCTTGGTGCTAACATTTGAGTTGCTGGTTGGTGGGAAAGCAGGGAACCCAGGTAGAAATACACTCAGGGCGATTAAGCAGATGTGATTTCAATATTTAACAATCTTTGAACTTTGGTAGTGCCTACTAGTTATCAGCTTTAATCCTAAGATAGCTTTTAAGATATTACACACTTAACTAACAATTTTTTCATCCATATTCGGATATTCCCATTGAGTACTTTGCCTTCAAAAGTGACAGGAAGTTATAGAGCTCTTGACAGTTTTTATGAACTCATGGAATTTTAACTTTCTCTGATCTTATGTTGACTTGTCTCATCACAGTTGCAGTGAAGTGCTGTCTTCACAAAATTAGACTCATTAACTAGTTTTTAAATTTTTCTTTGAGGTGCATGGATACTCACCTTTATTTTCCTCTTTTTCTTGGTAGCCTGGCTGTCATCCTTGGATTGTTAATGGGAATTATTAAGTTATAAAGTTAGCAGAGAAAGTGTTCCCCAAGAAATCTGAGTTTTTCTGCTTTTCAATTAACTGCCTTCAGACAGTCATCTCCGCTAACTTAATCTCTCCCCCCTCCCCGTGTATGTGTGAATGTGTGGATATGATATATGCATGTGTGTGTATCTGGATGTACAGATGGAAAAATACAAATGTTTCATTCTGGTTTTCTTTTTCCATTTCTTTCTGTCTCAAACATATATACATAGCTTTGAGTTTATTCTTTGTACTACTTTTGATTGATTTTTGTCATTCAGTTATCTCAGAAAATTAATCAGTTTTATAGTAGAGGTCTGTACCATATGCTTCCAGAAGATCCTAAATAATAATATAATTTTGAGGTCATGGACTGCAGAATCCAGGCAGAAATTTTTGTAAGGGTTTGAAGCGTAACACTTGAGATGAGGGAATGAGAGTGTCTGTAACAAGAAACCCCAATTTCTAACCTGATGTGGATATACAAGAGGCTCCAGGTTATTAACAAAGAAATGCTAAGTTGGGAGTATTTTATTTTGATTAAAACTCCCCCCAGGATCCAGTTGCATTTTTGTTTCTCACAGAAGAGCACATATACCCACAGACACACATAGATACAAACATACACACACCCTCTCACATTCTTGCTAGGTCCTTTCTCCTTTAGCAGAATATCGAATGTTTACTTTGCAGTAGCTTTATTCCTTCCTGCAATACTTCTAAAATAAAGAAAAGTAAAGACATCAAAGGCAAATATAACTTAGAATTTCACATACTTAGAGGAAAAAATTATGCATCACATCGCATACCATTTAAAGGCCCAGGGACTGATTAGAAACTCTTGATTAGAAACTCACATATACTTTAAAGCAGTGCTTGAATTATTTGACAAATAACACTACAAAGAGACACTGACTCCAGGGTGCTTCATATAAATTAGGTAGCTGTGCTGACAAGACTTCAAAGTTACATGTGACAAGAGATCTGTGTGAGGTTGATTCTGGAATTTTAAATTTGTGGCACAAAATTTTCTATTTAAGCAATATCCATTGGAATTACAAATGATTCTTTCTGGCTTATACTTTACAAGCAATGGGGCATTTTGTACATGGACTTCTCTTTCAGGGTGACAGAAATGGATGAATTTATTTAGACAATGTTTCTATACACCTGAGGGAAAATCACTTATCACTAAAATTATTCATAGATCTAGCATAGCTCAGGATATTTACATTTACTGTACTTAGAAAGTAGCAGGGATTTACTTGATACATTCACATACTCCTAAGATGCAGGATAGAAGTAAAATCACAAATGGTTACCTGAACACCAACACGCCTCATTACCCCATCACCATGGTAAGCAATCATGTGCTGAAAATTTGTAATTTTTTTACTCTTGATATTACTTGAGTTGCTCAGTAATCGTGTGCTTAAATCTTAATTTGAAGTTACTTATTTGACCTTAACCTACCCTCTCTACATCGCTAAATGTATTAGAGTGTTACACTTTAGCTCACATATGCATACTTGAAAACTTTATTTTCATTAAAATTGGTCAAAGATATTCCTTACTGCAGTTATCTTTTGAGACCCAATATTGGTCTAAGATATCACTTACTGCAATTATCTTTTGAAACCAGGTAAACAAATAAAAGATATAAACCTTTACACTTAGAAGACTCTTAAATTTAGTGCTTTCAGGCAGAATCAATCAACTGAAATTTGCACTTTCATTTGTATTCCAAGTAGTATATTAACCTAGAAAACAAAGTGCAAGTCTAAGTCCTTTGACTTTATAAAGTGAAAAACTTTAGCCATATAAGATACCTTCATGTTACGTTTTATGCTATCAGTTGGACTTAGACCTCTCTGTTTTGCTTATGAGAGAAAAGAAGAAAAATAGCTAGATGTGTAAGGAGAAAAGGATATCTCCTTTTTTCAGGCAGTAGAAATTAAAGCTGGCAATCTGAAAAAATAGTGAATCCCAACCCTGCATCCACCCTGTGCCCTAATGTTTGCTTGAAAGCCAAGACTGTATCACTCCTTCATCCCTGTTCTAATTGAATGATTGGAAAGATAGACAAGCTCCAATGCTTGTTTGACAACAGAAGAAAGGATTTTCTGAAGAGCTGCCTTTTAAATTAAACACCATGTTTCTCGGTTGAAATCAATATTTCCTGGTTTGTTTTTATTAGTTAGTCTTCTACATCCTTGTTCTTGTCTGTAAATTGGCACACTGTGTGAAGGTCAGCTTTGGAATCAAGCTTTCTATTAGGTAGGACCATTGTTCCTTCAAGCTGTCCAAATCCCAAGAATGTGGTAACACGCAGCCAACAGAACGGAGCTGCTTGGTTTGAATAGCACCTGAAAAAATGTGATTAGACCTGGTGCTGAGAAAAGTGATGTGCAATCACTTAATTGTCTCAGGTGTGGCATTTCAAATCTGTGGACTTGGATAAATCACTCAACTCCGTTTTCTAGTTGCTTTTGGAGTTACTGAGGATACAGATTTTAGAGACGCTAAAGATTAGTACCACTCTGTCTCCCCTCACAAATCTCCAGGTAACAAAGGATTGCAGGTTTTGAAGTGTATAAATAATGAACCATGCCATTCTCAAACAATAAGGTATTTGCCCTGAGCACCTTACTGACTGTCCTCTCCATGACTTATTGTATTTTTCCGAGCTTTCATCTAAATGTTTCCTACTTTAATTGAAGCAAAACCTATTGAAAATATAATTGTATAATAGAAATCTAAAGGAAGTTGTAAAAGAAGACAACTCTTTTATAAAGGTTGGAGTGGGGGCTCAAATCAACATCACTGTGTATTGATTTTCAAATTTTCCACTGATGTTTAAATTTCTTCTTATAGCTGTGGGCCTTAAATCCACAAAATATCTCAAAGATATAATTTATCCTGCCACTGTTTAAATGAATAGTCTAGTTTCTTATATATCGTGATGACATTCTAAAAATACATCACTTACAGAAAATGGTGTACTAGAATTGCTTGCAGTTTCATTGTTTCCTTGTTGGCTGTCAATCAGGAGCTGATATTCACTCCTAAAGGTGACCCATATTCCTTCTCATGCTTTCCAAGTGTCCTGCCTCCAAGAACACTGGGTGAGCTCCTCTCATGATTCAAATCCCTCTAACTTTCCCTCCTGTTGCATCGCTCTAATTTCCTTTTCTTCCTATAGCTGGAGAAAGATTATCTGCTTTTAATAGCTCATATGATTACATTGCCTATTACATTACCCAGATACCTGGATAATCCAGGATAATCTCCCTATTTTAAGGTCATTGATTAGTAACCCTAATTACATCTGTAAAATCCCTTTTGTCATGTAACATATTCACAGTCTGTGGGGGTTTAGGATGAGAACATCATTGGTAGAGAGAGTCATTATTCTGCCTGCCATACTATGCAAATGATTGAATCTCTTTAAGCCTTTTTTTTTCTTTCTATGCTGAATTTGCTTTTCAATGTTATGCAGCTGCATAAGTATAAATATTTGTTCAATATACAACAATTATGACACCCAGAGGGAATGTCTTAGAGAAAATAAGACTGCAGATATTTTATTGCTTTATTGCACAGATTCAAACAAACTTTCAAGCTGGTAGATCTACAGCTGGGAGTACTACCAAGGAGCACATTTTACAATCACAGGAGATTGACCACATAGCACCCAGGAGAATTTCTACCAGCTGGCTGGAGAGGTTTTACAACAACGAATGGATTACATGAATGCAACCTGAAGTACTCTGTACTCATCCAAAATGCAAAAATACATTTGGCAAATTTTTATCATATTTACTATATGATACTATACAATACTATACAAAATACACATAAAAATATTATTTGTAAACAAGCAGGTAGTTGTGCTTTAGAGGAAACTAGACAGTTTAAAAACAAAGGCTGCAAACCATGACTGGTCTTGATGTCTGAATGCAGAAGGATTGGGTTATGACAGCCTCCACACACACATATGAATTATAAATGTTGAAACCACTTTTGAATCATGAAGTCTTTTTTCTTCTTCTTCAAAGGAGCATTATAAGAATCACCTACCACACAGGATTTTGGTGAAGGTAAAAGATATATATGAAAATCACTTAGGACAAATCCTAGTACAAATTTGGTATTTAATAAATGCCACCATATAATAATTTTTAAACATCATTACTGTTCTCCTAATTTGCTTAATATTTTTTAAATAAATAATTACAAAAAAAAATAAAAGACATCGGACAATGGATGAAGAAAAACAAAGTAAGGGAGGTGAAAATTCATGAAGTGAAAATCATATATTCAGTATTAGAAATGGGAAATTGTATACTTCACTGGAAATTTGGAGATATTTGAAGACTTTGTGAGCAAATGTAAAAAGAAGGATAGAAGAAGATGGATAAGTAATACTAGTTGTATTCTCAAAGTGTTCATTTCTCTCATTTAACCATGCAGACGTAGGCAAGCTCTGTGAGGCATCCAGTGGGTTCCTTAGAAATTACACATGTGCATGCCTCTAGTTCACAATGCTGCCCTTGTCCGTAAATTTGAGGCTGTCACATACCATCATCTCTGCATTCCAGCATGGAGGAAGTGAGAAAAAGAGGAAGCAGAAGGAAAAGACTTTTCTTAGAGTATCACAACCTGGAAATAGCACTCATCACTTACCTTTTATTGGCCAAAATTTAGTCACGTGCTTATGCGTAACTGCAAGGGTAGCAGAGAATTGTTAGCTCTAACTGGGCTATGTTCTTTGTTAAAATTTTGGGTGGGGACTTCTATTGATAAAACAAGAATGGATTGACTGAGAAAATGAACCATTTCTGCCATAGGAAGTGATGTAATAATATAGAATTATAATATGTAACATCAAAGGGAAAGAAAGAAAAAATGCATAGTTTTAATATATTATCCATTAGACAGTATCAGCCTTCAAAATGGCTCTTAAATTTGCACTGTTTCAATACAGCAATCTCCCTTATCCTATTTTACCTATCACAGAAGACTCCCATGCATTTAATTCTGACATATCTACTTTCTGAAAGTCATTCCTATCATGTCATTCAGTAAATCAACACCATGTTTTCACTCCCTGTTGTCTTTATTAAACTGAAACCTCACTTTCATTATCAAGATTCTTAAAAACTTTAATATGACATTTTTCTTATTTCTTTCCAACATATACACTCCAGTTGGATCAGTCAACTCACTCAATTTTCCATCTGTCTGCAACAGAGAACGCTTGAAGTCAAGGCCTGAGTTCCGAAGAGTTATAGTGGGAAATTTTTCCTTTTAGGCAACTCAGAATGTCTAGAGCTGTGTTAAAAGAGTGAAGTTAAAATCAATAGAGGAATTCCAACTTGAAGTACCAAGGAAATCCCAGATACCAAGTCCACAACATTAATGGGTGAGGTGAATCTGGAGATGGAGACAATATTGCAGAGCTGGATGGAGACAAAATCTGGGTGAAACCAAGTTAAAAACAAACAATTGCATTGCATGAATTAGGGGTAGAAACCAGTCTTAACTATTTGCATCTTCATTTATTGGCTAAAGGCCTAAAGTTATACATGTAGAGAGGTAACCCAAGAGGCCGATGGCAGATGAACAGGCATCTCTTTTCCACCATCCTCTCTCCCCCTGTCGTCCCCTCCCTCCTTCCTTCCTAATTTCCTAACTTCCTCTTTTTCTTTCCTAACTTCCTTCCTTCCTTCCTT